>NC_139835.1:28175438-28648570 GCF_963691815.1 Echiichthys vipera | reverse complement strand
CGTGTCTCTTCAGGACAGCGGGTGATCCTTGTGTGATGCAGCTCAGCGACTCTGCAGATGCAGCCTCTTCCACTCGAGGGAACAGCTTGTTTACAAAAGCACTGCCTCTCTGTGCCTTTGGTGTTGTTACGCTGAGATTCGATTTTTTATTGTTCAAAGAGGTCTGTTATTGCCATCAGGGTTTATATCTCATCACAGAGAGACTTCAAAGGGAGATGAAGCATACTTGTGATTCTTCAGAGTGTCTTCTAGAGAAAACCAGCTCCATCCTTTGGGGTAGGAGGGATTCCTCAAGATCCCCTTGTCCTCCGTGGGCCAGATTTTTCCTCCTTTTTCCTGTTTTTTTTTATTTGGATTTGCTTTCGTTTGATTTTTCTGTTGCGCTGTGTCACTTTGTTCAAGGCGTATTAGAAGCCGTATGAAAATTAAACTGAGACGTAGCCACAGTATTTCAGCAGGATGTTTCCAGCGGCATATTCTGTGGACTGAAGTCATTAAATGTTTGATTGTGACATTTATGTGTAAAGACAGTGTCGTCTCACAGTGGAAATAAGGGAACTACTCATGGATGGAAAAGCCTCTTAACACTGGTGAAGGGTTGTGAATGTGTATCAGAAAGAGAAGCTTCTAAGGCAGGGATGTCAAAGTCAAAACATTAGAGGGCCAAAAAACAAATTTGCTACAAGCCGAGGGCCGGACTGGTCCAAGTTTATTAAAACATATTAAAATGATGCATATAACCTGTTGAACCAAGACCTAACACAGTGTACCGTATTATATATAATAATTAAATAAATAATCCAATATTTTTGTACGACTCTTTCAGTAATTTCAGGGGAAAACATTTTTCAACAGGCAAACAGACAAAAACAAACTTCCTTCAAAGAGAAAACACATGTCCTGTACATTAAATGAATAAAGCAATATTTTCTTATGACTTTAGTTATTTCAAGGAAAACATTTTCAACAGGCAAACAGCAAAAAAGAAATTAAAATGTGTTCCTTAATATCAAGATAAAGACGCACAGCTTTGTGAACATGTGCTCTGCCTCCCACCTAGCTTAAAACACCCTGTGCTCATCGACCACCTTCCCTTTAGCCATTATTTCTTGCTGAAAGTTGACATCTGCCCTGAATGCTGACGAATAAAGAAGCCGAGTTGGCCCACTTGCGCCGCTACAGTGAGTTTGCGGGCTACCGTTGCATTGTGGGTAATGTAGTTTTGGTGCGTGAAAAACACCAGCAGGCTGCTGTGGCATGCGGGCCGGTTCTAATACTAATCAAATATCATCCCGGGGGCCAAGATAATTCATCGGCAGGCCGAATCTGGCCCGCGGGCCTTGACTTTGACACCCATGTTCTAATGTAAATCCTATATATGAGGAGGAAGAACGTTGGTGTGGCATTGACTATCAAAAGAGACATTTTGCCTCTTCTTCTACCAATTCAAATTTGTCTTGAGCCTCATAACATATTTGATGTTGCAGCTTATGAATGTCTATATGTAGCTATACAATATAGAACAAAAATAAAGAAAACTGTTGACATTTAATTCCTATTTTTACCTGTTATAAAAAAATAATATTCGATCATTTCTCACCACATATCAAGCATAAGGGGAGCCACCGTTATGCGAGAAACTCCAGATTAGCCAGCGGCAGGGAAAGGCGCTGCGCCGTAGATGAAGAAGGTGACGCATATTTTAGTTCCACATAATATATATTTTTTTAAATCACCTCGAACTCCAAGATAACAGGTGTTCCCTTTGAACGATTGTCTCCTTTGTAAAAAAACAAACAAAATGTTATTATATATCTTATCTTTTGGCAAAGCTAGAGGGAGCCACTGAAAGGGCGCCCAGGAGCCGCTTGCGGCCGAAGAGCCTCGGGTTGCAGACCGCTGGCATCGACAGTCATGTCCCCCAGAGGATCTACCACACTGACTATTCTTCATGCTATACCAGCACTTTGATATTTCTTTGCTTTTAGTAGAATATCTCAACAACTACTGGATGGATTGCCATGAAATCTGGTACATGCATTCATGGTTCTCAGAGGATGAACCTTAATATATGTTATGATTTGCTGCCCTTTCCTTTGCCACCAGACAGTCAAAGTTTTTATGTATCCTTTAACCTTTACAGGAGGGATTGGCACCCTTCTGCACAGGGATTTGCGGTTCCAGGAGGTTGCATCTCGAGGCTCAAACAGATGTTAACAAACTGGCGCCTGTGTCTTGGCTAAAAACTTAAAGACAACATGAAGACTACAGCCAACGCACCGGTGAGAGGAAATAACTCCCCATACCAGCAGGTGGCAGTAGTCTACAGACCTTTTCAACGGAATTCTATTGCTAGGCAACAGCAGGGTATCATCTGTGTTCCTTGTTAACTTCCTGTCATTCACAGACACAGGAAATAAACTAGGACTGTTTGGGAATGTTTACGACTTTTAATCTTTTGCCGTCATCAGGTTGAAATGTCTTTTTGTCCAATATTCCGATTCATGACCAAATACCCACTAACCCGTGACATCAGCCTCAGCTGTACTTTGAGGTTAATGCTAATTAGCACATGTTAGCATGCTAAACAATGATTGTGTGAACGTAGAGAACATTATTAGCAGTGTAGCCTCACTGTAACATGGCTGCCGTCTTGTTTCCCTTGAAGCAGCTCTGACAAAGTGCTTATGTGAAACAAGCACCAGGTCTGGATTGCAGTCCCAAGACCCAAAAAGGTTCAAGTCTGATCTAATGGGCAGTATGCAATAAAACTTAGTGAGCACATTTATTGTCAGTGTCTAATTAACATTGCGGCCTCTGGGGGGGCTTTTAGGATTTACTCTTCTCATCACTGGAAATGGGTATATGGCTTGAGACTGATTAGTGGAAGCAGGGTGCTTGTTTATTGACCTCTCTGCAGCTCGTATGGATGTGCCATTTTCTTAGTGTACATCAAAATCAGTGCTGACATTCTCCCTTGTTATGAGGTTAACAACCCAGGAAGGCATTAACATACCACAAGCTGGAAGATCAATAGACAAGTGTTAACAGAGGGCTCAGGGGTGAGAGAAGCAATCAAACTCTGATTTTGGATTTAGGAAGTGGAATCAGTGTGGCACTAGAGTGGGGGCGGGGCGGTGAATGTATCATCTTTCAGCGGCATAATGGCCAAAACATAAGCCTTTCATCTGGTGAGCTGGGTTCTTACTAACTTACTTCCGGCCAAACCACAATCTTTTTGCTAATCCTCACCTGGTTGTTTTCATGCCTAACCCTAACCGTCACCTTTGTAGGCTAAAACTGCCGGATCAGATCAGTCCCTGAGCATCGAGGAGTAGGATGAACTCGGAGGAAGAAGCTGTTGATGCGCAGTCTGGATGTGAGGGGCCGTACGCCTTATTAGATCCACCTGTGTCCATTACCCACTTTGGTAAAACCCTTGTTCCTTATGTTTTGGGACTGAATTCTTTGTTAGGGACAGGATCAGCTTTTTCTCCGTGGTTCATTTTGACAAAGCATTTTCCTCTGCAGACAAAAATACGTTCATCCCTACATCCTCACAAAGTTAGAGTCTAGCAGGAATGACGATGAGCCAAATGGTGCCCAGTCTTTTAGAGGAAGGGACAGGACCCCCTAAGCCTCGGTTGGGTGACGTCTTTAGACCAAACAAAAACATGCCTCAGACATTACAACTCTGAACACTCTGAACCTCTCTCATCCCAAGGTCTCTAACACCGAGTACAGATGCACAAATATGCCATTTTACCATCATGAGTCAGTTATTTGCGTTATCCATTAAGAAGGTGAGACAGAGGAGACACTGAACTGCGTCTGACCTGACAAAACTATGATCATGAATTACAAATATCCCAAATTCCCACAACAGGAGTAAAGAAGTTTTAATCTACCTGTCTGTGAGTTGAGTGATGCTCTTGAGTCCACCCTCTGTTGGCCCCAGTGTTACAGTTAATCATATATACGTCAATATAGCATGTTTTCTGCTTATTTCATAAATAGTCTATATGAAATATGCATGCACACAAATAGTGTGATGTTAAAATAACACCACGAGCTTCAAATTATCAGATTTGCTGAGAAAGCTAGGACGGAACGGTTTTATTTAAAATGGGAAAGATATATTTAAGATATTAATGCATTAATATCCTGTTCACGTGTATTGTAATTGTTCCTTTTTTCCCTAGTTAATTGACTTAGTCTGCTGCTTTTAGTGATATGAGGGTATATTGTCCTTTACCGTCCTTGTTTCATGTCTGTTTATGTTCCTGTGTCTTTCTAAAATCCGTGTTAATTGCAAGGAAACATATTTTTCTGATAAATTTGAGTGAGTAGGTGCTTGTTTCTATTCATTTATACAACGTAATTGTGTTTCACGACACCTCAATATGATTTCATCACAATGCAAGTCCATTAAAAGATGATGAATTACATTGAATTATCGCCCAGCTCTAGTGATTATTACAATTTCAATAGAAACAGTTTCTTGCAGAGAAGCTCTTTGGGCAGTATTTAATTCAAACAAAAGCTTTTCATAATGTGGTTATTTCATACAGACAATAAGAAAATAAGAAAAGCATTTTTTTGACGTCTGTTTTCATTTAATTTCTGAATAAGAGCTTTATCTTTTGTTTAAACACAACTCCTTCAAACATGACCTCATTCTTGATTCGGCGAGTGTCGTCGTCGTCTTCAGTCTGCGGTAATCAAGCACTGAAAATAGAAATGAATTTGCTCTAATGAGGACAGCATTCATTTGGGCATGTTGTGTAAAGGTTACTCCGAACAGACGCTCCTTGGGCTTCTGTGTGGCTATCTCTTCCAGAGAGCAACATGCAGACGGAGACAGGAAGTCAATGATGAGGTTGGGAGTGTATAATCACACTTGGGCTTAAACTATTTGTCTACACAGAGTTGTTATTGGCAATATCACAGTTCTACACATTTACAGTCCATACCATCCCTTGTGGGGATGAGTTTTCGCTTTCTCCGGCATTAACAAATTGCAGGAGGTGAGGTATCAGATTAGAGATGCCCTCAGGCAGCCAAAACACACATTAATCCCGTAATGACCCAATGTGCTGAAGCGAACACCATTATTTTTCAGATGACACGGAGCAAAAGTTCGCAAAATGTCTGCCCACTCAATCAACTGTTGGAAATCTAAACTCTTACCTCTCAATCTCACAACTTGGGGGTAATGAGATCTGAAGACGTGACTTCAAATTCACATCAAAACTAAAGATAAGACATTTCACACTAATTAAACAGCCTTCTAACCTCAAGTTTCACACCAACAGTGAGAACACTCCGAGACAAACTATACGACGAAGCCAATTAGCGCTTTCACAGATTGCATTTAAAACATTAAAGACACTGTAAAAGTCAAAGCTAGACACCCCCCAATTGACTCCTCCATTCTCTCAATGCATTGGATAAGTAGGAGGACTAATTGCATACTCATGTTTGAGTAACACGTCACTTTGTTTGGTAATTTCTCCTGGCATCACAGCGCTTTCTACTACAAACTCTTAAATATAACACACTCAGAGCAGGTGGGCGGGAGGGAAGCAGGATGGGTCCAACAGGACTCCAAAGACCCCCTCAAACTAACTCATTTTGAGTCCAGGAACATTTTTTTAAGCACAGCATGTGAAACTAGTTCCATGTTTCCGTGAGCTAACCATTGCATTTTGTTGCCTTACCTGAATTGTTGGACTGAATTCACAAAACTGCAAATGTAGCGTGCAATGTATTCTCGTCGACTGGTTCGTAGAATATCTCACGAAAAGTTCTGCACAAAAATTTGTATGACACTGCGCCCGGTTGCTCAGACCGGACGTAGACCACAACGGTCGCTTTGGGTGTCGGTTGGGTTCAGGTACAAAAACTGCAATCTTACACTACAGTACAGGGATGAAGTTACTCGGGCCCACTAAGTGCTATAATGGGCACAAGGGTGTGATGGGGTGTAGTGTAAAGTATGCGGGTGGATATTTTTTCTCTATATCTTTCTGTGTGTATCTGAATCACGTATTACACGTACAGCTATGTGTGCGTTACTTTATTGTGCCTTGAGGATTTTTTTTTGCTTAGCACTCAGCAAAGCGTTTGCTATTTTACTTTTTTATATAAGAGATCTGTTGGGCTAGGAAGCTCAAGAAGGATAAGGGGTGGGAGTTTATAAGTTTAACTTCTCACTCCTTTTCGAATATTTATTTCATGATGAATGTGATTACTGTTGTAGGTATGTATGTGCATTTATGTGTATGTACACATGTGTGTATTATTTTTTGGAGAAATATTATGGTAGAACAATGTATTATAAAAATAGAAAGGTCTACAAGAAGGAGTCAGCAGAGAGGTCTCAAAGCAATCAAGAAGAATTTATTGAATCAAGGTTTGACACACTCATCACAGAGCTCCAAGATTCACATTACCAAAATCCCAAATTCTTATACACAACTTCCTGTCTTATAACAAGGCTGACAACACTTACACGCCCCGTCGGGTCTTCACAATACACACTCAGTACATTTACAATCAGTGGCGTCTACTTTGTGTCCAGACGTCATCACACCCAAATACAGTCAAATTGTTTTCTAAACAGAATGTGCTAATCAGGCCTATGTCCCCGGTACAGAGACCTCGGCCTGTAATTCACCTTCTCAATCATGTTTTCTTCCACAATATTCGAAATAAATGCAACAAAACAAAAAACAAAAAACCTCCCCTGCTTTTAAAAAACATAGTATTGACAGTGTATTGATTGCTTCACTAATGATTAAGTGAAATACAGGAAATAAAAAAAACATAAATGTAAAATGCACAAATTACCTCTCAATGCTTTCCATTGTTATATGCACAGAAATTGCATGAGAACAGCCTCACTGCAGTGAAGCGTCACAGCTTTGATTATAAAAGTGACGTCAAAGGAGTCCTGAAAGCATTGGTGTGTGAGAGACATACATGACGATACATGACACATGTACCACGGCACAGTGGCTACTGATGAAAGCCCTACTGCGTATCGACAACTTAACACTCTGTTAAAAACGAAGTAACATGTTCTAGACGCAGCATATTTATTTATATATGTGTCGAAAACTCACTTCACTGCCCAGATGTTTGTTTATAAAAGCCAAAAAAATGGACGAGCACCGGGCCCCACGTACAAACAGACATTACAAAATGTTTTTAATTATTCTGGTTCTTTGCATTTTAATGAGAATTCAAATCCTGTCTCGTCTTTACAGTTTCAAGGTGTTGGAACTGATAATCTGTGCGAGGTGGAGCTGCTGACAGGGATGCACTGCATATATTTACGAAGTATTTTTAATGCTGTAATATTCATGTAGACCGTAAACAGTAAATATGGTTTTACACTTCAAGGCCGGGGAAACGCCTGGTATAAAATCTGTTATTATCCTCATGCCTTTATTCTTTATGCACCTTGCCTTGCTTGGATTCCACATTGAAAGTTAGCTAGAAGGGAAATGGGGAAGGTCACTCACAGATACTTTACAGGTAATTCTTGATTTGAACAACAACAAAAAACTGAGAGAAGCTCTGGAGGAAAAAGTGTCTGCGTGAAGGGAGTTAAACAGGGACAGAAGCCGACTGAGCGAGTGCAGGTGGCTCATGCTGGAGAACGAGCAAAATGTCAGTTGGCAGCAGAAGTACTAAATTGCACAGAGCTATTTCCAGAAAGAATATTTAGCAGATGCCTAACTGCAGGAAACACCGGTAGATTTTTTCCTAATTAACTTTGTGAGATGATAAAAGAAGGGGTTCGGGATACAGGAGGCACAAAATCAAAAATCATGTTAAGGGAAACTAGGCGACATGGCCAAGTTTATAAAATGAGAAATCCAGCAGGGAAGTTAATCATGTGGCAGAACCGCGCGCAAAGAACAGTTATGTTGATGAATGTAAGGCTAAACTTAAAGACAAGAAACTGAGACGCCTGCAGGGGGAGAGAGTTAGAGTGAGCTGATTACTTCAGGGCCAGGGCTGCTCAGGTGAGCCCCGTCAGCCGACGACGCTCCCACCTCCAATAAACTACAGCAGCCAAGTGATGCTCAGGACAGAGTGTGCAATTGTAAATGTAAAGGGCTCAATCCAGGGATGTCACTAGGACTAAAAGACAGCGGGGGCTTATGTGTAACATGTGCTTGCAGAACTTTACACGTGCATCTGTTGGTACTGTATTAAAACTACACTTATATCAACAAGGGAAGAAGCAAAGATGTAAACACGTAAAAAGAAGCAGGCATATTCTTCCACTAACAAAAGTTACTGTAATGCTTATGCATGGGTGTCAAACTGATCCAGTAAAGAGTCGTGTGGCTGCAGGTTTTCATTCCAACCGAGCGAGAACACACCTGAGCCGACTTACTCAATCACGGCCCTTTACTGGATCAGTTTGACACCCTTGGCTTATAGACACGTCATAGCTGCGTGGGGGGGATTTACTTCCAGACTGTGCTCCTGCTGAGCTCTTCTGTAGGCTCTGACTTAAATGCTATCCATCTGCTCCTGTATGATGAAGTAATACCATAGCTAAATCCTCACTCTATTAGATAATTTAGCAGGTCCAGAGAATGCCATTTAATGACACTAGTTACTGTTACTGCACTGTAGATCGGTTTAAGTGTGACTTTTCTCTGTAGTTTGGCTTGCATACAGTATGACATTTAGTTGATATACTGTTTTATCAGTTGATATAACTGATATAGTGAAATACTATAAAGATAGGCTATATTAATGGACTAGAATTGAGAGCCTATCTAGCTAGGTTAGCTATTTCTTGTATTTTGGTCGTTCACACGTGTTTTCCATAGCCAACTAAAAAATCCTCTTTCCTTTAGCTCAAGTAAACAAAGCTAAACTTAAAGGTTGAATATGGAGAATGAGCAGAACAGCGCCATCTAGTGTCTCAAGATCCCAGTTGGAACAACAACATATAATTCCAGCAGTCGGGTTGCCAGTGTGTCAAGAGACCATTGGCCCCTATAGCTGTAGGGTAATAATTACTGTAAGCTAATATGAACCTGACGCATGATGGATTGATTCATTCTCATTGTCTCAGCGTATCCATCTGGGAACTCTCGTTTGGAGATCTGTTAGGGAAGGGCTAAAAATCCTGGTTGCTGATTGGATAAACCATCCGTCTATCACCAACATGTGGGCCAAATCAACCAATCAGATCAACAAAGCGTATGCCGTACTAACAGAGCTTTGAGGCAAAGCTCAGAAAGTAAACAACATGTCTGTAAAGGATATTTGTCGTTTGTGTAACGCAAGTTTCCGGATCCATATTCCAACAGAAGGATCCAAGAGAAAAAAGCGTTGGCTATTTTGTTGGCGGCTTGATCGATAGCTGCGCTCATCTCATCCGCAGAAACGGCTTCACTGAACAGTTGCTTCTCGTTGTGTCACACATAAATCCACCTCAAAGCCAACGCTGACTGGACGTTCGCTCGGCAAACGGCACCAAATTTTCTCCGTCGCAAGTTACCAGACTGATCTGCGAATAAAATACAATGGAGCTCGCAAGATCGGGTTGGTCTCACGAGGCTAAGCTAACGTTAGTTTGCACTATAACAATTGGCGCTGTAAGCTAGGTGATGTGATGGCTCTGCTGTTCAGTTATTAAGAAACACTCAGAGTTCTGTAACATCTGTTGCTGACACTGATTATTCACATGCCCTTGAATCTAGACCCCGAAAATAAGACGACCCCACTTTTTCAGACGAATTTCAGAAAAAAAACAACCTTATATTCACACTTATCTGCAAAAATGAACACTTGAACATCAGTGTGACCTTAAATGACCGAATAGCTTTGTCCATGTCCCATCAAACAAACAAGGAGGGGGCGAGGTTAAGACCTATCTGTCAAGCTGACCACCTTTAATTCATCTTTTTGATCATGTGCTGCATTGTACTCTTCTCCACATGCAAGTGTATGCTAAGGACTTGTTTTCTTATCCGTCCAATAGTTGTCTTACACCCAGCCAGAGATGTAGATGTATATTTTTATTCAAATCATAATGGCTGTGGGCCAATTACACACACCTCAAATATGAAACAGCTGAAGCGACAAATTCATTCGGCAGGTTCTTTTGGGTTTGATTATATGTGTCAGTGTGAAAACAACAACAACATTATTTCTGGAGATTAGGGAATTTTCAATCATTTGAAAACAAACATTTCAACATAAGGCGGGACCAGCGCGGTTCTCAACAGCACAGCTCATTGTCTGGGACGTTCAAGAGGGGAGACAATTGTTGTGGTGATAAGAGAGAAGAATGTAATTGTTCCTATAAACTCAGTCTTTTCGGGGGCCTCAGCAAAAACGGCTCCCGTTATGACAAAGGTGGTATGATTTGCCCGTGTCAGCCAGCCGTGGTATAGAATCCCCAGTTGGGAGCTTATGTGCTCTCAATTAAATCCACAACCGAGCACTTTGATGGTGGAGGGCCGCGCTGTGAATTAGCCTCTATGTGAAGCTTTTGTAGCTCTGCCACGGGCTGAGTGCACTCACGCTGACCTCGTCCCTGTCCTCCAGCGGAGACAGAGAAAATTATAATGAAAAGGCTGCAGTGTCACTGCAAAAAGTATTCTTATTTTACACGTCTATGATAGGAGACAGTGAAAGCGAAGTCACTTCCAGGACGTTGTGTTCCTTTTATCAAGTCATAACGCCACCTGAAAAGTCGTCATCAAGAAAGGGGATTTTTTTTAAGAGACCGCCGTCGCTAAATTAGCACTCAAACTGTCATGAACGGTACAGGAATAACACAAAGGTGGACTCAAAATGCAGACACGGACAAAAGAAAGTTACAAATTAAACGTTTAATAAATACAAACGGAAAAACACTACAGATAATCAAACACAAGACTAACTGAACAAACACGGAAATACAAGAACGGGGAGACGACGGGAGATCGGGAGACGGACGGGAAAACGGGAAACTACGGAGAGAAAACAGAACACAAAACACGATTAGTGAGCTTACAACGGGGAGCGTGAAAATCACTACGAGAAAGGGGAGTTCAGTCCGGGGGGAATAGTTTTACCAAGGTTGGGTCGACGACGGTCTGGCGCTGCATGCCTGCCAGCTTCAGGCTTTTAAGGTGGTGGTGTAATCAGCTAAACAGGCTGCAGCTTTGGGGAACGCCTACCGGACCTACAGACAGACAGGGGAAAGCACATGCAGGGAAACGCAGACAGAGGGAGACAAACACACACAAGACAAAGGAGAGGAGGGCACTGACAGAACCAGATCTTGACACAAACTTGACACTTCACACACACACACACACACACACACACACACACGCACACACCGGTGTCTGTCTCTGTTTCTCAGCTTGTTGTCTTTTAGGAATGCTCGATTCGTTGTCAGCTGGGGAGAAATAGTGATTATTCTTTCCTTAGTGGAAGTGAAAATCCATTAAAAGTACCCTGATGAGGACGAAGGAGAATAAAGCTCCCAGGACTGACGGTGAAGGTGATCTGTGTCCGACTCCATTTCAGTAGGTCGTTTTATATAAGGCACAAGGATTTTCGTTTCTCTAATATTTGAACATCACGGAGGGAAATATAAATAGACCGTGTCGTCTGCAGGTTTGAGCTTCAGGCCAGTGTTGTTGTTTTGCTTTCTTTGACAATTTGCCACATTGAGTTGCAGCCCTGCTTCACTGGAGTTTGATCTTGAATTTCTTTGGCCTGCTGCCACTGCACGATAAAACAGCAGGAAATGGACGGACGGTGGGATGGATATTAAGGTGTGGGAGTCATTCATTCATTCATTCATTCATTCATCTTCAACCACTTATCCCGGGGCCGGGGTTGCATGAGTGCTGGAGCCGACCCCAGCTGACTTCAGGCGTGAGGCGGGGTCCACCCTGGACAGGACGCCAGTCTATCACAGGGCACATAGAGACGAACAGAGACAGACAACCACTCACACCTACGGGTGATTTAGAGTCATCAATGAACCCAACACCTGCACGTCTTTGGACTGTGGGAGGAAATGCCAGGTTTGTTTCCGACTACCTCGAGATTCCCTCCACTTTTAAACATCTAATTGATGACGATTTGGAAAAGAAACATATGGTACTGCCAAAAGTGACACGGCTAAAAAAAAAAAAAAGCATGGAGAATGATGTTTTACAATCTTCTGTGATGAGAAGTTGGCCTTTTACAAATTCAGCGTGTTCTGTCATCCATGCTTTCACCCCGACAGTGTCTCTGCACGTTCAGACGAATACCACCGAACTGAAGCATCTATGGCCATTGGTTAGTTTATTTTGGTTTATTTTGAAAAAGTAGATACACGTCACATTTGCTATACATCATACATAGGCAAATGTTTCAACCTACACCTTATCGTGCTTTGTTTTGTTTCCTATTACAGTACATCCGCTCCTTTTACATTCAATTTCATGTGTATGTTGTTCTTAGGTCCCTCAAGATCTTATCAATCTTATTATATGTATAATTATATATGGTTATTATTATCATTATGATATATTGTCAGGAACACACTGGTACCAACAGATAAAGGACTCATTAGACACTCGGACACATGAGAAGTTGAAATTCGGCGGACCTCATTTTCGTTGCTCCACTTCGATGCTACTGAGAGAAGCCAAACACTCTCCATCTGCACACACTGCCCTTACTGCTGTGACACAGCGCTAGATTCACATTAAAATCAGGAAAGTATCCCTTTAAGACAAACTGGCACTAACAAAGGGAATCACGCAGACTTAGGCTACGTTCACATTACAAGGCTTAATGTTGAATTCAGATTTTTTCCGACGTTTACTATATCAAATATCAGTCTGTCTATGTTGTTGACGGATCCCTTCCATCAAACCCCTCACACACAACCAATAATCAGGCATGAAAATGACTCACCTTTCGATGAAATTTGTCGTTTTGAAACCAAAATAGGTGACCTATGTGAATCGTGTAGATCCGATGAGAAAAAAAAAATTGGGGGATGGAGGTATACCACAGATTATCAGTGAACTGAGAACATGTGCGCGCATCTGAAAGGAGCCTTGAATCCTATAGTAACATTCACTCTACAAGGGCGTTAGCATGGACATATTAGCGTAAATAGCCTTGCATCAGCAGTTTTTTAAGCAGTCCGCTTGTGCAGACACAAGGCCCCAGAACATGAACAGAAGACGCCTCGCCGATTTGGAAAGGGGAATAGCTAACATTATTGAATTTGGTGAGTGATGGTTTCAATAATTTGAATAATTTCTGGTATATCTCAGTTACCCAGCAGCTCTGTTGACACAGGCTCAACGTTAGCTACAGCTCATATATCACTAGAAGAACTAAAGCTTGCTGAAAGAGGCATTGTGTCATTGATGCATATCGTGAGCTAACAAGCCTCCGGTGGAAAATTAATTAATTAACGGTGATGTGGAGACAATGAGCCAGACAAAGAAGAAGAAAGAGACCCCCCTCACCACTGCCCCTTCACACCCATATTCATTTTGTCAAAACAGTTCATCAAAAAACCCATATTCATCTTTGCAACCGGCTTGCTTTTTCCATTCTGTCGCCGATTGCATTCGTAAGGTTGTGCTGTTGCGCATTTCATGAGAAGTTGTCAATCTCATTTCGATATAGCGTAATGAGACCAGGTATAAATAGTTACCCCCCCCCCCCCCCCATTCATACCTGAATAATGTTACAAACACGGGTGTTGGCAGTCCCTTCAAGACTCAAGATGTTTATTGTCATATGTTCAGTTAAGACAGACGTCACACTGCACACAATGAAATTCTTACTTTGCACGTCTCCCTGGTCACAAAGTAAAAATGAAATAAAAAAATATATTTAACTTAACAGTGTCAGAAATAGAATAGGCTACAATAAAATGTAAGTAAAAAAATAAATGTACAGACTAAAAATAAAGCAAATTAAAATGAAAATATGGAATCTTAGAACAGATCCAAGGACAGTGTTGCACAATTGATACTAGGAAGAAATGACAAGTATTGAGAGTACAGAGAGTAGCAGCAGTGTTTGTATGTTAATCAGTTCTGTGCGTGTGTTCAGGGATGTGGGGGGGGGGGGGTCTTGATGAGGGAGCTGTTCACTAGCCCGATGGCCTGTGGTTTGTCATCTCAGACATGTTGTTAATGGGCATCCTAAACTAAAGACAACATAAAAATACATCACATAAAAGCACATTACATTATTGACTTCGAGTGTTGAGCTTATTTTCTGTAACAAATGTAACATGAAAGTATGGTGGAGTGAGCTAGCTAGATAGCCTGTTAGCTTAGCAACAATTAGCCAAACAGACATCTCACTCATAGCATAAACACATTGGTGAGGAGCAGACAACCACACAGGTGAGAAACACAGCGAAGTAATGTGTAACTACAGACAAAACACCTTAATGCAGGCACAGAGCTGTTTAACCGAAAGTTCACAAAGCAGCCTATTACAGAGGCGTTCAGCTCAAATGCAAAAGACTCGTGAACTATTCATGAAAACAGTGGTAAACATGAGGTTTGTCACTCAGTGGGAATCAAAGAGAAAGAGCTTTTTAATGTTGCATCAATGATCAACACCCAGTCAAACTCATCAGAGCGACTAAAGAGAATGACTAAATAAAGCAGAATACAATGCAAGCCACCTGCGTCTCTGTCTGAACTACACAGAGAATACATCAGTTTAATGCCAGGCGCTGTTGTATCTTTTAAGTGGGATAATCAAGGTCTCTTTTCAACACAAACAGCTCAGGGGCTGCAATCACGAACCATGCTAAGATTGAGAGACGCTTCCGCCAGAGTCACTCCCAAAGCAGCTCAGCGTTAAAACTCCTATTGACGGAGTTGAAGATGAGTCAGCTGCTGGTACAGTCATTATAAAGATTAATAGGGCGTTCTCACAGTGAACATTTTTGGCTTGTCATAATATAAAAAGCACAGGTGTTAAAAAACAACAATGGCTCTGTTGCTACACAAGCGTTCCAGTGAGAGTGACAGTGAGGGAGCGTGCACAGTACCAGGACCCTGGAATCAAAGCGGACTTGATTAATTTCATTGTTTACACGTGTGCTTTTTAGTTCTGCGTCTGAAGTCGAAATGTCCTCAGTGGAAAAGGCCTTTGGAGCTTTTAAAAAGGGACCGTTTTCATCACAGAAGGGTGTTTTGACGGTTTACTAGAGAGGCAATTACCTTGAGATGGGCATACACCGTGGGCTTTTAGAAAGGTGGTTTCATTTTACCTCGCACTATGTGAGGAAATTGTCCGTGATGTAAAGCTCTTGATTTATGTGCTCACAGTGTACGTGTAAAACAGGAAATAAAAAACAACCTGTCCCTCCCTGTGGACTGCTCTGGCTATTGTCAATAAAGATGAGATTGAAAGCTCTGAGGTGTTAGACGTTGGTGTCGTGTTCTTACTTTAAATATATATATATATATGTTTATAAAGTTTATTATAAAACCAGCAGAGAATATTCTTCTTGGTCTCTCTGGGGTCAGAAATCACAGTCATCTTGGCTTTATCCAAGCTGTTATCTGCAATCAATGAGCCAGAAAGAGCACCAAGCTCCTCCTTCACAAAGAATTTATACAGCGATAAAGTTCATTGGGTTGTTGTCATTGGTTCAGAATGGTTCAGAGGCGGTCCCTGGTTCAGTTATTGGGCTGTCCATCACTCCCAGACTGGCTCTCATTCGTTCACGAGTTGAATCATCCGCCCCCCTGGTCACGCGGTTCCTCCAATGACAATGAAAAACAGCCGCTTCCTGTAAAAAGAACACTCCCTACTCTGTAACTTCCTGTTCCTTGGGCTGGTCCCCTCTTATGTGACACCTAGTTTTAACCTGGAGCTCATCTGCAACATCCTTTAATTACGCCATCTGTGTTAAATTGATAATAATGTGAAAGCATGCTTAACAAAACTTCATAGTGTGACAAAATTAGACACTTGATGTTTAAAAATCCCCAGATTTCTGTGAAATATGAAGGTTGACAGTAATCATCACCTCTAACTCTGTGTAACAGGATCCATTACTGTAACGATCTAACAGTGACGGCGGACCACAGTGTTGTCTTATAGCAACTTATTGAACTTCCTGCCTCTCGCTGGCGTGTTGCCATGACTCTTTCCGATGCTCTGTTTTCCCACTTCCTGCATGTGCTTTGGGAGAATAGTGTTAGTTTGTTGCTAAGTGCTAAAGTGCTACGGTATTAAACTGCTGATGTTATCGCACATGTTGTCCCTGTGTTTGACACCCCTACTTTAGGTGATTCGTCTCTTGCTGCAAGTGACACAACCACTAGCTTGATGCAAATGTCTGCACAATTACATCACAAATGTGCAAATGAACGTGTGATGTAATTCGTGCCCGAGCCCTTTGAAACCTTAAGGAAAACCCTAGAAAGCAAGTTAAATAATGCAGCCACAGCTCCATAATTTAACTCCCACTCGCCGTTATTAAATAACATTTTGAGTGAATATAGCTCTTTGCTCGGCAGTTCTCTCCCAAAATCTTCTTTCAGCAGCTTTCGGTTTTAAGAGGAGACCCTTCAGGACTCTCAGCGGTAGAATAATACACAGCCTTTGATTCACTTTGTGTTTGTATCCCTCTTTTTTTACCTCATACCCACAGTTTAGGACCGCACGCTCAGTCATTCACACACACACACTTAGTTGCAAAGGATTAATCTGCGGCTCCGACTTGTGATTTTCAGCCAAGGTCTTTCAATTCTCTCCCTCTCTGTAACGTAAGACGGTGGGAGCCCAAGTATGACAAACAGTATATGTCTGCGTGTTTGACAGGGTGACCCAGTGGGCGAGGAAAAGCCTCTACGACCGGGGGAACGCATCTGGTCGTCTGTGTATTATGACAAATCTCCCTCAAAATGAGAGTACGCCTGCAATATATTACAATACTGGATGGGAGCCTTGTGGCCCAGAATGATTCCAGCAGCTGCGTCCACCTGCCTCCTCTATTATCTGCTTGAGAAAATGACAGTGGATAGGTCATACTGTATAAAAATGACTTTCTCTTCTGCACCAGGCAATCAGAGGATTTATTTTGAATCTTAAAAAGGGGGAAGGTGAAAGCCAGGAACAAAACAACCAGTAGTGGAAGATGAAAATTGCATTATAAAAAATGCACTTTTTACATTTTTTATTTTTTTAAATGAGGAGCGAAGCCGCGGTATAATTGGAAGCAAACGTTTTGTGAGTGGAATAAAACACAATGACCATGAACTATTGATGTACCCTCAGCAAACGTTACAGCTTGCTTTCACATCCATCCAATCGAATATACCTGAAATTGAGTTTAAACCAATCTACTCCTTTTTATTCCACCAGTGCAGCGTCTAGCGCACCGCTGTGCGAAAAAGAGAGCTGAGTCGGAAGGCAAAGTTCACGAACTACCGGTCAATCTTGGTTCCTACCCTCACCTGTGGTCATGAAAGCTGGGTCAGGACCGAAAGACTGGTACAAGCGGACGAAATTTCCTCAGGAGGGGGGCTGGAGTCTCCCTTAGAGAGAGGGGGAGAAGTTCAGCATCCGTGAGGAACTCGGAGTAGAGCCGCTGCTCCTTTGCCTTGAAAGGAGCCAGTTGAGGTGGTTCAGGATCATCTGGTAAGGATGAACCCTGGGCGCCTCCCTAGGGAGGTGTTCCAGGCACGTCCAGCTGGGAGGAGGCCTCGGGGGAAGACCCTGGACCAGGTGGAGAGATTAGATCTCCACACTGGCCTGGGAACGCCTCGGGATCCCCCAGTTAGAGCTGGTTAATGTGGCCCGGTAAAGGGAAGTTTAGGGTCCCCTGCTAAAGCTGCTGCCCCCGAGACCCGACCCCGGATAAGAGGCTGAAGATGAGATGAGATGAAAGTGCAGTGTCTGTTGAAAAGGTGCCTGTTTGGAACAGGTCACTTGTTTGGTACCAAAACTACTGTAACGTGCCAGCTCTTAGTCTCATTTATGCTCTACATTAGACACTCATTCAGATACGGCCGGAGCCTTCTGTGCGTACATTTCATCCGTATTTCTGAGCGTATCCTGAAAGCGATCCTGGATCGTACGGATACGAACCAAACGTTGCAGTACCACCAGAAATCGTGGGAGCAGTGTCTGGCACTGTACACAAAGAGTGAGTCATCAAAAGCATCGAGGGACATCCGGAAATACTGAAACTGTCGTTGGTCGTCAGTTTCTTTCATCTGTTAAACCAATGTGTGGAATTCTCCGTCCACACTCTGGGACGACTTTAGTGTCTCACAGACCACCGCCGTCTACAACGCTGCCCGCCATTTTGCCTCCTTTCAACAGACGCAGGAACTTTATCTCTGTCGTTGCCATCGTTGTTTTTGTCATAAACATTTTTTTCCCCAAACTTTATTGGAGTAACTTTTGAACCTGAGCGACGCCCTCTAGAGGATGTTTTGCTCAACGTCCATTCAAACGTAAAGGATGCTTGAAAGCATGAGGGCAGAGACGATTAGTACGTTGATAACGTATGTCTCTATATACGCACAGAATGGGAGCAGAAATGAGCCTTTAGGCATCAAAACCACTTGGTTAGGGTTAGAAGGAAAGGTTGTAATTTGGTTTAGTACGGCCATGTGAAAGTCCTGTGTTTTGGGACCCATTCACCAACCCTCCTTATGCGGTGATTCTCTGTCTTATACTATGTCTCCTGCTTTAAATACATGAAATACACACGACTTACAGTGCATTGCTCTTTATAGTTATGTACGAAAAATGCCAGACTGGTGTAACAGTTTATAAGGGGTCACCTCTCCATACACTAGACAGTGTTTACATGATGACCTGTGGATGAATCTGCCGTAGATCTCAAGAGCTCACACTTCCTGCACTTCCTTGCGTCCTCAGCGATGCATCCGCCGAGTTTGAAGTCGTTTGAATTAACAGTTGTTGATTAAATCAAGGGACAGACGTGGTTATTTGTATTAAAGCTCGTCCCTTATGAGCTAAAAACACTTAATTATTTGCTCTGCAGCAGTTTTCAGGAACAGATTATTCTGCCTCAGGCTGTAATTCTCTGACAACTTCCAGGGGTGGGGGGTGGAACAACAACAACACCGTGTTACACATTGTACCAGTCTCGCCTCAAGACATTATTAGCATAAAATCACCTGCTTCACACAGTGTTTCTGACGTAAATGACTTAGAGCTGAATGTTGTAAGACACGGCGGTTGATTCTTGTAAAAATAAAGTGGAAGCTGCTCATGTGTTGATAATGGCCTCTGTTGTTGTACATCAGTATAAATACCTGCGTGATGTCTTCAGGGACGGGCTTTAATGGGGTGATACGGGGCGATCGCATGGCTCATGAGCAACAAGTTCTCCGGGTCAACATCAAAAACCGTTCGGATCGATCCGTGCAGGCTAACGGCAGGATGACGTCATGGCGTGTGCCTTCAAAAACTGTGACAAACACTTGAGAAATGAGTCAGTTTCTCGATCTTCCAGTGTTGTTTGATTTACTTTAGATGCAAACGCAATAGAAAAGAGCAGAGTTTTAGGTTAAGATTAGTACTTTAATGTTAAACGAACATCTTGGTTTGGGATAAAATGACTACTTCATTGTGATTTACGTATTGTGAGACGATAGACTCCTGGGTACAGGCATTTTGGAGGGCCCTGACTCTGACTCTTTTGTAGCCATTTTGTTTCTCTTTGTGGTCATTTTACGTCCATTTTTAGTTGTTCTGTATGTCTTTGTAATTATTTTGCATCTTTTTATGGTGGTTTTGCATCTATTTTTAGACATGTTTGTTGTTTTGTTTCTCTCTGTGGTCACTTTACATCTATTTTTGATAATTTGGTGTGCCTTTATTGTCACTTTTTGGTCTCTTCGTGGTCGTTTTGCATCCCTACTGTCTTTTTGTTTCTCTTTGTGGTCATTTTACATCCATTTTCAGTTCTTTTGTACGTCTCTGTGATTGTTTTGCATCTGTGTGGTTGTTTTGCATTTATTTTTAGTCATTTTGAATCGTTTTGTGGTGGTTTTGCATCTATTTTTAGACGTTATGTGTCTATTTCATTGTTTTGTGTCTCTCTGTGGTCACTTTACATCTATTTTTGATAATTGGGTGTGCCTTTGTTGTCACTTTTTGGTCTCTTCGTGATCATTTTGCATCCCTATAGTCTTTTTGTTTCTCTCTATGGTCATTTTACATCCATTTTTAGTTATTTTGTACGTCTGTGATTGTTTTACATCTATTTTAAAGAATTTTGTGTGCCTTTGTTGTCATTTTTTGTCTCTATGTGGTCGTTTTATGTCCATTTTCAGTCATTTAGCATCTCTTCCTGGTCGTTTTGCATCCCTATAGTCTTTTTGTTTCACTTTATGGTCATTTTGCATCCATTTTTAGTTCTTTTGTAAGTCTATGTGGTTGTTTTGCATCTCTGTGGTTGTTTTGCATCTATTTTTAATCATTTTGAATCGTTTTGTGGTGATTTTGCATCTGTTTTTAGACGTTATGTGTCCATGTTGTTGTTTTGTTTCTCTCTGTGGTCACTTTACATCCATTTTTAATAATTTTGTGTGCCTTTGTTGTCACTTTTTGGTCTCTTCGTGGTCGTTTTGCATCCCTGAAGTCTTTTTGTTTCTCTTTGTGGTCATTTTACATCCATTTTTAGTTCTTTTGTACATCTCTGTGATTGTTTTGCATCTATTTTTAGTCGTTTTGTGGTGGCTTTGCATCTTGTTTTAGACATTGTACATTTCTATGTCATCATTTTATTTCTCTCTCTGGTCATTTTACATCTATTTTTAATCATTTTTTGTCATTGTCATAATTTTTTGTCTATATGTTGTTGTTGTGACTATTTTCAGTCATTTAGCATCTTTCTGTGGTCTCTTCTTCTAGTCATAATTTGTCTCTTTGTGGTCATTTTGGTTGTTTTGTTTATACTTGTGGTCATTTAGCATGTCTCTGTGATGTTTTTGTGTTAATTTTAAGCGACATTTTATGAGTCAGACCCTCTGACTCGGGCCCGTTCTGTAATCCCTCATGGTTAGGGAACTTTCAACAGGTTGTTTACAATAATAACTGCTTGGTGAAAATTCACCACCTTTTATGTGGGTGTCCAATGAGTCCTGATGGTTAATGTAGTCAACCGAAGAAATAAACTCCTCAGCGCGTGCTTTATTGAGCGAAAGAGCTAAAAACATCCTGAGGAAGTCCTCCGTCCAAGTGAGGACTTAAACTACCATTCATGCATATAACACACACACACACACACACACACACACACACAGGCTTTTCTCAGTTGTCATCGGCGACAGCATCCAACAAAGACTGGCCAGCCCTGACATTCATTGCAGCAAAATGATTCTGTTCCTGTTGGCATAGAGCGTGTTTGCTCTCGACAGCTCCGGGTCTGGAGGGTCCCTGCTGGCTGTATCCACCCCGCAGCAGCTCAGGCCTCCCTCCTGCTGAACATCCAGTTCCAAGAAACACTGTATAAATGAATGCTGCCAATAATATCCACAACATCTGCTGGAGTCATATTTTGGGATGCTATTTATGCTTTTGGAAATGCAATTAAGTTTACAAGTAATAACAGAAAAGATCAAAGAAGTTTGTGAGCGAGAACTGAACAATGTAGGATAAATAAAGATATACAGTGTATGAAAGCAGCGCCAATATCTCACTGTAATCCTTGTTTTTGACTCTGTAGTTTGACTTTTTCTTTTACATATTTAAAAATATTTATTGTCATCTGTAAATGGCTGGAAAGCATGTGCAGCTGTCTGTAATGTTAATGTTAGACGGGTTCTCTATACAAGCCCTCTAGGTTTGTCTATTTCATCCCATCTGTGCATTTTCTAATGTTATTGTACATGTCTTCTTTTCTATTTTATTTTGATATGCACAGAAGTGCTGCCGGCAAGAGCAACAGATTTTGCAGCAGGGTGATAGTCACACAAGAACTGCAGGCGTGTTTCACACTCAGATAGACAGAGATAAGGTTGAAAATCAACACTTTTTCCCTTTAAGGTTGAAGAACGATCGTGGTTAAAATAAACCAATATTTACTGCCGTGTTTTACTTTGTGGCTCTTAAACAGACAAATACACTGTTGATGCAGTATGACGTAGTATAAAGAGCGATAATGTAGCAGGATGTTTGAGGAGGTTTAAATCACTATTTAATGAAAATAGACACCAAAAATGACGACAAAAACACGCAAAATGATTAAAAGTAAATGTAAAATGACCACAGAGAGAAACAAAACAACAACAAAGAAACGTAAAAGGATTAAAATAGAAACAAAAAGATGCAACATGTCCAGAAATAGATGCAAAACAATCACAAAGATGTACAAATCAACTAAAAATAGACGTGAAATTACTAAAAAGAGACCAAAATGACTACAGAACGACTAAGGGTACGTCCACACATAAAAACCAAAACGACTCAAAACGCTGCAGTGCACATGCCAGGCCTGGATGTGGCGCTGTAACTGCCACAGAAATACACCAACAACAGAGAAGAAGAGACGGGGAGACACTGTGGAGAATCCAAACACCGGAGAGCTCCTCTCCGAATCCTCCTCCATCCTGGAGACAAACGTGTCCCTGGTTCTGGTCTTAGTGGAGACTTTGGTGCTGTTCTGGACTCTGATGCACCCATCACTCTGCAGTTAGTGTCCTCACTGAGCAGAGGGTGCTGCTGGGAGCCCCTTCACTCTGCAGTTAGTGTCCTCACTGAGCAGAGGGTGCTGCTGGGAGCCCCTTCACTCTGCAGTTAGTGTCCTCACTGAGCAGAGGGGGCTGCTGAGAGCCCCTTCACTCTGCAGTTAGTGTCCTCACTGAGCAGAGGGTGCTGCTGGGAGCCCCTTCCCCGTCCCAAAGCACTCCCAGACGCAACTTTCTCACTCCATTTAGAGACTTTTCACAGCTTTTTAGAACTGGATTTAGAAACAGAGCCTAGAGCAGTTTGGCTCCTTATTCAGAGCATCAGGGAAAAGGGAGACATCTGTGCTGGGCCTCATTCAGTCCCATGCAAGTGGCTCAGAGTCCAGTTCAGTAAACAGTCTCTTGGTCCGTCTCTGTCCTCTCACGCAGCAGCACTGTTGTTGTTATGTGACGCCGAGGGGGCAGAGGTCAGAGGTGGGGCCATGACGCAATCCTTTAACAAAGTATAAGGTTTTACATTCCAGACGACAAGGCCATGGGGGGCGTTTTTCAAATCTTCCCACTGTGGGACCCAGTTTACAAAGATCCCGGGTCCAGACTAAAGTTGTGTGGTTACAGGAAATGGCGTCTCCGTGTGAACGGACCCTAAAATAGAAGCAAAACCCCCACAAAAAAAATGCAAAATGACTAAAAATGAATGTAAAACAATCACAAAGACAAACAAAAATACTAAAAATGGATGTAAAATGACCACAAAGAGACACAAAATGACCACAAAACGACTAAAGACCCGACTCTTTGAATTTGGGTGTCTTGTTCCCGCGTAGACAGGGTGGGGGGCCTCTGCCATGTCTGCGCCCAGGGGCCCATCGTCTCATCCATACGTCCTTGCAGGTGATGGGTTGAAAACATCGACCATTTGTTAGCTTAAGGAAGATGTAAACGCAGCAACGGTGAGGAGGATTTCCTGTTGTACTCTGTTTTGCGTGCTGTGAACATGTTTGTAAGAGTTTGATCCCTCAGTCTCACCAGCTCTTCTCAGCCTGAGAACTCGTCAGAACTTCCAGAATGTCAAAAGCACGCAAAGACCTCCGTCATTTGTAAATGCGTTGTGAGGAAACATCTGTTCACTCAAACTAGAGCAACCGACTGAAGCTCCGCAAGCTGTAACTCGACTTCCAAAGATGACAGTTTTATGGGCCAAGGAACATATGAAACCTATCTGATGGTGCTTATAGGCATTACTTTGTTTACTAACAAGACGCCACCATTGTACGGTATTAAATAAGGCTAATTTGCAATAAGCAGGGGATGCAGGAAAGATGGGGTGAGGGTTGCGTTCGGTGAGATGATACGGGTCAAGACGAGAGGGGTGAAGAATGGGGGAAGGGTTGTTAAAGCTGAGACGAACCAGAGAGAGAGGCTAAGACACGTACATGTATGTAGGTCTGCACAGGTGATTTCATTAATGAGACAGGTGGGTTAATTTGCAAGGCATGGGTGATTACATTAGTGCGGGGGGGTAAAGGGTTATAATAACTCCATTTCTTGTTTATTCGCCCTAATCATGCTGCGTAGATGAGTGTGACAGGTATAGTGTGCCGTTCTTGTGTATTTAAATAGATCACAGTTCAGCCAAAAGCCCCTTTTTTCCCACTTTCAACACGTCATAAATTAACAAGCTACTTCTGTCAGCTGCTCAAGTCATGTCGCAGCGGCTGCACAGCAGTTTGTCAGCAAATATTTAGTATCAACCATCTTCCAAACAGCTGGCGGGGGGATTGAACAGTGCGACAAGATGTTTGTCAGCCTCGCAAACTTTTTCTTAATGTTGTCTTTATGTTATTTGTCTATCCGGGGTTTGCGAACAGTGTGGAGAGGCTGCCGCTTTAACCATGCGCCTCATCTGCAGTTTTTATTTAAGGGTTTTTTTTCTTTCCCCAGCCAAAATTAAGAACCTACAGCAGGTATTTATTCTGGTGTGATAGCATTTATTCAGCGTTTAGTCGACAAAAATAACTGATGTTATCTCTGGGTCTGTAAGAGCTGCTGCTTATGAGATACGGAGGTGATGCATGCGCCTGAAACTGTTACATTTCCGGGCCGAAGAACCAGAAAATTAACATTTATTGTTCGGTGTGGTGTGTGTTTTGTTTTTCCTATTATTCAGATTTGTCACTCGCGTCTCCTTTGTCATAACACGTATTCAAAGTCCCACAGTTTTTATTTATTGTGGTTGCCAAACGGCATCGGAAAAATGAACGAGAAATGAAAAACACCCTAATCACAACAGTGTGAAACTATCTGTTCCATCAAAATGAAAGCGGGGACCACTGTGGATCCATTCGATTAGCTGCTCCGCGGAAGCTCTGTGGTCATTATGTCATTACGTCCGACTGGAGTGTGACGCCAGCTTCCCAGTCACACTGAAGGAGCCGCACTCAGTATTCAGGATATTAATACAGCAGCAGCAACTTTATAGATAGAGTGGATTTGTGATTATCTGTGTTTTGTTTTGGTCTGGCTGGTCTCATTCACTTTCACATCATTACTACAAAAAGTAATGTGCAGTAACTTGTGTATATTCTTCCTGGTCATCTTGTTAAGATGATTTCGATTGGTTGATAGAAATACAAACAAGCCAGAGCGTTTCTTCCCCCCATACCAGAATGTTAAAGTTCAATCATACATCTTCAACCTCTTGTCTCTGTCGGGGTCACGGGGGGCTGGAGCCAGTCCCAGTTGACATCAGGCGTGAGGCGGGGTCCACTCCGGACAGGACGCCAGTCTATCATAGGAGAGACAGACAACCATTCACACCTACGGACAACGTAGAGTCATCAATGAACCTAACACCTGCACGTCTTTGGACTGTGGGAGGAAGCCGGAGAACCCCACGCAGACACGGGGAGAACATGCAAACTCCACACAGAAGGGCCCCAGCCGGGATTCGAACCATGTGTTTTTCCTCTGTTTCTGTGTCAACGTCTGACATTGACTATCTGGCTGTTCAGTCTGATGTAACACACTGATGCAACAACCTCCAATACGATTTCCCGGTCCAAACGCTGCGTCAAAACAGACAGCATCGGCCAAACATGTGAACAATTACGATCACCTCTGTGGTTGCTTAGACGTCTTTTTCATCGATAAGAAAGAGGTCAAATGACAATTACGTTGTTTTTAAAAACTCAGATTTGTTTTAACAACGGGGAACACGGCACTGCGGCTTTGGAGATACACGAGGATCGGACCAGCTTGGGACCCGAAAATCATATTTTGAAATAATGTTCGGTCACGTCTTAACAGCCAGATAGTGACTTGTACCTGAGCAGAGTTCATCACTAGAGAGGTGTTTTTCTCCCCTGAAGGAGCAGGTGTCTGTACACCTACAAGTTGTCACCGAAGAGTCTCAAGCTAGCGAGGCACAAGCGGGCACGTGCAGCGGGGGGTCCCACCACAGTGACTTCCTGTCTGATCCAATCAGGAAGTGCCAAAACCTGCAGTTCTCCGACCGTCCACTAGGGGCCGGTTTCATAATAGAGCAGTTTCTCATTGACCCCCATGTTAAACAGGCTGTTTTCACATCATAATTAAACCTGTTTAAGGACAAAAGAACATTCTAGTCTGAACGTTTAGGTCATATCTCCATGACAACACTGAGGGGGAGGGGCTAGTTTTTATTTTATTGGAGGTTAAAGTTTATGAATAATTAGGGGCGTGGCATCTTGAGTGACAGCTAGCCTCTGGCCCTCATGTCTCCTCGGAGGTAAACGTCTTCCAGATGGACGTATCTTCCTCCCCCCAACGTCACATACATGACCTTTTTTGTTAAGAGGAAATGAGGTGGAGTCAAAGTCCGACAAGATGGCGACTGCCGTAGGCAAGGGTGGTTGGATCAAGTTGAGAGAACGGACCCCGATGGGTGTGCTACGTCTATTTTTCATACAGTCTATGGTTTAAACCTCGAAACTGCTCGCATACCTCTGGAAGAAGTAGGCAGCGAAGAGTCTAAAGCTAGCGGGGCACAAGCGGGGCACGAGCAGCAGGGGGCGGGGCAAGGCCAGATTTCTCAATGGGGGAGAAACAGTGTATGTGCCTTCAGCTCATTCTCTGTGTCTTTTTTACTTTCTATCAGATAAATCCATGCTAAACAAAATGCTAATGATAGCAGTAGTAATCATAGTAGTTTTTAAATACTTCCACACGTGTCTGTAATGGGACTTTACGTGCAGGCAGACTTTTCCCCAGTGCTGACACAGCAGAAACCTCCGGATGAGCACCAAGGACATTGGTGCAGTGCCGCAGCAATTAAGACTATTACCATTGTTGCAGCTCAGCCACCTCCATGTTTCCCCGTCGAGAGGCAATCCCAGCGCTGACTGAATTTTGTCCACGACTTCAAGCACAGCACCTTTTAATGACTGTGCGACAACAACTCTTATAACAAGAGGAAGTCATGGAGGAAAGACATAAGGTGAATGAACAGAGAGAAGCGGGTATGCAGCAGCACGTTGAGGTAGATTATTAAATGTGTGAAATGGTGTTATGAGAGCTCCACACCCGGCCCCTTCAGTTCCCCTGCCAAATATGATTCTTCTACCAAGTACAGCAGCATATTGTTCTGTGCACAGTACCGACTTCACCGACCATGCAGGTGCAGAAGGTGGAAATCATGTGAGCTTGAGTGTAAATTGAATAAAAAGTGCACACAGCCCGCCGTGGAAGCAATCATTTATTTCATCCCACAAAATAAGCTTGTCATAACTGCAGTCCTCATTTCAAACCTGGATACAGGCGTTTGTTACAGTACGTGTGAAGCCGCTGCTGCTTCACTTGTTCTTTTTAGGTCATGCTTCTTAATGGAGTGCAGCCGTGGTGCGTTTAATTGTATTATATTATAGATTTTTAAATGTGTTTTAATTGCTGTCTGCCTCGGACGCAGTTGTTCTCAGATCAGGACCTCCCTCTGGGGGTTGGAGGGGGGTGGGGGGGGGGGTAGATGAGGAGACGTGATGTGATTAAAATGATTGGGATGAACAAACGTGTCATACCGCTGCAGGAAAACTGCTGTTGTTTCCTTTGAATCTTTCTTTTTGAAATGATTGGATAGTCCCTCTCGACATAAGGTGTTTTGAACAATATACCAATCGGAGAAAAAAAGAAATTCACTCTGTGATTTATCATATGCAGCTTGTGACGAATCAATCTCTGAACCCATCTGCAACAGTATCTGTCGGATGACAATTTAGCCTCTCAGGGCAGCAGCTCATATTGGGGCTCTCTGGTGTAGCCATGGATGGATTGCTCAACAGGCCTGGCAGGCATATGGGGTCAGGGGCCCTCAGTCGCAAAATGCTGCGGGAAAAAACACACAAAACAATCACAAATACATGCTAAATGACCAGCAACACACACAAAACAACTACAAATGACCCAAAATGACTTCAGAGATACTTAATGAGCACAAAGAGATGCTAAATGACATACACCCAATGACTTTAAACCACCAGAAGTGACTAAAATAGATGCAAAACAATCCCAGCGACGCAAAACAGCTATAAAAACAACCACAAAATGACCACAAGGTAGTGCAAAACAGCTAAAACAGATGCAAAACCATCACAAAATGACCACAATCATGTGAAAAACAACTAAAACAGATGCAAAACCATAGAAAAATGACCACAATCATGTGAAAAACAACTAAAACAGATGCAAAACCATCACAAAATGACCACAATCATGTGAAAAACAACTAAAACAGATGCAAAACCATCACAAAATGACCACAATCATGTGAAAAACAACTAAAACAGATGCAAAACCATAGAAAAATCACCACAATCATGTGCAAAACAACTAAAACAGATGCAAAACATCACAAAATGACCACAATCATGTGAAAAACAACTAAAACAGATGCAAAACCATAGAAAAATGACCACAATCATGTGAAAAACAACTAAAACAGATGCAAAACCATCACAAAATGACCACAATCATGTGAAAAACAACTAAAACAGATGTAAAACCATCACAAAATGACCACAATCATGTGAAAAACAACTAAAACGGATGCAAAACCATAGAAAAATCACCACAATCATGTGAAAAACAACTAAAACAGATGCAACACAACCACAAAATGACCACAATCATGTGAAAAACAACTAAAACAGATGCAAAACAACCACAAAATGACCACAATCATGTGAAAAACAACTAAAACGGATGCAAAACTATCACGAAATGACCACAATCATGTGAAAATTAACTAAAACAGATGCAAAACCATAGACAAATCACCACAATCATGTGCAAAACAACTAAAACAGATGCAAAACATCACAAAATGACCACAATCATGTTAAAAACAACTAAAACAGATGCAAAACAACCACAAAATGACCACAATAATGTGAAAAACAACTAAAACAGATGCAAAAACATCACAAAATGACCACAATCATGTTAAAAACAAGTAAAACAGATGCAAAACAACCACAAAATGACCACAGTCATGTGAAAAACAACTAAAACAGATGCAAAAACATCACAAAATGACCCAAATCATGTGAAAAACAACTAAAACAGATGCAAAACCATCACGAAATCACCACAATCATGTGAAAAACAACTAAAACGGATGCAAAACCATCACGAAATCACCACAATCATGTGAAAATGAACTAAAACAGATGCAAAACCCTCACAAAATGACCACAATCATGTGAAAAACAACTAAAACAGATGCAAAAACGTCACAAAATGACCACAATCATGTGCGAAATGACTGAAAGTGAGTTTGTGTGTGTAGTTTAGGGTTTGTGGGGGGGGGGGGGGGGGGCTCTAATGCGTCCGTGCCCAGGGGCCCATTGTCTCATAATCCATCCATTGGTGTAGCCAGTGGATATCTGGGCCAAGACTTCCTCTTCCGAGCGGCGGTCATTGTTTAGCAACTTGAGACGAGAGAATGGCGTTGGACACGACGTTTCTACTCACAGATAATAAGAAACTAATAAAAAGCTAAATCGGCGACAGACAATACCCCGCTGGTTCAGTGATTGCACCAGAGCCGACGCCCTCCCTCTCTCTCCCGCGCTTCACACAGACCGTTTACCTGCACGCAGCCAAAGCCTGCACCGCTCCTCAAATCCGACATTCACATGCAGAATCTGTTTACACACGTTATTAGTGACGGATTGGATTTTCAACAGTCGAAAATGGGATGCTATCTTCGCCGAGAGAGGCTGTGTTCTGTCTTGTCTCGTGTCTCGTGCTTCCTTTTGTCTCACTGTGCTGCATCTTTTGTCCCCGTGAGGGATTTCTTTGATTAGCTGGTTTCCTCTCGAGGTGCTTATTGCGACTGCAGAGCGAGTCTCCACTCGATTTGCTTTTCAAACACTCCCACTTTTCCTGCTCTCCCTGGTTTTACAGTTGATATCGTCTCCACCAGAGAGTAAAAATCAAGGACTTCACTCTGATTCCATTAAGAGGCCGGGCACGCCTCTGTCAATACCAGGAAACCGTGAGATCGATGTGACAAAACAGTACTTTTGAAAGAACTTGAAGTCCATCCAGGTTTTTGTGGGGAAGGGAGATTACTCTGCCAACCTCTAGTCAGTGGATCCTAGTCAGCAATAATGACCTCTCCCGCATTTCCCGTGGGGCGTTTCTTCCTCGGGGGTGACCAGAAAAAGCTATGCGATTCAAATGAAAGCATGAAGGGACTTAATTGGCTTTTCAGTGGAAAAAGAAAAGCTATGAGAGAGCAATAAAGCACGGAGGGATGTGAAAGGCAACGGAACAAGTAACATTAGCTTTGGAAACGAGCTCCATAATCCATGCAATTAAAATGAAGTGGCTGACACCGAGTTGGCCATTTCTGTTTGCATTGTCCGCGTTCAGCTCCTCGCAGCGACACGCGCCTTTGATCCTTTCATGAGTCTCTCGGGCTCGATACAGAGGAGGGGAACATTTAGGAACATTTGTTTCAATGAATTCAGCTGTAGGCAGTTTGAATATGAGAACTATGTTTGCATAATGTGGACGCAAAAAGCCCACATAAAGATACGGGGGGAACACATTTGGACCATTCAAGCCGAGGCTAATTCCCCTTCTGGTGCGGGGATTGCAGGGCTTTTGTCCACTTGGCAGCTATTAAACGGTGTGGCTAATGCTATCTAAGGGAGCGACGTGCACACTTGCCCTATTTGGGGCTCACGGATCACCTGGATCTGTGACACCTATCTGTTTGTAGCTCTGTCAGGATCCTCTATGTGGCACAAACCCACTGAGTGAATCGTCCTCTGATGCAGCCACTGTGGGGAATTTAATTTGGGAAACGCAGACACTGCTGAGAGTTTGACTCTTCCACATGATGGATGAGCAGGAGTTTTCCGGATGCAAAGAACTCTCATATTTAGGCCCGAGCACTTCTGTGGCTGGAAGTGTCCTTGAGCGCGGAGCGTGCTCTCCTTCACAATCAGTGTCCAACTAACCAGAAAACGCAGGGTTACAATTACACCTCACACTGATGGAAATCTCCTCCTCCTTAACCATTCAAGTAGGCAACTGTCTGGCCCCGAGGACCCAGCTTTATTATACGTTATATCAAACATATAAAGTTATGCCCCCTACAACATTGATGAGAGCTCAAACTCCCACAGCATCAAACACTGACTACGTTTACATGCGCACCAAAATTAATTCCAAAAATAACAATATTCTCACGTATTTTGTTTGGATGGGTCTTATTCCAAATGTAGCACCTTCCCATTAAGATCCCCACAGTTTGTGACAGTTTACGGTTGCCTCTTGCCAGTTTACGGCAGCCCCCAGGAAGTGTGCCAGACTTCGAAGCCAATTTAAAATTAGTTGCCAACGGTGGAATTACAACTTCCGCCCCAAAAATACTTTTTCCATGCAAGAAGGCAACACGAAGCAACAAGACAAAGCCAATAAATGTTGGTAATACAATACAACAATCACTAATGAGGTCAAATATTGAATATTTTTTGCATATAAAAGAAGTTAGTGACATGAGTAATGACACGAGTTGATCTCAGGGCACACTCACCCTCCCTCCAGGCCCGTTTGTACTCACACTACCTGGGTCTCGGCGAATGCTTCTTCTTCTCCGTATCACACCAACGTGAACCTTTCGCCGCCATTGTTGTTGTTGTTAAATGTCCGCGCATGGTCCGGCCTTCTTTTTTCTACGTCCCAACAGGAGCACATAAAATTACGTCAGAGCCGCCTTAGGCCTCGTGCTCGTACATGTGCAAACACGCTCTAAAAAAGCCCACCTCTCTCAAACGGGCCGTGGCGCGGTGCGGTTGCACTCACACTGGTCAAACGAACTAGACTTTACCCGTGGAACCTGATTGGGCACGGTACAGAAGGACAGTGTGAGTGCGCCCTCAGTGGGCATGCCAAAAGAAAAACAAGAGGGAAACTAAAGCACGGTTGTCGAAAGACACAATAACGAGACAATGCTATACTAAAATGCTAAAATAGGCATACAAATACATAGCTGTTCAGTAGCATTGGTAGCAAAGAGCCATAACGTCAGCAAACTGACTCACTGATGTCACATATACGGTAAATACTATCTATCTACTATCTGCTGGTCAGACCAAATAAAGCTGTATAATCAGATAATTTATCTCATCAAGGATGTGTTCATTACTTATTAATGAATCTATTGCTTGTAAATTGAATAATTTGCTAAGTTGCGTATCAAACATTCAGTGCAAGACTTCCAGAAGTCGCCCGCTGAAATCCCGAGCAGAGCTACTCGTGTTACCTGACTTTAAAGAGGACATGAACATCATTGTTATCGGAATAGCATGGTAGCGCTGCTCAGCTCACAGTGTCAGCGGCACATAAACAGACAGACATAAATATAACATATTGCACAATAAATCAAAATTCACAGTAGGCAGAGAGTTGTGCACTCATAACAAAATGCATAAATGCAGGGGAACATTCTGGAGTACCTTCCCCCGGTCCTAATCAAAGGGAGCAAGAAAATACAACTACATTCGAGAAAGGGGAACAAATTCTATTTAGAGCTGCTATAAAGCATTTTCCACATATTGACAATCATATGTGAAGTGTGTGTGTGCAGGATTAACAGACAACTGCCCCCTGATTGTGCAGCTTCTCTCAGCTCTCTCCATTTTAGCACCTTTTTACTCTTTGTGCTACAAATCGAGTGTTTTTGGTTCAGTCGTATCAGCAACTTTTGAGCCACAGCAACCAACAAAAACGCTCTAAAAACACTACGCACACTTTATCCTACCTGCACCAAACAGGACACAAAGTTAGCACCTATAGCTACTTTAGCAGCTAAAGAGACATAGATTTCCCTGAGGAGTTGGTTGGTTGGTTCACCAGGCGTCCACAAATACACACACATTATCAACTATCAATCTGACTAACAATCAGCAACGTATTCTCATCAACATGTCTGTAGATGTCGTATGAAAAGTTATGCACAAAATGTGTCTGATACCTCACAAAACGACTGACAGCAGCGGACCGCATGGTTGTTTTCGGTGTTAGCTAGGTTTAGGCCCCAAAACTATAGTTACGTGACTGTTTTTATAGCTTCATGAGACCATCCTGATCTCCGAGCTTCATTGTGTTTTACTCGCAGATCAGTCTGGTAACGTGCAGTGGAGAACATTTGGAGAAGTTCGCCAAACAACCGAACCAGTCAGCGTTGGTTTTGAGGCGGATTTAAGTGCAACGAGAAGCGACTGTTCAGTGTAAACAACATGGCGGTAATGAGATGAGAGCAGCTATGGAGCAAGCTGCTCACTTACTCCTCTTTCTCTGGATCCTCCTGTTGGAATATGGACCGGGCTCCTGAAATTGGGCCTTTTATATGTACAGACATGTTGTTTCCTTTCTGAGCTTTACCTCAACGCTGTTAGCGCGTTACACGCTTCAGTGATCTGATTGGTTGAGTTGGTATGTTGGTGACAGACAGATGATTTATCCAATCAGCAACCAGGATTTTCGCCCTTTCCCAGAAGATCTCAGAAGGAGAGTTCCCAGATGGAAATGCTGAGACAATGAGAATCAATCCATCTGGCGAAGTCAGGTTACGTTTGTAGCCTCCAAAAGGTGACGTTATGGTTAGACATTAAAAAAAAGCCTGTGGTTCGTCTTAGCACGTCTGGGTGAAAGCCCAGGGATTTGAGTCCCATCCACCAATTCAACCAGCCTCCTTAAACTGAGATTCACCTCCTTATACTACGTCTCCTGTTTTTAATATGTGGAAAAAAACATGGTATAAATATGTAGAAAATGCACAAATTACTGCACATTACTTTTCATTGTTATGTGCATGAAAAATAAATGAGAACAACCGGTCTGGAATGGCTAAGTAAGTTTAATTAAAAGTAAAAAGCACTACAGCATGTTAATATTCCATTACAAGGAAAACCCTACTGTCTATGAATAACATATTAATCGAGGGTAACGCTGTTTAATTTTCATAAGTAGTGGTTGATTTCCACATTATACTATAATAAATGATGAACTTCACTTGCACTGGCGTTAAATGGAGCTAAATTCCTGGAAGTGTACTAACTGGTCTCAATTTTGCCATTTCTCTATCACATCAAATTTCTTTTCCTGGAAGCTTTTCTGTAAATTTACATTTTGATTCAATTAAAGGAAATTGGACCCTTAAAAAGAAGTGTTACTTTATTGGAAAACAGGCAAATGTGTTTTTGAAAAGATGACGTTTCAGAATGAGAACGTTCATTTCCAATGATCATGGAGCAGGAGCTGTCCGCAGCCGTGGTGCTGAAATGCTCTAAAGAAGAAGAAGAAGAAGTAGAATTAGTTTATTAATCTTGCAACGGGAAATTTGATTTTTTTCACTCTTATTATTATTCATGTTACACACACATGCCCGACATACACACACATGCACAAACAGGACCTATATACATGCAGTTAATGGAGAGATCTTAGAGCAAGGGGGCTGCCAGTGACTGGCGCCCCGAGCAGCTTGGGGGTTTGGTGCCTTGCTCGTACCTCGGCAGTGCCCAGGAGATGAACTGGCACCTCTCCAGCCACCAGTCCACGCTCCATTCATGGTCCACACAGGGAATCAAACAGCGACCCTCCGGTTCCCAGCCAAGTTTGATTCCCTGTTGCTGTCCACACAGCTGTTTGATTCCCTGTGTGGACCATGAATGGAGCGTGGACTGGTGGCTGGAGAGGTGCCAGTTCATCCCTCCGGTTCCCAGCCAAGTCACCTGTGGACTGAGCTACTGCCGCCGCAGAGCGAGGGGGCTGCCAGTGGACCGGCGCACCGGGCAGCTTGGGGTTCGGTGCCTTGCTCGTACCTCAGCAGTGCCCAGGAGATGAACTGGCACCTCTCCAGCCACCAGTCCACGCTCCATTCATGGTCCACACAGGTGACTCGGCTTGGAAACCGGAGGATCGCCGGTTCCCAGCCGAGTCACCTGTGGACTGAGCTACTGCCGCCCCAGAAGAGGTCATTTCTATTTGACGGCTTCTCTTCTGTGCCTCTCCATTATATTCACATGGTTAAATCCTGTTTTGTTAACTCATATTATCGTTTTTTAAGTTCATGTCCATGAAGATTCGTTCGTCTTTCATTAGTGTATGCTCTGCAGTAACACAGTGATGTAGTTGTCTCCCATGAAATGCCACAAATCCAACACACCCTCGGACCGAAAAAAAAACTCAAATTCAGCATTTACTCCGGGAATAAACCGACACTGCCAGGGAAGCAGCGATATGTGTCAGAGCCTGAGGGAAAACCAGAGGAACAACACATGAAAACTGTGCAGAGCTTCTTCAAACTCTGCCTCCTCTCCTGGTTGTTGTTGTTGTTGTTGTTGTCTTATCTCTTTCTGTGGCTCTCCTCACAGGAGCAGAACCACCAGTAAACTATATTTCATCCCATCATGTATATTCTTTCAACAGATTTATCGTATATACTGTGTTTTTTCTTCTTTATAGCGGACTGGATTAGCATAGTTTGTACATAGTGTTGAATAATGCATCTTGTAGAGCAAAATAAACATATTTGTAACTTTTTAGAACACTCTGAATATTACTTTGTGAACCTTGTGCAAAATGCTTTGGCAGCACTGTAGTAAATTATGGTTATTTAAGAGTATTTAAACTGAATTAAGGGGGCTCTAATTGTGTGCACAACATGACTAGCTTGTTTTATTGTATTTCTTAAAGCTGTCAAAACTTCTTGAGTACCACGTTTAGAACGATACAATATCAAATCTATTAAAAAAGCAGTGTTTCATGTGCTGGCGCTGTGTGGTTGTTAATAAAAAGAATAATAACGAAGGTGTCCTATTTTCTGTGCCAAGGATTTTTTTTGCTGTGGTATTGAACGAAGTATTGTTTTTTTAATATGCTGCATGCATTGTATCAAAGATAAAAATCGTGATAACCTTAGTATCTGACATTTAAAAGAGATGTTTACCAAAACGAAGCTGGCTTAAAAAAAATAATTAAATCCACAATCGAACAAACATTGTATTTTGTGGCAGTCGAGTGTGGGCCCACGGAAACACATCAATGGGTGTTGTAAAGATCCGTGCTGCCAGAAGAAGAAGATGGAGAGAAGAAGAGTGCAGCAGCCCCTGGAAATGTACAGCAAGGTAAACGATGACGGCATGAATAGAAAATTCATAGATTGTTCGGGCGAAATCTGAGAAGGAATGAATCAAAAACGACCACACAAGTGACCACGAATTGGCCATTTAAGACTGGCTGTCACAGGAAAAACCTGGCAACCAGGAGAAAACAGACTGAGTCACTTCTGCCAAAAAATGAGATGGAGAGACAGAGCCACACTTCCTGTTACCCTGCAGCCTGTTCGAGTACATAACAATCAGGTTCTTCAGCAAAATAATGATTCGATTAGAAAGCTTTATTAATCCCCAATGGGGAAACTCATTTACCACCAGATCAACAAACAATACAGACGTTACATCGCAGTGCCCAAGAAATACATTTACACAGTTCAACTAAGACATGATTACTAACGGAAAGGTGCAACATAAAGACCAAACTATTTCCTATCACCATATGCATCATTTCTACAGCAGGAAATAGAAGGATTACATACAAATTACAATGCATTACGTCTCATAGGTGTATGTATGAACTGTGTATGAGAACAGCTTGTTTATACTACTGCACGTCATCCGGTTTCCTTCTTTGCGGACGTGTCTAGATGGTAACTCGTTATTCACCAAATACAATGGGTTATTTTTCATTGGACTTTCCATGAACTGTGAATGAAGAGCGGTTAGATCACCGGCTAAAAGTATTTGTCAAAATATCTGAACGCAGCTGGAACAAAAGACCTTCTGAGTCATTAGGTAGACTGAGGCATCCTTAGATTCTCCCTGAATGAGCCGGTCTCTCTGATCACGTCACTGTTATTGGCTATTTTTAATATCCACAGTGATTCAAACCTTAAACACTGAGAATTTCATCTCAAACCAAAAGGAAACGCAGTATTTACTGTTCCAGATGTAATTTCTACATTAATAAAAACATGGATCACAAACAAATTACAATGCTTTACTTCTCATAGGTATATGTATGAACTGTGTATGAGAACAGCTTGTTTATACTACTGTACGTCATCCGATTTCCTTTTTTGCGGGCGTGTCTGGATGGTATCTCGAGATTTGTGAAAGTCTCACATGGTAGGGAAGTAATCTAGACACGACCCTTCTTTGGACGTAATTTACCAATTACAATGGGTTATTTTTCGTTGGACTTTGCATGAACTGTGAATGAAGACCGGTTAAATCACCGACTAAAAGTACTTGTTAAAATATCTGAACGCTGCTGGAACAAAAGACCTTCTGAGTCATTAGGTAGACTGAGGCATCCTTAGATGCTCCCTGAATGAGCCGGTCTCTCTGATCACCTCATTGATGTTGACTGGTTTTCACATCCGCAGTGATTCAAAACTTAAACACTAAGAATTTCATATCAAACCAAGAAGAAATGGAGTATTTACAGTTCCCGACGTAATTTCTACTTTCCTAAATACATGGATCATGTACAAATTACAATGCATTACTTCTCATAGGTGTATGTATGAACTGTGTATGAGAACAGCTTGTTTATGATACTGCACGTCATCTGGTTTCCTTCTTTGCGGGCGTGTCTAGATGGTAACTCGAGATTTGTGAAAGTCTCGCATGGTTACGTTTAGGCATCAACATTGAATGGTTAAAGGGAAGTAACCTAGACACGACCCTTCTTTGGACGTTATTTACCAAATACAATGGGTTATTTTTTGTTGGACTATCCATGAACTGTGAATGAAGAGCGGTTAAATCACCGGCTAAAAGTATTAGTTAAAATATCTGAACGTAGCTGGAACAAAGGACCTTCTGAGTCATTAGGTAGACTGAGGCATCCTTAGATGCTCCCTGAATGAGCCAGTCTTTCTGATCACCTCATTGATGTTGGCTGGTTTTCACATCCGCAGTGATTCAAAACTTAAACACTGAGAATTTCATCTCAAACCAAGAGGAAATGGAGTATTTACTGTTCCAGATGTCATTTTTACAGTAATAAATACATGGATTACATACAAATTACAATACATTACTTCTCATAGGTGTATGTATGAACTGTGTATGAGAACAGCTTGTTTATACTACTGTAGGTCATCTGGTTTCCTTCTTTGCGGGCGTGTCTAGATGGTGACTCAAGATTTGTGAAAGTCTCGCATGGTTACGTTTGGGCATCAACATTCAATGGTTAAGGGGAAGTAATCTAGACACGACCCTTCTTTGGACGTTATTTACCAAATACAATGGGTTATTTTTCGTTGGACTTTCCATGAACAGTGAATGAAGACCGGTTAGATCACCGGCTAAAAGTATTTGTTAAAATATCTGAACGCTGCTGGAACAAAAGACCTTCTGAGTCATTAGGTAGACTGAGGCATCCTTAGATGCTCCCTGAATGAGCCAGTCTCTCTGATCACCTCATTGATGTTGGCTGGTTTTCACATCCGCAGTGATTCAAAACTTAAACACTAAGAATTTCATATCAAACCAAGAAGAAATGGAGTATTTACAGTTCCCGACGTAATTTCTACTTTCCTAAATACATGGATCATGTACAAATTACAATGCATTACTTCTCATAGGTGTATGTATGAACTGTGTATGAGAACAGCTTGTTTATGATACTGCACGTCATCTGGTTTCCTTCTTTGCGGGCGTGTCTAGATGGTAACTCTAGATTTGTGAAAGTCTCGCATGGTTACGTTTAGGCATCAACATTGAATGGTTAAGGGGAAGTAATCCAGACACGACCCTTCTTTGGACGTTATTTACCAAATACAATGGGTTATTTTTCGTTGGACTTTCCGTGAACTGTGAATGAAGAGCGGTTAGATCACCGGCTAAAGGTATTTGTTAAAATATCTGAACGCTGCTGGAACAAAAGACCTTCTGAGTCATTAGGTAGACTGAGGCATCCTTAGATGCTCCCTGAATGAGCCGGTCTCTCTGATCACCTCATTGATGTTGGCTGGTTTTCACATCCGCAGTGATTCAAAACTTAAACACATCTCATTCAAATTACAATGCATTACTTCTCATAGGTATATGTATGAACTGTGTATGAGAACAGCTTGTTTATACTACTGTACGTCATCCGATTTCCTTCTTTGCGGGCGTGTCTAGATGGTGACTAGGGATTTGTGAAAGTCTCGCATGGTAGGGAAATAACCTAGACACGACCCTTCTTTGGACGTTAATTACCAAATACAATGGGTTATTTTTCGTTGGACTTTCCATGAACAGGGAATGAAGAGCAGTTAAATCACCGACTAAAAGTATTCGTTAAAATATCTGAATGCTGCTGGAACAAAAGACCTTCTGAGTTATTAGGTAGACTGAGGCATCCTTAGATTCTCCCTGAATGAGCCGGTCTCTCTGATCACCTCATTGATGTTGGCTGGTTTTCACATCCGCAGCGATTCAAAACTTAAACACCGAGAATTTCATCTCAAACCAAAAGGAAACGTAGTATTTAATGTTCCAGATGTCATTTCTACGGTAATAAATACCTGGATAACATACAAATTACAATGCATTACTTCTCATAGGTGTATGTATGAACTGTGTATGAGAACAGCTTGTTTATACGATTGTACGTCATCCGATTTCCTTCTTTGCGGGCGTGTCTAGATGGTAACTCGTGATTTGTGAAAGTCTCGCATGGTTACGTTTAGGCATCAACATTGAATGGTTAAAGGGAAGTAACCTAGATACGACCCTTCTTTGGACGTAAAATACCAAATACAATGGGTTATTTTTTGTTGGACTTTCCATGAACTGTGAATGAAGACCGGTTAAATCACCGACTAAAGTATTCGTTAAAATATCTGAACGCAGCTGGAACAAAAGACCTTCTGAGTCATTAGGTAGACTGACGCATCCTTAGATGCTCCCTGAATGAGCCGGTCTCTCTGATCACCTCATTGATGTTGGCTGGTTTTCACATCCGCAGTGATTCAAAACTTAAACACTAAGAATTTCATATCAAACCAAGAAGAAATGGAGTATTTACAGTTCCCGACGTCATTTCTACTGTAGTAAATGCATGGATCACATACAAATTACAATGCATTACTTCTCATAGATATATGTATGAACTGTGTATGAGAACAGCTTGTTTATGATACTGTACGTCATCTGGTTTCCTTTTTTGCGGGCGTGTCTGGATGGTAACTCGAGATTTGTGAAAGTCTCGCATGGTAGGGGAATAACCTAGACACGACCCTTGTTTGGACGTTATTTACCAAATACAATGGGTTATTTTTCGTTGGACTTTCCATGAACTGTGAATGAAGAGCGGTTAAATCACCGGCTAAAAGTATTCGTTAAAATATCTGAACGCAGCTGGAACAAAAGACCTTCTGAGTCATTAGGTAGACTGAGGCATCCTTAGATGCTCCCTGAATGAGCCAGTCTCTCTGATCACCTCATTGATGTTGGCTGGTTTTCACATCCGCAGCGATTCAAAACTAAAACACAGAGAGTTTAATCTCAAACCAAAAGGGGAACACAGTTTTTACTTAACGACGCACTGGCTCATTGTGTACTTAGAACCGTTTGATCTTTACCACAACAGAGGCATGGCTCTGTGGAAGTCAGTCCACCACTTCGGTCAAGATTTAAATAGCTCGACAACCGCTGAAAGGATCGACTGCCTTGACATATTGCCTAAACATAAGAACATTTTTGGGAGAAATAATTTCACACAGTGTTTGGAAAGTGAATATAAATGTCCACCAAAAGAGCAGAAGGAAGAAGGTCAGGGGGCCCCTTCAAGGAGTACCAGACAGACAACAATGTAGGGACACTACAATGGCAGCAGATGCATAGCCCACTGCATGGTATTAAATCCACCTGTTTCTATTTTCCAGTCAAGAAACTTCAAGTCTGTTCTTCTGATCTTTGAGAGAAAAGACAAGGTATTGGTTATTACCTGTCTAATAATATTGGCCAAGTTATCTACACTGTTAAAAATGTATGACATTATAATGATCATAATTATTGATATTCAGTTAAATCCAATTTAATTATTTCTACTCTATTAAAAAATATCACTTCCTCATCACTTTTACTGACAGCAAGATTACAACAGAGGGCGACACGTTGAGGTGGTGGTTAGCAATGTCGCCTCACAGCGAGAGGGTTCCTGGTTCGAGTCCCGGCTGGTGCCCTTCTGTGTGGAGTTTGCATGTTCTCCCCGTGTCTGCGTGGGTTTTCTCCGGGTTCTCCGGTTTCCTCCCACAGTCCAAAGACGTGCAGGTGTTCGGTTCATTGATGACTCTAAATCGCCCGTAGGTGTGAATGGTTGTCTGTCTCTGTTCGTCTCTATGTGTCCTGTGATAGCCTGGCGTCCTGTCCAGGGTGGACCCCGCCTCACACCCGATGTCAGCTGGGATCCAGCCCCCCGCGACCCCGACAGGGACAAGAGGTTGAAGTTGAATGAATGAAAAGATTACAACAGAATTAAACAAACTACTAAAGCTCATTCATTTCTTCTCAATCCAAATTAGTGAGATCGTTGACGTTGTGTAGCTTCTGCTGTGTACCAAAGATGGTGACCGTTGAGGGTGGGTAGCGTCCAGCATTCCCCACTTTCGTTATGAGTGCACCACCTGTTGCGTGTAACGTTAGCTAGCTAAGGAAATGTATCTAGGGTCTACCAACACTCACCATTCGTTCCATACCCAAGTCTAGTTTGTTTGCCCATTGTATGTGCAACTGTCCCTTAGGCACGGTATGCTTCCAACCTGCAGGCCGGTTGAGAGAGGTGGGCTTCGGCACGGCACGTCCCGCACATGTATGAGCACGAGCATAAAAGTGGGTCGCGACAACTATTTATATGTGTCTGTTCCCTGCAACGGACATGATACAGATTCTGATGCGGAGGTGAAATGTTTACTGCAGATTTGGTCGTGTGAAAATATTTAAAAACAGTCGGAACAGACCGCACAAAAACTCTGAGGAGCAAGTGTGCCGTGGCCCCGATCTTTTGAGGTAATGTGAGTGCAGGCCGGGCCTCCAGGGGAGGAGGGGGGGGAATCAGGCTTAAGCATGGCATGGATCAACTGGGCCAAATGTGAGTGCACCTTTAGCTAGCTACAGAGTTGTGAGATTCTATCAGGCTAATGTTAAAAGAGCTAAAGAGTTATGAGTGAACAGATTGTACCAGGCTAATGTCAGCTAACTAAAGAGTTGTGAGGGAACAGATTGTATCTGGCTAATTTTAGCTAGCTAAAGAGTTGTGAGGAAACAGATTGTATCAGGCTAATTTTAACTAGCCACAGAGTTGTGAGGGAGAAGATCGTAGCCTGTCAGCCCTCACAGACACCAGGTAACGTTACACCCACACGCTGAACATTTTAATTACATTTTCAACTGAAAACATAAAATGACTGAAAAGTCATTGGAGTCATCGAGTCCAGGTCACAAAGTGCACAGCTCTGATATTTTATACCTCATTAAAAAAAAATCAGTAAATATACGATGAAAAAGGAAAAGAGGAGGAGAGAAGGGTGTGATATTACGGGCTTCTTAATGGGGCCCCCTGATGAATGCGTCCCCTCCCCTGCCCCCGATTAAACCGGCTGTACACTCCCAGTCTTGTTTATGCATATTATAAACCCTGTGCCACATTGTTTGTCCGTCCTGTACTTAATTAAACCCCTGCCAATAAAACTAATCTGAGACAAAGCCTGGTAGATTTTCTGCTGTTTGCACAAAACCTCACTCCAGCCGCAGCAGCAGCAGCAGCGGCACAATGCTTCACAAAGATTGGCTCCTTTACCACACTCACAAAAGCGACCAGCAGTAGAAGTAGTGAGAATGAATTCATCTCCGACCTGCCAGTCATACCACTCCAAGCCGATATAGCCCATGTCATGCTTGTTATTTTTACAATAAAGTCAAGTGAATTCAGAAATCATAAAGGAGATTGCTGCATGCATAGGCTGCTCTTTCTCTGTGGTGCATTTTTATGGCAATGCTTTGGGCATCACAATGCTCCTGTTCTGCCAATAAAGACAGAGAGAGGGAGAGAGAGAGGGAGTGTGAGAGAGGAGGAGAGAGGGAGAGAGAGGTGGAGAGAGAGAGAGAGAAGCACAGAGGAGAGGGGCAGGCAGTGGCTCACAGTGAGGGAGTGTCGTCGTCGGAGCAGCTTTCTCTTCCACATCAGTCTCCTTCTATCCCTCCGTGCTGGAGGAGCGAGGAGGAAACCTCTCCTCTGTCTTGTTTTCCCCCTCTCTCTCTCTGTGGACACACGGATAATAACCACACCAACGGCTGGGAAGATGTTTTTTCCGCTGCATATGGTTACCCTTTATACTCTGAGCGTGTTCAGCGCAGCATCCGCCGCCACTCACTGTGAGTATTTCACCTAATCTCACCTGTAAGCTCCTCTCTCCTCCCTTCTCTCTCTCCTCTCCTCTCTCCTCTCTCCTCCTCAAGCTGATGCATGGAATCAGATAAAAGCTGAAGTTTTGGCGCTCGGCTGGCATCTTTATCACGAAGATGGAGCACTGTGATTAGTGCAGGATGCTGATGAAGAAGTGCACTTTGTGTCTGCATCGTGCAGATAACAAGTTGTTGGTCCTTGACTGTGTGTGTGTGCGTGATGAGCAGGATGGACTGTCGGTGGGCGATGAAGGTCAAGCAAACAGGTTCATTCCTTTTCAAGTCAAACCCAGTCTGGAGGGACTGTGCAGAGTCTGCAGCCTGGGGGTTACTTTGGTAGTACGCCTCGGGTTATTTGGCACACAAAGCTTTTTCTTTAACAGTCCGCCTTTAGATATGATGTCCTGGTGTGTGTGCATGTGTGTGTGTGTGTGTGTGTGTGTGTGTGTTGGAGGAGAGAAACTGCTGACTGGCCACAGCTGGACTGCACAGACAGCTGCTGTTGCTGCTGGACTCCTGAGTGGAAATACCACACAGCCTGCTGGAGCTTCCACTAAAGACAGGCTGCTGCTGCTGCTCTCCTCTCCCCCCACAGGGCTTTTTCATTCGCAACCTGTGCAAGCTGCACAGTTTTAGCTGTGGATTTAAATACTCAAGTGCTTTTCATTAATATAGAATATGGGGAGATTAGGAGAATTTGAATAAACCATTAATTATTGAAGTACAATATATGAAGCCCTGCTTTGTTCTCTGTAGTAAACTGAATATCCCTGGTTTCATCTGGGTGGATGTTATGTTTTATTGATTGATTATTCAACAAAAATGATTAATTGATATAAGCCGTTTATCTCTGCACCGCCTATTTATTTAGGTATCTGTAGCCCGTGTTGCAGATACCTCACAGTGCGAACAATAGACACATCATAGCCCCCGTAGACACAAGTCACTGTCAATACAGAAAGTGTGTTTTCTGATACACACACTGGATACACACCGAGTTGAGGTGTTTCTGATATTGAGTGTGTCTTGAGTGATATGCTGGGTGGGGTAGGGTGGGGGTGTTTTGTCCGACCGCATCAGTTTTACAGTAGCAAGGACTTTTAGTGTCGATTTTACAGCAAACGTAAGAAAGAACACCTCCTCCTCACCATAAACACGTTTCAACTGGCTTTATTTGCACGACATGGAGGGATATTTATGTTCTCCAAGCATTTGATAGTGGGAATAAAAAGGAAGAAATGGTATTTTAAACAGATATTGCCAACGTAAGAACAGGCATAAGACAAACTGCTATATATAAGAGCTCATTCTGTGGATGCCACCATTGCTTTTATTACCAGACCAGGTTGGACTGTTTAGACAGTTTATATATGTTACTCATTGGTTATTATTCACCTGAAACAGTGGCACACAGGAAGCTATGTGTGGCTATCAAATTTCTATTTTTGTTTTATTAAAGAATTTATATAGATAGCTTGAGTAACTATAACTGTTTTTCCGCTTTTTTGCACAATTTGAAATTTGACAGAAAAGCTGAACAGAAATAACAAAATTTTATGAAATGTCGTCATTTGCACCAGAAAACTTTTCACGCTGTTTCCTGTCACCATCGTCCTGCATGTTCCCACAATGAGTCCGGTATTGAACGTTTATGCAAACAACAGAAACGTTGGGATTCAACGTTTTTGGCACCTTGTAGCATCTCTATCAGTGTGTTTACATGCACAGCAGTAACCCGAAAATGGTCTCTCCCTTGTTAAGGGAATTATTGCATTATTTAAATTCCCCATCTGCAATTCCATACTGAAAGGGGGATGAATGGGAAAATGCGGAGTAACTCGACCTCCGGTTCAATAGGTGGCGCTCTGCAGACATAAAACTGGTCAGAATCCCTCTTTTTTTCCGTTTCTCCTTTGTCAAAATCACAAGCGGGGGAAAATGGACGACTTTTGAAATGGGTCCTTTGGTGGTGAAGTCCTCCCTCGGTTTAAAGGTAACGCTCCATTGTTTTTGTTTTTTTCACATTGTTTTTCGGTGCCGTTGCTTCCTGGTTTATTCTACTTCCCGGTCAAAAGCCACGGCCACAGAGTGATAACGCACGGAGCATGCCCAGATGCGAAACCCTATATTAATCCGGGATAGAGAAGGGTGTTACATGCACGAATAACAGGGTACTGGAGGAGTTATCTAGGTCTGTTAACCGGGGTATGAGAACTCTGATTTTTACCCAGTGTTTAAGGGTGATTGAGAAACAGGAGAATGCCCTTGACTCAAAGTGGACTGGTTTTTAAACCGCATGTAAACGCTCTGTATGACCAAAGTCAGGTGACGTAGTACAACAAGCCTCAAACTCAGGCTGGGTTGGGTAGATGGTGGGGTCAAACACACATCGCACTTTCACCCGGGGGACGGTGGTTGGTGTCCCATCCCATGAAAGTGGAACTACGTACTCATTTTAATCCATATCGCGATCTTTTCCCAAATCTAACCGTGTCGTTTTGATGCCTTAACTTAAGTAAGGTTAATAGTTTTTGTTTGGATTCGCAACTCCACTACATCCATGAAGTTTTTACGGACGTTCACGCACAAACTTTTCCACTTTCACATGAAATCTAATGGGCAAATCGTCAAAAATGTACTGATTAAAGAAGCGGGGCCCCAGAGGATGAACGTTTCCCATTTTCCTCGCTCCATTTTCAGGCCAAATTGTCAAATTGCACACAAGATATACACCCTAATTTAAAATTATAATGAGATTTCCAATGTTTCTTTGGTGAGCACATTCTTGCATTCTCCTACAGGCATAAACATTTTTATTTTTTAATGACTCCATGACCCCTCTCTCTCTCTCTAGCTGCACTCTTTTGAACAAAGTTTGCATTTTTAGCCATGCTCCTGAGAATAATAAAATCCTCATTATGGTGTTCATTTCACGCAAAACTTTTCGCTGAGGAATGGAAAAAGATACAAGAGCTTTCTTGCGGCACTTTTGACCTTCCCTGCCCTCTCTTGTCATGTGAAAAAAATGTAAATGTTGACGCCCGACAGTAAATGAATACACCAGCGACATGACATCATTTGATCTCTGGGTTAATCTTTGCTCTCTGAGGGCGGGTATGACACCAGACCTGTGTTGGGTTTAAGCAGTTTATGTTAAGGTGAGGAACTGAGCTAAACTGACAGCTGCATTACTCATTTATGGCACTTCTGTGGTTCTCAAATGTGTGCGGTGATCAGGCCTGACATGCTGTGCTCAGATGAAATGGTGAGATGCTCCTGGAGGTCAAAACCATGCTCTCATATTTACCCGTCAGACACAAACAGAGTTGGGGCGCAGAGCTGTGTCAAGGCTGTTTTTTTTTGCGTGGTCTTTGCCAGGTGGCAGCCACTTCCTGTCACAAGCCCCTCTGCGGTTTATTTTCCTTTACAAAGACACAAGCACATCACTGCATTCGATCTGCCATTTTAAAGCAGGAGTTAATTCATACTGTATCGGCGTGACCTTTACAGTGATTGCCAAACGGCAGCAGAGGAGCTATTCAGTTCGCAAATGTATTGGAACCATTTTTTCCCCCTGTGGTGTATGCAACGCTATATTGTGCACTGAAATGGCCTTGAAAAGACCCAGTGAACGGGTTCTTCCCAATGTTGTTTCACTCACGTCAACGCGTGCATGTGCTCTCCCCTCTCTCCTTCTACACATACATGCAATCCCAGAGGGTCTTACTCAGTGACCGGAGGTTTTTTTTAGCAGGGATGCAAATTAGCATCTTTGCTATAATCCGGCACTTTTACAGTGATGTGTTGTATCGTTGTTCATTAACGTGCACTGTCCCTAACATATAAAGTATTGATTGATTGAGGTACATACTGTAGGCACAGGTACGCAGATTACATTACAGTGCATTATTATTATTTGGGTTTAAAGGTCTTTCCAGCTCCCGTATTGTACCACTGGCATCCAGTTTTATGTGCAGGGTATGGAAATTCAATTCAATTCAGTTCAGTTTAATTCAATTCACTAAACTTTATTTGTCCCAGAGGGGCAATTCAAGGGCACAAAGGGTAGTTATACATACAAAACAAAACAAAACCGAGCAAAAAGAAGCAAACTACAGCTAATTAAGAAGGAAATTCAATCCAACATTAGCGAATAGTTTAAATCATGGTTTAGGTTTGGATCAGTTTTGCAGGTGATGTGACAGGTTTGTTTTTCTGTACAGCTACATACCGAAAAACATTTAAAAGCAACACTAAGATATCTTTTTTTTCGTATTAATAAGTTATGAGGGAATATTTTGGTTCAAAATAAAATTTGGTTACTTATATTTATGATGAACAGGATTATAAAATCACCCGTAGGTGTGAATGGTTGTCTGTCTCTGTTCGTCTCTATGTGTCCTGCGATAGACTGGCGTCCTGTCCAGGGTGGACCCCGCCTCACGCCCGATGTCACCTGGGATCAGCTCCAGCACCCCCCGCGACCCCGACCCCGGGATAAGCGGTTGAAGATGAATGAGGATTATTGCTGGCCCACGAGCCCCCCCTAGTGGCTGGGCCCTGGGCGCTGGTTCCCCTTTTCCCCCATTATGGCATTATTATGACACCTCCACACCAGAGGGTTCTCTCCACCATTGCAAAGATGAGAAACTGGAGGCTTGAGTGTTTATTTTTTGTAAAAATGCATCAAGCTTTGTATGCAGGTCCGTGCACAATTCCCCCTGATTTTAATGACTTTACTGGCAGTGGTGACCACTTTAGCTTGAGTGGTTTTATACGGCCGTGCCAGAAAGTCTGCTCTGATGAAGCTCTAATTAGACCGAAAGCCCACAAACAAATTAAAGTTTCGCACTAGCAAAGCGTGAGAAGGTTTTTCTGCTATTGCCAAGACAGAATGTTAAATTGTAAGACGGCAAAAACAGTTTTAATTAACGTCATAAATACGATATTATGAAGAATATTATGAAACCATGTGCACCTACTCCGAAACGTTTGCTAGACAATAAAGTTTTTTGAACGTTTTTTGGTTTTCTGCAGTTTTTGTCATCAGTCAAAAGCCTCTAGAGTCGTTTGACCACTCAGAGCCACCATACATGCAAATGTCATCATCCAAAATGGCGTGGCGACTCTCAGATGTAAAAAGCCAAGTCAAGTTCATAACTATAGTTTTTAGTTTTGTTGCTTAAATGTCCGACGATATTCGCTCTGATCACATTAGTGCACACATTTAAACATTTACATTCCCTGAGCAGATCCGCCGAGGCATGCACAGACTCTCTAAAGGGGCAGTGAATGTATGAAATGATGAATAAATGAAATCTGATGGGTATTAGTTCATGCCGGAGGGGCAAATTATTATTAAGTCCAAGTATAAAGATAAAAATGCTGTTTCACTGGACTTGGTATTTTGTTATTCTCATTCTTTAAACGACACCAGCGTGCAGGGAACCAAGTAGGACCCTCAGGCCCCCTATTTCTAAAGTCTCATGGTTGGCTAGTATGGTGCACCGCTTGTGAATGTTGCCACAGTTCGTTATACGGCATATAAAGTGCTGCAGGGATGACACATTGTTGTAGGCCAACCCAGAAGTTAGCATCGCCCCAGTTCCCTCGACAAAAAGTCAGTGGGATTTTTCCATTTGAATTTGGATTATTGCATGAAATAAAATCTGTGGGGAGCAAAAATGTATAATTCTTACATGTTTTATTTAGCAAGAACGGCACTTTTGTTTTTTTTTAAAGCTTAAATAGCAGTAGTAGTAAAAAGCTAACGTTGTTAGCAACCCCGTCTTTATTTGAAGACACGTGCGAGCTTCAAAATTCACGAGCGGAGTATTGACTGGTGTATTTTATCCCTTAGAAAATAAGGTTAAAATCTCTTAAGCGTTAGCGTTATTGTTAACCACAAAGCTTATTTAATGCGCAAAAAAAGCTAACTCACTCCTGAGTTTGAGGCTAATTACTGTAACAGTAAAACTCAGTTACTCAGTTACATTTTTGAGGCCTTTGCTGTTTGGTCTGCGGTTGGGTGGGACGGTTAGTATTCATTTTATCGTGGTGCGTTCAAGTGTTCAGACTCTCAGCAGACACTTAGCTTAGCTTTACCGTACGCCCCCAAACACCTGGAGCAACCACAAATGTTCCTCCCCACTGCTTTTCAAAATAAAACGACCCCTTTCATGTGTTTCTCTATATTTAAATAAAAAATAATGAAAATAAATACATATATTAATGAAAGTGTCCCTTAACAATGTGGCCATTGCCTCTCAGGGGTGCCACACTTAGCTTGTTGTAGCGACGTCTTGTAACTCCCAAAGGTGTCCTATTCAGATGTTGTGAGTTTTGTTGGAAGCTGTGAGCCGTGACGTCGCTAAGGGCTAAGCTAGCTGTTGAACATTAGCTGCCTGTTAAACCACATTAGTGCGGGGCTGTTGTAAAGGCAACTTTGATCGAGTTTAGTGACGGACAATTAATTAAACCGAACGCTTTTGCTGCTGAGTGATTAGTGAGGTAATGTAATTACTTTTTCACATAACGAGTACATAATGAGTAATTGATTACAGCAATTTATAACAAAAAAAAAAGAAAAAGTGAAGCTCAGGGCTGCAGCTAATGATTGTTCTCCTTTTAGATTAGTCTGAGGATTATTTTCAGGATTAATTGATTCCGCATTCGGTCTGTTTAAAAGAGCCAAAAGTGTCTTAAAATGGCTTATTTTGTCCAAAAACAGCCCAGATTGGATCAACTAGACAGAGCAAATGTTTGCAAATATGTATTTTAATGCATATTCATTCATAAAGTCCTTTTGAAAGACCAATCAACCAATTGTTTCAGTGCTAATGTAGCCTATCTGTGAACTGGTTTTGTCCCGGTGTTGTTTTCCACTACAGCATTCTTGTACTTTTAGCATAAATCTGAATCACTGAGAACATCACCTCACACACAGCCTGCCGCGGTCTCATCAAAGGCCAAAGTGAGGCTTATTTTACGGGGATATTTTCTGCTGTGAGTGGAAACGCGCGGCTGGATGGCTTTCATCAGCAGATGATATGACACACTTCCCCACAGGTCTGTGAGAGGGATTCAGCTCGGCTCGCAGTGTTTTCCTCGCAGCAGGTGGAGACCGCTGCGCCAGACATCCATCTTTTAGCCTCTACAATATAATCTGTTTCCGGTTCTCTCTCTCTCTCACACACACACACACACACACACACACACATTTAGTTAAAATTGCAGGCTTTCAGTTAGCTCGGCGATACTTTGCAGCTAAATATTTTCCATCTGAAGCACCTCGAATGTGCTGGAGCCGAGCCTGCATTCAGCATCTCAGCAGAACTGTGTGTGATTTTGTGTGTGTGTGTGTGTGTGTGTGTGTGTGTGTGTGTGTGTGTGTGTTAGTGCGTGATGGAGACGATGCAGCTGCAGATTCACTCGCCTAATGAATGTGAAGCAGGCACTCAAGGAACACCTAGCGCTGTACATATTCAAGGCCTGATGAATCTATCAGAAGGTAAATGAGGCAGAGCAGCGCGGTGTGACAGCACAGGCACTTTTCCTCATCTTTAAACATACAGCACATTTCTTCTGAGGGACAAAACCGACTGGAAGGAATGCGAGGAATGAAGGAATGACAATATATACGGAGGTAGCGTATAATTATGCCGCAAGATTACTTCAGTCATCACCCTGATCCTGCAGGGGATATAAAGAATAAATAAAATGTCTGATTTGTATGAAATCTACACTGACGTCGGGTGTCATTTGTACGTTTTTAGATCTTTTTCATGTTAATTATTGGTTCAGAAATGTATTTCTGACGTCATGTTTCATTCGTAGTTTTGGAGTAAATAAGGAAAATCGAATCCTTGTGTGAAGTGAATGAACTGACTTCAAAATCAAGAGAATCAGAAATTAAACAGGAAAATAAGTTGTATGATTTTAATTATTTCTATACTAACTTGATGAAATGGTATAAAATAGAAAAAGTATAGAAAGGAAAAGTATAATTAAACTGGTAGTTATTAAGAAATCTCTTAAATATATGGAGGGAAGGGAAAAAGAATAAAAGGAATCTATTTTAGAAATTACTGAAATTATTATATATATTATTATTATTATACTTCATCATCTTTCTGTTATTTATTCATTTCTGTGTTTATTTAAGTATTCCAGAGGCCAATACAAAAATATCTTCAAGCTAAGAAATATAACAATTGAGTTTATTTGACCACTACCTTGAGAAAATGCTTTCAATCATGCAAAATACAACCAGTCTCTCATGCTGAGTCCTGATGGGCGGACTAAACCATTCTGCACCTTTTGTAGGGGGTGAACGGGCTTCAGGAGCCACTATTTTTCAAAATACATTGTTCAGTCTCTCAACCAATGTATCCAGCAATGTTTTAATTTATATTATGACACTAATTACTTAGAAAACACCAATTACATTTAAAAAAAACAACCCCGCCCCATTGCTACGCCCGTGGTTACCATCATGGCAGCGTCATTGAATCGCTTTCCATTCAGATTATTTTGCACGTTATGTTGAATTAGCTCCGAGAAAATACTCTTTAATTATTAATTAAATACTTATCTGTGAAGTACTTAATCAACTTGTTCTCGGCAACAGGTTTTTATAGTATTTAATGAAAAGAATTAGTATATCTGACGAAATATGACTAAATGAATAGTGACCGGTTAAGTTTAGGCAACAAAAGGTGACAATCGAGTTTATAAACATTATAGTATTAAGTTAAGTAAAGAACGAGGACTGACGTGGAAACAGCTGGAAAGAATGGCCCACGACAGAGGAGGGTGGAAAAGATTAATCGATGGCCTATGTTCAGAAAGGAATGGAAAGGCCTAAGTAAGTAAGCATTATAGTATTAAGTTATATTATAAAGTTCTTACGGGACATGAACACTGATCCCCCAGAGGAAAGTCCTGTGTTTCGGGACCCATCCATCGCCCCGACCCTCCTCACTTCCTGGGGTTTGGGGCTCTTATACGTCATTTCCTTTCCCTCTTTGCTCCGGACGCAATTTCTAAAGTAATAAACACGTGGATTACATTCAAAATACAGTGCAAACGTATACAAAAATAGACCTTACCATGTGGTTATTTCATACTGTACAGAATATGTACAGTTTATTGTTATCGAGATATGAAATGATCCGTATCAGGAGGTTTTTATGCTATTTTATGAAAAGTTATGCACAAGAATTAATATGATATCTAAAGAAATATGACTAAATAAGTAGTGGACCGGTTAAGTTTAGGCAACAAAAGGTGAAAATCGAGTTTATAAGCATTATAGTATTAAGTTATATTACAAAGTTCTTCCGGGACATGAACGCTGGATCCCCCAGAGGAAAGTCCTGTGTTTCGGGACCCATCCACCGCCCCGACCTGTTGGCCTTCTTAACCATTAATAGCACTGTGGTCACTTTAACTTTAACTCCTTATTTGTATCCAGTTTTTATCCAGTGAGGCACTTTGTTGATTGTTAATTGTTGTCCCATGTCACTCATGTCGTTGTGTATTCCATCTCTTTGTCATCGTATGTGTCATTATTGTGCATTTTACTGTTGTTTTTGCTGCTGTCTGTGCTGCAAATTACCCTCTGGAGACAATAAAGACCTCTTGACTTGACGTGACCCTCCTGCCTTCACCCCGACCCTCCTCACTTTGTAGATACGTCATCTACTTTCCCTCTTTGCTCCGGACGCCATTTCTACAGTCATAAACACATGGATTACATTCAAAATACAGTGCAAAAGTATCCAAAAATAGACCTTACCATGTGGTTATTTCGTGCAGACTACGTCCCGATATGTACAGTTTATTGTTATCGAGATATGAAATGATCCGTATCAGGATAGGAGATGTTGGCCATGTTGTCCACCCTGGCTGCAGCATCACTGTTGCAACACATTACAGCATTTACTTCATGTGAAAACACCAAGATTATGTTTCCATCCAGATCCATCTCCATCACAGTTACTTGATAGTTTTCAAAGCTGAATGGAGAGCACTGTTTAGTCCTTTAAATTGAATAAATACAGCGTTTTGCGAGGCGCTCCGCGTGATCTCTCGCCGGCTGCAGCTCTGCAGAGACTTGAAACGAAGACACTTACAGGTTTTCTTTTTCATCGCGGTCAAAGCGTTTTGTTTCTTCTGAGGCGTTTCTGTCGAGTTATTTGGCTGCGTGGTCGGGGGAAGATACACAGACAGATGCTGCTGCTGTCACCGTCGTTTCAAGCTCTCTATTCATCATGTCAGTCGCGTGAGAAGTTGGTGCTGGAGTCATTTACGCTCCCGTCAGCGTGGCATCACGGCGTGTCATTTCATATCACAATATCAATTTATAATATATATATATATATATATATATATATATATATATATATATATATATATATATATCTGCATGTAACACCGTCCTTTTCTGGAACATTTATTGAGAATTATTGTAAAGGAGACGTACGCATAAAAAACATGTTTTCTGGCGTGTCAACTCACACACAAACTGAGACAAGACAGTTTTTTATGGGCTGCCTGGATCGGATTCAACAAGACATCCAGATTTAGCTTCCCTGTCTCTTTCACATGCCGAGTCAATAGATCTTTGTATCTCCACCAACACAAAGGACCTACCTTTGCAAAGGTGCACCATGACTGTCCTGGGAGCCAATCAGAGCAGACTGGGCTTTTACAGGAGGGGGGTCTTTAAGAGACAGGCGCTACAACAGAGGGTGAATACAGGTATACTCGTACAGACGTGAGAACAATAATGGGTTTCTAGGACATTACATGTAAACATCTTATAGTCGAAACCTACAATACAAATATGAACCTCAAAATGAGCAAACCTGCTGCAACAATTAATGGATTAGTACTAAACCAGGGGTAGGCAGTGCCGGTCCTAGAGAGCCACTGTCCTGCATGTTTTAGGTTTCTCTCTGCTCCAACACACCTGGGTCTAATGATTTGCTCGTTATCAGGCAGCTGATGCTCGTAGCAGGTTGATTATTGTTAGACTCAGGTGTGTTAGGGTAGGGAGAAACCTAAGACATGCAGGACAGTGGCTCTCCAGGACCAGAGTTGCCCACCCCTGGACTAAACAGTTACTAATCATCAGTTAGAGTCATTTTTTAAAGAAAAATTCCAATATTCTGTTTTCTTTTCTCCTCTACGGCCACACATGCACTCTAAACATGAACTTGTCTAGACATTACCCGGTGGGGATGTACGTGAGAAGGCAAACGTATGATTCAGTAGGACTGGGCATCGAACAGTGGCCCGACCTGAGGCGATTCTAGAGTCTGTTGGGGTCCCGGGCAAACATTCACAGGGGCCCCCCGAACCAGCGTTCATCAACGTTATGTTATAAATAATCTGACAAACATACAAATTGCAAAATGTAAAAAAAAAATGATTGATAGAGAAACTGATCGACAGATTAACTGATCATGAAAATAATCCCCTTTTAGAGAATAAAATGACCAGATTTGAAGAAATGTTCAAACAAACCCCTGAAAAATTAAAGTTCTTATTCACGAGTGTCAATACCTCTCCTCAGTTTACACCCAGAGCTGTTATAGAGATGGATACCATCGGACGGTAAGATCTTTGTCAGCAGATAAACACGTATCTTGTCACTATATTGATCATAAGAACACCCGCCCTTATATGAATCTGTAAAACGCAGCGCTTCATCCGTCTCTCCGGGTCTTCAGAGAGACATAAGGAAGCACACACACTGTTGTCCTCCGCGGATCCACCGCAAAATGCTTTTTGATCGTAACGAATAAGAAGAAAATGGACACATGATATAAGACTATTTAGAGGAATAATTTCTGCCCACGTCTCTCGGGAGCAGAGAGAAAAATCCATTGTGAGGAATGTGGCGCCAGTGAAGGCCCTTTTCCCCCCCTGCAGCCGCATTGGTCACACAGTGACGCTGCACCAATTCCCAATCTATAGAGTGCAATGAATATGCTTCGAATAGCTGTAGAGTCTCTAAGTTCCGTCCTCTATTTATTTTCAGTGTTACTGGCAGAGGGTCTGAAAGGATTATCAACACCCACTTTCTATCGACCGTGCCAATAGGATTGATGCAATAATCAGCAAGGGACGGCCGCGGTGATGAAAAACGAGACGGAGAAATGATTCTGTTTTGAACGCTCATACTCAGAGATATAAAGAATTGGCTATTAAATTAAAAGCAGAAGCCAAGGTCTGCTCATACACTAGCTGGATTTCACATTCTGTATAGCGCCGTCTGTTATTTTATGTAATTAAAGCGAGTGATTACCTGTGCATCGGCCACGGGCCTCGCATTTCCACGCTTTATGATTTGATATCGATTATGATGTATTTATAGGAGAGCTGATACAAACGCGTGTAATCTGGAAGAGCCGCTCCACAGCATCAACGTGCAGTAAGAGAGAAAGAAGCTTCACCATGATGCAGTCCCCCTTTAAATACAGCAGTGGCTCCAACAGGCTCAGGTGGTCTCAAGATATTAGAGCATATCAGGCTGTTCGGGAATCCAGAGGGGCCGACACATATGCAGACGCTCCTCTTTTTATTAAACTGATATGGAGGTATTTATTGAGGCATTGTGTTGTAGTTATGGATGGATAACTGAGCGAGCAGGCCCAGGGGCTCATAAAGTTAGGGGCCCTGACTCATAACAGATGCTAGATGACCACAAGTATACGCAAATGGACCCAAAATTACCACAAAGACACAAAAAATGACTATAGAGATGCAAAACAATCACAAAAAGATGCTAGAGGACAGCAAGTATACGCAAAAGGACCCAAAATTACAACAAAGAGACAAAAAATTACTATAGAGATGCAAAACAACCACAAAAAGATGCTAGATGACAGAAAGTATATGCAAAAGGACCCAAAATTACAACAAAGACACAAAAAATGACTATAGGGATGCAAAACAACCACAAAAAGATGCTAGATGACAGCAAGTATACGCAAAAGGACCCCAAAATTACCACAAAGAGACAAGAAATGACTATAGGGATGCAAAACAACCACGAAGAGATGCTAGATGACAGCAAGTATACGCAAAATGACCCAAAATTACCATGACGAGACAAAAAATGACTATAGAGATGCAAAACAACCACAAAAAGATGCTAGATGACAGCAAGAATACGCAAAAAGACCCAAAATTACCACAAAGACACAAAAAAATGACTATAGAGATGCAAAACAACCGCAAAGAGATGCTAGATGACAGCAAGCACACGCAAAAGGACCCAAAATTACAACAAAGAGACAAAAAATGACTATAGAGATGCAAAACAACCACGAAGAGATGCTAGATGACAGCAAGTATACGCAAAAGGACCCAAAATTACCACGAGTCAAAAAATGACTATAGAGATGCAAACAACCACGAAGAGATGCTAGATGACTGAAAATAGACATGAAACGACCCCATAGAGACAAAAATGACGACAATGACACTCAAAATGATTAAAAATAGATGTAAAATGACCATAGAGAGCAGCAAAACGACGACATAGAAATGTAAAATTTTTAAAAATAGATGCAAATCCACCACAAAAAGGTGCAAAAAAATTACAAAGACACACAAAACAATCTAAATATATGTGCCAAACGACCACAAAGAGACCCAAAATGAGTGCAAAACAACTAAAAGCAGACTTTGGGTTTGTATTTGGGTGTCTAGTCTAAGTAGACAGAGTGTGGGGCCCCTGACGTGTCTGTGTCCAGGGGCCCACTGGCTCAGAAAGCTCCCAAAGGAAAACTCAACGCACCGGTGAGCAGGTCAGCGAGTGAGCAGCCGAGAGAGAGAGAAAGGAGAACGAGCACGTGCGTGGGAGGGCTACAGCCGCCAATTATTTTCACTATCAATTCATCCGTCGATTATTTTCCTAATTGACCGATGAGTTGTTATCTCTTTTTATCGCTCCATGAATCAGAAACAGCCATTAAAAATAAGGAATAACAGGTTGAATGAGTCAGGTTAGGAATGATATCTCAACAAAGAGAGAAATGGATTATAAAAGTAATACTTTACACGACACTTTAGGTGAAAAGGATAAACTGCTAAAATAGATATCACCAAGCTTTATGAAATGTTTAAATATGTATATAAGGCATTAGCTAATGCTAACTTTTGGTGAATTTAAAGTTGCACTCCACACGTTTTTAGATATGTTGTTTCTAGCGCCCTCTTTGGCGGTAAGATGTAACTGCAGGCAGCCTGTTCTTTCCAAGCCCTCCATCTTGTCACGTTCACGGTCACTGTGTGTTTCAAATCGTTCCCTATCACAGAACTAGTGCACTATATAGTGTGTACGCCATTTTATAGTGTTCGAATTCTCTGCGGTTAACTTCATTCACTATATTGTCCACTATAAAATACCCACAATGCAATGCAATTTGAGTGTACGTATGCTGTGCACTACATTGTTCTCCCGCATACCACAATGCAGTGCGGTCGTGTTTTACCAGAGGAGAAGAAGAAGCTGAAGAGGTGCTAACGGTAGCCAGAGAGCTAATTGCAGTTACAAACCACTACGAACAACTGTTACGAACAACTGTTACTCACAAGCTGACTACTTCCTCACGAGCTTACTGCTGTTACTCGCTCGTGAAATAAATGAACCGTGGGCTATTACAGCTGGCAATGACGACACACAACCATTGTTAACAAAACTACACTTTAACACCATTGAAATATCAACAATTTATTCAGGATTTAACACTGAAATGAACATAAATACAACCTTTGACCGTCCCCCTGAGTGCAGGTTTGTATCATAAACAGACTGAAAACCAGTTTAAAGCCCTGTTTGTTTACATGATACTGGACGCACTCGCTTCCGTCACACATATATTCGGCGCATCTACCGACCTATGGTACTCACACAATGATTCGTTCGAAATTCCAGTGTAGTGTCCGAAATCTCGTTTGATAATTCCCTATATAGTGCGCTATTTATGAACACTTTATAGGGAATAGTGAGTGAGTGAATGGAACGATTTCAAATACCGCTTATGTGTGTTCACAGTTGTATTATTTCTTTTTTGCCCTTTTGTAAACCTCTCTACTTCCGGTCCGTCCCCTATAGGGTCCCCTCTTAAATCCATACATACACACATGTTCCTATTACACTTCTGCCCTCACTACAAGCCTGAAATGTTAAACGCGGCATGGCCGTTGGTGACGATCTGGGCCGACAGACCAAGCGCTGTCAACAGCGTCGCTAACAGGGCGGCGTATTTACATCCAGCCCGCGAATGTCGCCGCAGACACGGATATTGGCATACTCTGCAAAAAGTCAAGGAGAAGTGCTTTCAATAGTGAGTCATATGATGAGTCACCATTGTTTGAACTCACTCTTTGATAGATATTAACTTAAAAGGCAATCACGCAGACCCAAATAGACAAAGTGGTGTTTTTACTCCATCAGTCTGAAAGAAGACATGTTCGGAGGAAGCATCGCCTCCCTAGTGCTTGAAAAAATTATGTTTTTTTCCTCCTAAGTATTGAAAATCTTTTCTGAAGTTCAATTGTTACACAAGATCGTTAACAATGCTACTTCTCCCACGGCCAAAGAGCTTCCCCCCCCCCCCCCCCCCCCCCAGCTCTGAGCAAATGAGCAGATCCTCTCGACGGGCTCCAAACTCCGACTTAAACATCCCACTGCTGCCTTTGCACAATCTGCTTTTTCATTTAGGACCATCAAACATGGGAGCGTGATTCCAGCTAAGCTTCAAACTTGCACACACTCGTTCTTTTTTCCCATGGTGCAAAAAAAGAAAAAGCAGATCCTGAGCAACCAGTCAAGTCAGCAGCAGCGCTGAGTGTGATTCAGATCCTTATGCTGTAGCTGTAATTTTACACTTTTTTTTAATGTATTGTTAATGCGTGTAGATTTATCTCCATTGCTCTATGTAGGCTTTTGGGCGTTCTTGACTTGATTCTCTCAACTTTTCTTTGTCTTTGTTCATTTCCCTGCAGTCTCACGCCCTTTTATGGGGATTGGCGGGGCGTTCACCTGCTAATTAGCGCCATCTTGCACCACTTTCAACTTACGAGGAAACGCGAGGCACGATCAATTCAGCTGTTTAAGAACACGCCGTAAAAAAACGCAGATGCAAATGCAGAAAAGCTCTCTACGTCGTCCTCAGACGAGCCAACCATCGTCGTCTCCGGTCATCTCGGTTCTCCGTACATCTGGCCGGCTCGTTTGTGCTCTCCGCACTAGCGTCTTTCTTTAGTGCGTCCACAAAGGTCGGTGCGGGACGTCCTCTTGATCGACGCCCGTGTGTTGGTTCCCACAGAACGAGCGTTTTGGCTGGGAGATCTTTGCTGAATGCCAATGAAGAGTACATCACTCTAGATATGATATGATAGATTTTAACACTGTTATCACTTATTGCTCCTTATCACGTACTTACAGTCCCAGCCTGGTCAGATGCGTACATGAACTGATGAAGCCTCTTGGATGAGAGGTGAAACGTCTTCCTAGACAAACAACCAGTCCAGTTGTTTTTGACTAAAATTGCTTTGAGGATAACGACGACCTGGACGAATGAGAACATTCACAGGCCTATCACTTACTTAGTTTGTACTTATTTCAATATGATGCCAAACTACACGCTGCGTATTGTTGTATATTGTATAAACCTACGTCTAACCACAATGTCTGTTGCACTCTGTCACATTTAGATAATTGTTAGCTTTATTTTTATTTGATTTATGTTAGCTAATTGCTACTCTGACCCTTTCCCATCTTTGTATCGAAACTGTTGCACAATAATTCTTCAAAGCTTCTTCAATCTTCAATCTTCAATCTTGAATTAGAAAGTAAAGTATATTTTCTTCTAATTTTAGGGCCTTGTGGCCATTTATTGGTCTGTTTTCTTGTGGGGAATTCTGCTCTCATTCCTCCTGTTGCTGTTGAACAAATAAATATCTCAAAACAGACTGAGGGCAGCACCGTGACACAGGCATCATATCTACAAATGTGTCTTTTCTGGAGTGACTGCCCATGCACGACCACACTCTCGTACAAAACTCTCTATATATATAAAGACCAGAACTCCACCTCTAAGTTCTGGCGCTGGTGTGAAACTCTTTGAACTTGCATTCCTTTGGAGAAGAAGAAACTGGTGACGATAGCCTCTTTCTTTAAAAATCCATACCACTCCATGAGAAACCACTCTCTCCAGAGATGCTTTCCTCCGAACCAAAGTCAAACTACCAAATCGATAGCGGTTCTTTTTTCTCTACTCAGAAGTAAATGTTGCTTTTATGGGTAACTTTAGTCCAAATGACACCTGACATCTTAAAGAAAACTGTTCCTATTACTTTAATAAAACCCAAATGGCACAAATATATTATGAATGTTATTGAGATATTAGCCATTAATGGTTGCTACCTTTGTTATAACCACAGCATAACCGACTATTTCAGACCGTTCTCGTTCCCGGGGCTTCAAACACCAACACTTTCCTCATTCAGCCCTCTTTAGCATCCAAATGACACCTGACATCTTAAAGAAAACTGTTCCTATTACTTTAATAAAACCCAAATGGCACAAATATATTATGAATGTTATTGAGATATAAGCCATTAATGGTTGCTACCTTTGTTAAAACCACAGCAGAACCGACTATTTCAGACCGTTCTCGTTCCCGGGGCTTCAAACACCAACACTTCCCTATTTCAGCCCCCATTTAGCATCCAAATGACACCTGACATCTTAAAGAAAACTGTTCCTATTGATATTATTGAGATTTTAGCCATTAATGGTTGCTACCTTCGTTAAAACCACAGCAGAACCAACTATTCCAGACCGCTCTCGTTCCCGGGGCTTCAAACACCAACACTTCCCTATTTCAGCCCCCATTTAGCATCCAAATGACACCTGACATCTTAAAGAAAACTGTTTCTATTGATGTTATTAAGATCTTAGCCATTATTGGTTGCTACCTTTGTTATAACCACAGCAGAACCGACTATTTCAGACCATTCTTGTTCCTGGGGCTTCAAACCCCTAACCCTAACCAACACTTCACTCTTTCAGCCCCCTTTAGCATCTCTATGAGACACCCCGAGTTTTCAACTTCAAAGAGAACGAAGTCCGTTAGGAGGAGGTCGGGGTGACTTTTACCCAGGAGACCGCGGATCTATTCCCCTGTGAAGAAGGGATATGATAAGGTTTTATTGATACCAATGCCATTGTCGATGTCACGTGGGGTGACAGGGAACACACGGGGGATTGGACCCAAATGCAGACACGGAACTCAGGAGACAGTTTTAACAAATTTAATCAACTTACTATACAAAAAGGTGCACCGAGAACAAAGGGAAAACAAGGAGAGACAAACTGGTAGCACAGGAGGAAGGTAAATAGTGCACTATTTAGAGAATCATCAAACACTTTATATGGAATAGTGAGTGAGTGAATGGTACGATTTCAAACACTGCCACACGTTCACCTCTCTACTTCCGGTCCGTCCCCTATATGTTCCCCTCTTAAACCCGTACACACACGCATGATCCTATTACACTTCTGCCCTCACTACAAGCCTGACTCAGAAGATGGGATTTCCGATTTCCCGTTACAATTAAACGCAGCATGACCGTTGGTGACTTCGCTAACAGGGCGCCGTATTTACATCCAGCCCGCGAATGTCGCCACAGACACGGATATTCTGCATAAAGTCAAGTAGAATAGCTTTCAATAGTGAGTCATATGATGAGTCATCATTGTTTTAACCCACTCTTTGATAGATATTAACTTAAAAGGCAATTACCTGGACCCAAACAGACAAAGTGATGTTTTCTCTCCATCAGTCTAACGCTGGGAGACATCTGGAGTACGAAGATCATGATCCGGCCCCGAATGAGGCTCAGGACCGGCTTAATATACAGAGCGGCCGGGGAAACGAGCTCACACCATGGAAACACAAAGGGGAGCACAAACAGGGAAACACCGACAGAGGGAGACGAAACCAGAGACTAAAAAGGAGAGGAGGAGCTGCCCTGATCCAATCATGACGGTCGATACTGCTTATCGTTCTGGTTCTTAACGGATTCCTGATCATTTTTCCCCTGAACACAGCGTCCATGAAATAACAGGATATTTGTATGGCATTAATTTTTATTCAGGTGTTTTCAGTCCAAAGAAAAGATGTTTTAAACCTGCTAATGTGTTCATAACAGGGTATTAACCCTCAGGGAAAGGACACGTTACCACAGAGCATCCCTGTAATTAATGTTGCGTAGAAAGATGTTCCACTTTCTGGAAATGATCCTTTTACAGGCATCTCTCTTTGTGAAATGAAGCCACGCTGTGAAGCATCTCTCCCTCTCTGCCATGGATCCTTCTCGTTGCAAGTGTCCAGCAGCGTAGACACAAGAGTTTGAATGGATTTATTGCCAAGTAGGTTTTCACTTACAACAATAAACGTACACAAAGAATATAAAAGCAAAGCGCTGTAGCAGTGACAACCTTCTTCAGTTGTACTTAATCTTAAAAAGCAGCTTGAATATTAGCCTTTCGTTAACAAGATGGTCACCTTGTCTTCGCTGAAATCCTGCAGAAAACAAACACAAATCCGCCCGACTTGATGAGGGCTGAATAATTAATGCGTGTCGATCACGGAGGCCGTCTGTAAATGCTCACGGGTCCCTTCGGATCATATGCAGTGTTCAGAGAAATGAAGTGCTACAGTAAAACCACGCCGGGCTCCTCAGTCATTTGTATCGACGTGTGCTTCCTTGAATCCAGCCAGCATTCGGGACTAATTGTCAACCGATACCTGGGCTCTACTCGGACTATGGCCGAGCAGAGGTCACTGAGCCCCAAAGCCTGATTGTGCATGCAGGGTATCGTATGAATCTTCATCGATACCACGCGGAGGTCTGAGGCCACTCTGTTACCAGATACCATCGCTGCCCCCCTTTGATATTATTGACTCTGTGGTCTGTGTTGACTGAACCTGTGCACCCTTCAGACGCCGCCGCTGCCGTGTTAATCACTGCTGTAAAGGTGTTGAATACATGATTTAAGTGTTTTATCGCCCAAAGCTGGAAATTATCATATATATAGACCATGCATCGAGCGCGTTGAATTATTTATATTGTAAAAAAATGTGGAGTGAAGTGTGCTATGTATGCCCGTGTTATGACATAATAAAACCAAACCATTAGCATAACGGTGTATATCTTTTCAATCGATACCGGTGAAGTAATGGTTGAAGGGGTGAATATTTAAGCGTTCCCTCTCCGTGGCCCCGCACGCTCGCCTCTGTGCTGCTGCCGAAACATTAGTCACAATAATCACTCAAGGAACATTAACAGATGACAACTCTGATAAATTGCTTAACTCATATTTCAAGTAGAAAATACAAACAGCATTTCAGCTTTTTGAGTGAATGCTTTGAGACTTTTTTGCAGACTGTGACAGAATAATTGAGCTGAAACTGTATTAACGTTTAACCCTCCTGTTCTCCTAAAGGTCAATTTGACCCCATTTAATGTTTAAAATCTCTAAATAATGACGTCTTTTTTTGTTTTTTTGCTTTATATTTATGACTTTTACTCATTTTATGGGGACGACTCATAAAAAACCTTAAATTGTCATAATTATATATATTTTTTTATTGTTCTTATCGTACATGTACTTGTCGCATCGGTGTTCCTTTGGGTCAATTTGATAATCTGGATTATTTAATCATTATTATTATTGTTTATTTCACAATTCAAATATTATATGAGGTCAAATTCATGCTGCTGTCCTTGATAACGGACGTTACTTTCATTCCAGATGTTACAAATAACACAAAATAGCACTTAAAATAACAGACTTACTTTAAAACACACAGACAGAAATCCCTCCATGCAGTTTAACATCAGTGATATTTTTCATTTTGTTAAATAAATACATAAAGTCCCCGACTTAACTTGAGTCACAAATTGATTAGGATCATTTTTGAGATGTTTAAATTGCTACGGTCGAATTGACCCCTAGAATAAATGGTGTTAGTCAAATTTGAGGGCAACAGGAGGGTTAAAGTGCATTTGACATTTTATACGGTCATACCCGATGCTTTTATTTTGTTGTGTTTCAAGTTATGTTTCTCTTTTTTTCATTTTATTTTATCCTTGAGTCGCAGTTTTGCTCTCATCGGACCGCCACGTACAAAGGAATAAATGATTAACCTGCTAATTGAAAGAAAAATGATTCATTATTAAGAGAAAAGGGTGAAAAAATATAATTTGCTGCTGCAGTTGTGGAACAAATACTGACTACACACGACACAAAGATACCAATTTGCTTTATCAGCTTCTTCGTGCGCCAGGGCGGACGCACAGAGGCTCTCAGAGATCTGCTGTCGCTCTTCACTGTTTCCATTTGGATTTTCTAAGGCTTCATTGTAGTTCAGGATAATTAAATATTATTAATAATAATGACTCGTGCTGTAAAAGGACGTGGTAATATAATTATTTAATACCCTGTGAGACAGAGCGTGAAATTAAATCTGTTTTGTCAAAACAAGGAACTCTTTCATTGTGTATCTTTATTGAAGACAACAGCTTTTCAATAATATGTTGTAGGTTGAGCGTTACCGCGGCAGTAGCTCAGTCCATAGGTGAACCGTAGAGTCGCCGGTTTGAGTCCCTGTGTGGGACCACGAATAGAGCGTGGACTGGTGGCTGGAGAGGTGCCAGTAAATGAACTTGGCACTGCTGAGGTGCTGTTGAGCAAGACACTGAACCCCCAACTGCTCGGGGCGCCGATCCATTAGCAGCCCCCTCGCTCTGACATCTCTCCATTAATTGCATGTATATAGGTCCTGTTTGTGCATGCGTGTGTATTTCGGGCCTGTGTGTGTGTGTGTGTGTAACCTGAATAATAACATATATAATGATATCCCCTTGTGGGGTAAATAAAGTAATAACTCTCTTACTATTGTACATATTATTGTACTACCTTTATAAACACATTCACGTGCAAACGCCGTTTTAAAGTTGTATTTGGTCCATTTTGTATAAATAATCTGAATAATCATAAATTGTACGTGTAAAAACGTCTACAAAGTACAGAATGAACTTTATATGAAGTGTGTAGTCAGATTACTGCGGTGTCCTACATGCTCACATGATGTGTTGGGGGAGGAAGGGCCATAAAAGTGACGCTCTGTATATTTATGGGGGATTTTCATATCGGCCGGAGACCCTCCAGGCTTTTCTAGAGACTTAAAAGACGCGGTCCTTTTTGTAATAAACATTTTTAATGCAACACGATGGTGTCGGCAGGCATTTCTACAATACATCTTCATTTCATCACCAATAAACCACATTACATACTAGTAATTTGAACTGCTGTTTTGTGCACAGCGGCGGCAGAAAATTACACAGAATACACAGAGAGGATACATTAAATGTAAAGTTGCATAAGAATTTTCATTCATTCATCTTCAGCCTCTTGTCCCTGTTGGGGTCGCGGGGGGCTGGAGCCGATCCCAGCTGACATCGGGCGTGAGGCGGGGTCCACCCTGGACAGGACGCCAGTCTATCACAGGGCACATAGAGACAAACAGAGACAGACAACCATTCAAACCTACGGGTGAGTTAGTGTCATCAATGAACCGGACACCTGCACGTCTTTGGACTGTGGGAGGAAACCGGAGAACCCGGAGAAAACCCACGCAGACACGGGGAGAACATGCAAACTCCACACAGAAGGGCCCCAGTCAGGATTCGAACAAGTAACCCTCTCGCTGTGAGACGACAGTGCTAACCACCACCCCACCGTGTCGCCCAAGAATATATATATAGTTACATAAAATGGAAATACTCCTACTAATGAGCACAAATACCACAGATAGTTTAGTCCTGGTACAGTTAATCACTCTGATCAGTCTTCAGAAGTTTACAAATCGGTAAACCAATAATCTCCGCCTCACAGTGAGCAGCTACCGTTAAAAGTGACTGCATTGTTTGTGTCACTTACAAGCTGCTGAGACCTGCGGATGTCACAGTTGCTCGGGGGAGCTCTACGATGCTCTGGAGCTTCGTATGTGACATGCAGTCTGATTTTCTTTATTTGCTTTCCTCGCACAGGGAGGAGAGGATCAGGTCAGACTGAGAAGTCTGCTCTCCTCCGCTCTACCCTTGGACTATCTCTAATGCGTGGTCTATTTTTAGGAAATCCCTTCGGCATTTTCTTTTCTTTTTTCCTCCACATCCTTACTGTTTGTACGTGTCCTGGGACTTGATATCCGAGAGGAAACTGAGGCTTCCTTGCATCTGCCGAGCAATGTTTATTTGAGTTGGGCGTGTAGTTGTCTTCAGGTAGGATTATGCCTCTGCAACGAGAGCTTTAAATATCCAGCCCATGGGTGCTCCAACAAATGCACAACTTTGTTGGGATAATTGAGTTTGATTTCTTTGAGGAGCAACATCTGTTTATGCACTCAGGTTAAGGCGGGCTCGCTAATGAGCAAAGGAGAGCACCGGGACGAGGGCTGTTTTTACAGTAGGGCTGAATCAAATACTGCCACGAGAAACGACAGTTTGACAGTCTTCTCCGTGTTTCTGCGTCACGTGTGTTTCCTCACGGCCCCGCCCATTTAGGAGACGAGCGTCAGGTCCCAAGTGTGTTGACTCCAATGCAGGTAAATGGAAACACAGATTATGTCCCTTAGCTTCTAGTCAGTGAATTCAACATTCAACCCTTTTCACAAACAAAATATATCATCTCATCTTCAGCCTCTTATCCGGGGTCGGATCGTAGGGGCAGCAGCTTTAGCAGGGGACCCCAAACTTCCCTTTCCCGGGCCACATTAACCAGCTCTAACTGGGGGATCCTGAGGCGTTCCCAGGCCAGTGTGGAGATCTAATCTCTCCACCTGGTCCTGGGTCTTCCCCGAGGCCTCCTCCCAGCTGGACGTGCCTGGAACACCTCCCTAGGGAGGCGCCCAGGGTTCATCCTTACCAGATGATCCTGAACCACCTCAACTGGCTCCTTTCAACGCAAAGGAGCAGCGGCTCTACTCCGAGTTCCTCACGGATGCTGAACTTCTCCCCCTCTCTCTAAGGGAGACTCCAGCCACAAAATATCTAGGATATACAAACATGGTATTTTTTCAAATGGAAAAACCAGAAGAAAATTAAGACCTTTTAGACTTTTTTCTATCTCAGCAACAAACTCACAGGAGTAGAGAGAAGAACTGGCAGTCCACTCTGAGCTGGAGGTTCCAGGTTTCTTTGCCGGTGTTGTGTCGAAGTTGTTCCCCCGTCAAATCACGTTTCAGACATCAGACAGTGGTTTATGGAGTAATGACGCACCAGCTATAACTGTCCTCGATACATTTGAATGTGAGATTTCAGAGAAGTGTCCAGATGTGTACTCCTCCAGGAGAGAAACGTGTAAAAACCTCTCTATTGAAACAAAATTTGCTCAGATAAATCTCTTTGTGTATGAAGAAATATATATATATATATATATGAACTATTAATGGAGAAATCATTGAGAGTCGCTAACAGCTGGACGTGGCTAACAGTGATTAGCTCGGGGCAGTACGGTGAAGGCATTCAAAGGTCTTTTTTAACCACTAATACTGATGAAAATAACAGCAAACCTCTGCAGCAGCATGAGAAGAGTCCCTACACACAAAACAAAGCACCAATGTGCTCCTTCCTTTGGGGTTGACTTTGGTAATCCACTTGAATGGACTTTACTATGAGAGGAGCAGGTACAGGGGCCAGTAGGTAAGTCTTTAAAACACTCTTTTAATAAACTCTGGGTTCACTAACTACGTTGTTGGTGCTTTGTTTTCTGTGTAGGGACTCTTCTCATGCTGCTGCAGAGGTTTGGTGTTATTTTCTGCAGTATTAGTGGTTAAAAAAGACCTTTGAATGCCTTCACCGTTACGCAGAGCTAATCAGTGTTAGCCACGTCCGGCTGTTAGCGACTACATACACGAAAAAAACTGTCTCGATGGCTTGTTTGATGTATGTAAGTGCCGACAAAGATCATGGGATGATTTTGCGCCGGAATTCCACTTTAATATCTCTCTTAATATACGATTTCATCATGATACTGTAACTGTTCCACTGAAAGACAATAAGTTATCTTCTTGAATTATCACTCAGCCCTAGGAAGAAAGAAGTGCCCCTTTATGTTTTCAGAAAATTATTCTACTGAATAAAGACTTTAAAAGTCTCTTGTAGCTGTAAAATGCATCGTCACAAAGCTGAAAACATGACAAGTTGTCTTTTTAAACCCGCGGTCCTCACAGGGCAGCCCTGTAGTGTCACTGTGTGGTATTTCTGAATACTTCTCCCAACACTGATCCAAGTTAAAGCTGCACTGACGACGATGAGTGGGTAGTTTCAAAGATGTCTTGTTATCCCAACGTCACTTGAAACCTGCAGAACAACAGTATTTCTTTTTCACCTTTCAGACACCCGTTGTCCTTGAATTACAAAAACATAATGATTTGCGTGAAGTGAATTAGAGATTTTCATTACCAATGACACGGATGTTAATTCAATCTTCGGCAGCGCTCTTTACCGCAGCCTCTCATTGAGGAATGAAAGGTTAAATGATTACCTCTCCCTCAAAATTATCATATTTCTTTCTTGCATACATCCACGGTGATAAAAGGAATTAAAAAAAGGAGAATCATCAAGAATGCCAACGTGTTCTCATCAACAGGTTTGTAGGATATCGTATGAAGAGTAATGCACAGAAATTTGCATGATATCTTACGCTGGAAATGGCGACTGGAGGTGGATCGGTATGGTAACATTACGATCAGGAAACAGAAGGTGATGGTTCGGTTTAGGCAACAAAAACAACGTGGTAAGGATCAGAAGAAAGGTTGTGGTTTGGGGCGAGTACTACCGGGACACGAACACCAGTCCACCGTGTGAAACTCCTGCGTCTTGGGACACACCGCGAACGTCCTCCCTAAGTGGAGCTCAGTCTGGAATACACACGAAATAAATACCTGGAATACAAACGATTTACGAACCGGGAATGAGAACAGCCTGAGGATTTTCTCAGTTTCACACCACGCCTCGCATCCTCACCTCACCTGTCAACCTGAGAACGTGTCGTGCCATCAATTTATTTTTTCCACCTTTTCTGAGCCGTCAAGGTCTCGTTGTTGTGTACGGTCATGCAAAGGGTGGGATTGAATGAAGGACCAAAGCGTCCGTCCGGACTTTTTGTCAGCACTTCAATCAGAGATGCATCGTGCAAGACAGTGTGATGGTTCGGTTTAGGCAACAAAAACAACGTGGTGAGGATCAGAAGAAAGGTTGTGGTTTGGGGCGAGTACTACCTGGACACGAACACCAATCCACCGCATGAAAGTCCTGCGTCTGCGGACACACCGTGAACGACCTCCCTACGTAGAGCTCAGTCTGGAATACACACGAAATAAATACGTGGAATACACACGTTGGCATACGAACCGGGAATAAGAACAGCCAGAGGATTTTCTCAGTTTCACACCAAGCCTCGCATCCTCACCTCACCTGTCAACCTGAGAACGTGTCGTGCCATCAATTTAATTTTTCTTTCTGATCTTTTCTGAGCCGTCAAGGTCTCGTTGTTGTGTACGGTCATGCAAAGGGTGGGATTGAATGAAGGACCAAAGCGTCCGTCCGGGCTTTTGGTCAGCACTTCTATCAGAGATGCATCGTGCAAGACAGGGTGATGGTTCGGTTTAGGCAACAAAAAGAACGTGGGAAGGATCAGAAGATAGGTTGTGGCTTGGGGTGAGTACTACCGGGACACGAACACCAGACCACCGCATGAAAGTCTTGCGTTTTGGGACACACCGTGAACAACCTCCCTACGTAGAGCTCAGTCTGGAATACACACATAAGAACAACCTGAGGATTTTCTCAGTTTCCTTTGTTCACCGTGGAAAAATAAAGTAACTAACTGTTATATACGGATATATTTGAGGGTTGTTTTGTTTAAGAAGACGTCTGCAAGGATAAACAAAAGAATGGTGCAAGGATATTGAAAGAGCATTAAAGGATAAGACTAGCAATATTCTACATTTCTTTTGTTATTGTCAAGAAATCCCATGAAATGACCCAAACCAACAAAGAGCTGATGCTACTTAAGCGGTTTTGTGCGTGGAGCCGAGCCTTTCCCACTGTTTCTGATTCCCGTGTTCCATTGAGCGCCACTGTTGTTGATAAAAACCCATGAATGAGCCACACCGTGACACGGCCCTTCATTATATGTTGTTTATTTCCCCCCCCACATTCACTGCACCAGTGCTGCGACACTCACCAGAGCACCACGTGGGTATTAATACCGCGGCTTTAAATAGTGTGTTTCAGTAACATCGGCTAAAAAGACTACAGTGTCCAGCTGTTTTAGGAAATTGCTTTGCATGTTTTTTTTTTAGAAATAAAACGAATATAAGCGGTTATTAGAGTTTTACATCAGCAGCAGGGACCAATCAGCTTAAGGCTGAGAGCCAAAGAGAGATTAGTGAACCGACCAATATGGGATTTTTGAGGCTGATACCAATTTTAGGAGGGAAAATTTCACCGATTACTGATGTGTCGACCCATATAGGGAATTTTTGAGCTGGAATGAAAAGACGATTTATACGCAGATGATGTGATATGACTCTGAACAGGTTCCTCAGAAGGCAGCTTTTTAAAACGCTTTAATAAAGAATATTTAACAGTAATATACATAGAAAAAATTGCATTCAGGATTTAGACCAAGAAACAATTCCTGAGCCTAAAAAGTACAACGTATTGAATAAAGTATTATAAAACTATTCTATTCCTGAATATTAGGCATGGTGCATGAAAACTCTACACTTTCAACCGATTCTAGAAATGAACACTGAGAAAATAATAAAGGATTAAGGATAAAATAAAAGCCAAATACAAATACATTAAAGAGCTAAATAATGTATGTTCAGTATTAGTTGCTGACAATTTCTAAATGAATAAATACAAATTAAATAAACAGCTTCATGACACCATTTCTAAATCACCCTAAGTATCAGCCTGGTCTCACCAAAAGGCGTGTGAATGACACGCTATTTCTCTCAAGCCATCTCGCGTATAATTACAACGCATTTCCTGATTTTTATGTGTCATTTCACGCCATGTAGTCTCAATTGACTTGTATAGTGCAGAGATGGCGTTGTCATGTGACGCACAAATGTCATTGAGGGAAAACCCACGTGTTTGAGTGGTGGAGCTTTCTGTCAGAGGGTTGTTTTTAAATCAATATTTCATGTGAAGGATGGCTGAAATAACGGGCGTGAAATGCCCTAACCCTAACCCCAACCCTGGGGAACTACGGGCGTTAAATGACACGCGAAAAGCTTAATATGCGTAGACATGCACGCGAAAAGTCATGAAAGTCATGAAAAGTGGCGTGCTATTCATACGCCCTCCCATGAGACCACGTAGTAAGTATTGTTTTCTGCATTTAATGTTCTGCAAAAAAAGGTTTTCACATCAGAAATCAAATACCCATAGATAGATGGATATGTGTGTGATGGGCCGACATCTACGCCAACGCCATGGCTCTAACCTTCTCCTTAAATGATACCGACTCCAAACAACAAATGTATTTAGATAGAGCACATTTTTATGTCACTGCTTCAAGTCACTGCATAAATGTGCAGCTTGAAGTCGGTGCGTAGTATTCTTCTTCATCTATGATTCTCAACACAAGCAGTGATAACCTCATGGTGTGCTGCGAACCCAGGAGTGTCGACGCGACACTTCTGTCTTCTGTTAGTCTCTACGGGAAAAAAACAACATCATCCTCGCACTTCTCTGACTCAAACTGAAGGCTCTTGATATCGGCTGGTGTGATTTCAAAAGAGCTTAAGTGTTCCCTCTCGGCTTGCGGTTGTGTGCATGCGCTTATGTCCGCGCATTCAGATGCACGTCTGGGTTCATTTGGCTGCAAGATTCAAGCCCCTGAGCCTTGCTTAGAGATCGTGAGTCAGCTTCAGAGGATTTCACTTATCCCACAGGCCAAGGAGCAGCTTTGCAGGCAAATCATCCTCCATCCATAAGTCGTCCTGACTGACAGCCAGGCGTTTGGCTCCGGACCAAATCTGTAAACAACAACAACAACGGGGTCTGCACGAAGCACATTTTACACATGGGGAAACTTTCTCTGCAATCACACCACGCCTCGCATCCTCACCTCACCTGTCAACCTGAGAACGTGTGGTGCCATCAATTTATTTTTTCCACCTTTTCTGAGCTGTCAAGGTCTCGTTGTTGTGTACGGTCATGCAAAGGGTGGGATTGAATGAAGGACCAAAGCGTCCGTCCAGACTTTTTGTCAGCACTTCAACCAGAGATGCATCGTGCAAGACAGGGTGGGTGGATACATACTGAAAAAGCAGATAGGAAGTGTCAGAGTTATCCTTAAGGGATAAAAAAAAAAGTGGGACTTTGAAGACTTTTGACAGATTAAGAGTTCTGGGCTTGCATAACAACCTTGGTTCCAGTGGCGTTGTGTTAAGATGGCGTGCCTCTGTTCTCATTCCCCCAATGAACATCTGCAACTACAGCTCAGCCATAATTTGAGTCTTGGACTAAACAGCTTGATCCACTTTAGTCACACTTGAAATCAGGATTAGAAAAATCTCTTGGCAAGCAATCTGAGAGCAGCCAAATCAGGTCAGACGAAATTCGGTGGGACGCCCAAAAAGGAGAGCGAGCTCATGCTGTCAGTTATGCTGTGCTCTTGTTTAACAGATGGATGGCAAATTGCCACTCCAGATGTGCTCACAATCCATCTGAACTCTGAGAGCAAAATGGCGTTCCCAAAACAAAAAAGGGCTTCTTGCATCGGAGGTGTAAGCTGCACACTGATGGAGAGAGTACAGGGATAATTGTAATCAGGATGGTGCCAGTTTTCATTACGTCCTCAGATACAGGCCTTTAATGCAGCTCTGCACTCAAGTGGAGCCAAAGGCAGAGGGGGCTGTTGTTGTTCGACTCGCTGCTCTTATTGTGGCGGGTGGATCAGAGGAAGAGGAGACTGACAGGTTTAGATCACTGGACTCTTAATCTGTTCCTGGCTGTCGGACGTGATGTAATCTCACACTGTGGGATTAAAAAAGAACACACACATACACGCGCATGTACACAAATGGAGCCGTGGAGTTTTCTGTGCTATTTTCAAGGGTCACAGCTTGGGTTAATAGACTGTTTGAGGTATCTGAGAACTGGAAAAGTGAGGCAGCCCTGTTATTTTCCCCAGTTCTTGCTTTAAAACCCGACCACCAACAGGTAAAGAGGCACCTTAAACCAACAGCTCCTCAGGAATGAATTTTCTATTATTCCTGTTAGCTTTTAGCTACATTTTTTACGTGAAAGACATCATATGAACTCCTTGCAACACGATTTAAATAGTGTGTCTATTTGCACCTGGTTGAGAATAGACAGACTGCAGCTGTTTGGCTTTTTACACCCGCCCCCTCACTCCCCGCCTGCTAGCAATACAGAGTGAAGAAGTGCACGGCAATAATTGGTTGTGGTGGGTGAACGGTTCAAAAATGGGACTTTAACCCTCAGCTGACTTGTCTTTTTCACATTGAAGATGGGTTTAGGAAACACCACGTCTTGGTCATATAGCGACAAAACTACGTTGTTTGGTGTAGGCAACAAAATTGGGTGCAAATAAGCATGATGTGGAGAAATTCTACTTAATGATGATCCTTTACCGATGATGGATAAAGCTTGAAGAAGCCTCTGCTTTGGAAAAAACACATCCATTTGTCTAATGTAATGGCCTCTCTGTTTTCTTTTTGATTCCTTTCACAGATAATTGCAATGGTCCTCTGGTATCCGCGCTACCCCATCAATCCTTTCAGAGCTCCTCTCAGTCTGCAGTCAGTTATGCTGCTTACAACGCCAAGCTCAACAGGAGAGACGGTGAGTACAAGAGAGAGTGTTCTTGCATGGATATTTGCACATGCTTCAGATATGTGCCACCCACCTGCAGTCACCATAAAATGCTCATATACCATTTGTGGAATGGTCATGTGGGTTGCTTTTGAAGATAATGACAAATGAGCAATGAGGTGTGACAACTTGCCGCATTTACCACATGCTGCAGTTCAGCGGGGCGCTGTTTCATTATTGTAAAGAGATGAGAAAGATAGCTTCATGTAATAGCTACTGGACTGAAATAAAAACAATACATTTCAAACCCAAATTCCTGATAACACTGCGCAAAGAAAGTGACCTAATCGGACTGTGAGGGCCTGCGAGGGCTCATAATATGATGGATTTATGTTGATAATATATATTTGTCAGACATTTTAATTTCTTCAATGTCTTCCTCTGATACGACTCGCAGCCCTGGGAAGGACACGACCACAGCTCCAATGATGTTTGGACGTCATATATGAAATCAAAGCACAGTTAGTGCTATAGCTGGTGAATGATCACACGGTATTTTCATGCTGCCTTCACATGCTATGGGAAAAATGGTCCTTTCCATTTGTGAAGTGGAAATTACCAGTGCGTTGTGTTCAAGTGCGTTCGATGACGTAGTGAAACGAAACCTGGCGGACCGACAGATCCTGACCAGTTGCTTGGCTAAAAGGGACTTCACGAGATTAGCTTTTTGCGCTGGGCTCACCGCGAGGTTGGGCGCAGTGACCCAGTAAACGGCTAAATCAACGTCAGCATTAAAACAACTGTTAGCTCGTAAACTGGTGTGATGCTCATGAACCTCCATCATTACGTTTTCTTGCAAGATCGTGATGCGACTTGAATGTTACGTTAAATAGTTAGGGAAACTCGGACACACAAACAATACGTTTTTTCTCCATCTTTCTAACCGGCTCTGGTTGCCTAGGAAACGTAAACGTCCAACTCTAAGCTTCTGCCTCATTGGTTGCGCTTTGGAAAGATCAGCGGCAACCAGGTTGAGTGCAGCGACAGAGAGGCAAGTCTGAGCGGTGCGCGCCGCTACATAGGAAGCTATCGCCTCCTCTATAGGAAACGAATGAAACGGCCGACGCAAAGCGTTTTTACCGCGTAAGGGGCATTAATTAATCTCCTACAGCAAGAAGGGATATTATTAAAACACAAAGGGTTTATAAAGAGCTGTATTTTTTATTTACAGTTCATGAAAAGTGGACAAAAGAGATCTAATATTTCTATTTTAGCTGCATAAGCTTGGTCTACCCTTATCTGAAGCACAATGTTTCCTGCCAGCTCAAAAACAGGGTTGTAATAAAGCAGAATCTTGCTTTCAGCCATGTTGAAAAGGTCAGTGGTCATCTCATCTCGGCAACTCGTGTATCAAAACAGAGGAAATTACCAGGGGGCATTCATGTGGAATTTTCAAGTCAGCATTTGGTATTTACCATATTTTTCACAGGACGTGAAGCCTCCATAAATATTACTAGCAGCTGCGTCAATATGAACCGAAAAAAACCTCCAGTTTGAGTTTTTCAGAGAGACAAATGACAGACACACTCGGTGGTGTGGAGAGGAAGGCCTGTGAAGTGAGCTGTTGAGCTAGCAGGATTCAGCTCTTTATAAGTTGTCGAGCCGGGCTGTGCACACTTCAGGATGAAACAGCTATTTACCAAGAAGTGAGGCGAGTGACCTCCACTCTGTCGGCTGCAGTGTAACTTTAACCTTGAAGCCTTTTCATACGCACACACACACTCTCTCATCGCATCAGGATTATCATACACGTTTGCAATCCGAGCCCTGTGGTGACTTAGAATAAACCACAACAGTCCACCGTTTATTGTATCGATATCCACAATATCGATGGACCCCCCCTCTGCCTGTGTTTTTCAGGAGCGGGAGGCTGGTCCCCCATGGTGACCGACCAGGAGCCCTGGCTCCAGGTGGACCTCAGGGAGCAGACGGAGGTGACGGCTGTGGCCACACAAGGACGTTATGACAGCTGGGACTGGGTCAGCAGTTACCTCCTGCTCTACAGCGACACAGGACGGGCCTGGAAACAGTACAGGCATGAAGACGGTGTCGGGGTGAGTCTACACACTGAGGTTTTATTTGTACATTCAATGTTTGATGTGTGATAATATAAGATGTAGAAGAAAGAAAGTTCAAGGCTCAGTCTTGGCTGTTTACGATTAAAGGAATAGGTCGATGTTTTTTGGGGAAATTTGCTTTTGTGTCGAGTTAGAAGAGAACACCGATGCCGCTCTCATATGTGTGCATTAAGTATGGAGCTACAGTAAGGTTCTGTTATCTTATCTCTGCAGAAAGACTGGAAGAAAGGTGGGTCGATACGAGGTCGATAGCCAACGTCTCCCAAAATGACATTTATCACTGTTCTATTTATCATTTTGTGTAAAACCGCTGCACACCTCCAGTTTAAAAACATCACATGTGACCATCCTGTTTATCTTTTTGAAGCACAAGTACTCAAAGAGGCACTATTACGCTAGTTTGCGTGGTCATATTTGTATGCAACACCTTGAAAAGCCCAGTGTGCTCTGATTGGTCGGCTGGTCTGCTCTTCTGTGATTGGTCAACTGTTTATGCTGGGTGCCATTTACAGAATCAGTTATCTCAGCAGCTGGAAACACCGTCTATATGAAAGCTAGCCGCGTTAGCTGTGCAACATGCCAAAGTTAGCTGTGCAACATGCTAACGTTAGCTGTGCAACATGCTAGCTTTAACAGGTTAACTTCCAAGAGAAACACCAAAAAAGCATAAACTTGGCCGAATTTACAGCTTTCAGTTTGAGCCTGTGTGTAGCAACATGACCAATAGGGAAGTCAGGATTCTTCTACGTAGATAAATTCCAGAAATCCGGAGAAGTCTCTAATAGCGACCGACACCCTAGCGTTCAGAGCTGAGCACAGCCAATCCAGACGGTCGACAGGGCTCACGTCTTAATGCAAGTACTTCATTATTTGACGCTTTGGTATTATCAAACATGAATATAAAACAGTTATTACAACATTTTTAGGTCAGAAATGACAGAAAAGCATGCTCGTTTCTCTTTAAGTTAAGGCAGTTAGTTCAGGGTTAGTTAAAGATCCTGGATTGTCACGACCATAATTCTGTCACAGACACAACTACGTCAGGGTCAAAAGATGATCAGCGTTGACTTTTGGTTTCACACGGGGGACTAACAGCGGTCGTGTGTTTGTTTGACCCATCCACCGTCCCGACCTTCTCCCTATGTGGACTTTGGGGCTCTAATGCAAAGCTGCCTTGCTTCCTTGTTTGCTGCCTTGCTTCCTTGTTTGCTCCAGTGATAATTACTCCTGAGGTAATGACAACAAACGTAAAGATGGGTAGTTATAAGCTACTTGAACAATACAAGAATAGTCTTTACAGTATGTGTGTTTGTTTAATCCCTACACAACAATACAAACATTACAACTTACTACAGGACTAAGAGTGTTAGGGTTGACTAGTTTTGCCATCACTGTGGTTAAATAATGTCTCAGTTTCATGACTGTATGAATTGCAGAAGCTACCATATCTACGGTGTCCTGATTCCTGCATTTTTACCCTGTGAAAACAAATCTTGTGAGTCACCTAACACGGCTGTGTGCTAGTTTATTTTGTGTGAGAGAGAGAGAGAGTCGTCGTGCCACTCACCTGGAGCCTAGGGAAGAAAAGCTGTACAAATGTCAGGAGGAGCTGACACTTCAGCCTCATATCGGCCCCAAAAAGTGCCATAAATCGGCAGCATGGGAACCTTTAGTATATCTCCAAAACGAGCAGGGAGTTGTTGCAGAAGATGGATATCCACTTTGCAAAACGGGGCGTTGAAAAGGGAGTACAAAGGGTCCAAAAACTGTGAATATGTTCATCATCCAGCCCTTTAGGCTCAAGCCTGTGTGAAAAATAACTGAACTCCTGATTGTAATTACTGTGTAATTTAGTAGTAACCTGGATGTAACTCCAGTTCTATGAGGGCGTGCTAAACACACGTTTTTCAATGGAAAGTAGACTGATGTGTTTTATGTGCAGGACCAAAAGACCGCATGTGTCTTTTCCCTTCCAAAGTGTCCAATTATACAATGCATTCACTTATTAGTAATCATGAAACTGTGATATTTCATCTGACAGTAATTGTGATATCAAAATCTCATATTGTGACATATACGGGACTATTTCTTTGCTCAGAAATGCTTCTAGGGCGTATCAACTCCCGGATTAGGTCCATATTTTAACACACAGACGTGAAAGCAGGAGCTTATCAATCTAGGCGTGGACGGTAAGAACTACATTCACTTCTGTCACATGAGATATCATCAATTTCCCCGTGCTCTGTTCTCCGTGGAACAATTCATAGATGACACCACAGGGTCAGATGACACATCCTCTCACTTCTTTCTGACACATCTGGGAAGGTGTCGGGTGTCAACACAATTATTATACTGCTTTTTTTTTTTGAGTCCTCCATGTGATGTCAAAACTTGCTCTCAAGGTCTATGAAAATAGCCCGATGTTGGCACATGTAATCAATCCGTTATTGTGTTCGCCCCAGTTATGTCAAAGGCTGCTGACAAGATGTTAAACTGTTTTTATGTGAAGTTTTTATTCTTGGCAGTCCAATTAGCAGCGAGTGTTGTTGCCCACTGGCACTGTCGCTGCTGCAAAGTGGAGTTCCTTTTTTCATTGTGTTGGAATTAAAAGAGCACGGAGGGTGGACTTCACGTCTGGTGTTGTGTGTGCTGTAGTTAAAATGCTGAGCAGGACTCAGTCTGGGCCAGGCACGTGGCTCTCACCGCAGTTTGATTGGCAGTCAGAGTCTGGGCGTGGGAATGGCTGCACACTCTGGCATGACAGGCAAACATGGCTGAGCCGCAGTAACAGCGGCAGTAGTGCTTCCACTGGTTAGCTAATTGCTACAGCTCTGCACCGAACACCACCCTGGCCCGGCTTCCTTGGGAGATCGGCGCACTTGCACATTTGTTCCCTTGTACATGTGTTCTTGGTATGGATTTCCATTTCCCCGCTCGAGCTCTGTGATTTATTGCGTTGTTGATGCCTTCTTTTGTTTTCTGTTTTTATGTGAACCCTGGCTGCAAAACGAAGTTCCCAGGGTGGGACGATTGAGATAACCTTGAACCTTGAACCTTAAACCTTAAACCCTGGGGAACTCACATGCACTCAAATGCACACGCAAAGAAAAACAAAGACCGGCGAAACTCTGAGTACAGAACACACACAGAGGGAGAGTGACTTCATTCTCTGCTCAGGACGCCATTACTCCACTCTAGCTTTACAAAGTCAATATTTGTTTACTGCTGTATTAAAGCTCTGAAGGCTGTGTAAAGGACCTTTTAAGTCCTTATCTTCCTCCATCTTTAAATACACAACAACAAACTACTGGAAAATAAAAATATTAGAGACGAAATACAACATCATGAGGTTTAATGAGACGGTTCAAAATCCTTTGAAGTCAGAAGCCCCCTCCACAGCCCCAAAACTTACTTCTTCATCTAACTGTCACCAAGACTGAATGTGTATTAATCCAATAGTCCCCAACTAACACACTTTTTATGTCTGTTTGGCAATTGAGCCATGGAAAATGCATACTGAAGTGCCCTCTAGGAGCCAAACAGTGCCCTCTTCAGTGGCAGGACGCGCTATATGTGCCCTTTTTTCCCCTTCTGGCCCTCAAAAAAATATGTGCACGCCAGCGAAATAGACCACATCTATAGTGCATTAAGAGGACTTTCATGGTGAATTATTAATGCATTAATATAAATCACATCTGCACTCATATACACACCTAACGCTTCATCATGCACCATATCAACAGTGATATAACATTATAGATGTGACTTCAGGTGTCTTATCGGTTCGTTCTAAACTAGAGGTTGACCGATTATCAATCATAATGACGACTGTGCCCATACTCACCTAAACACACCTTAACGGTCAGCTGTGAGCACTCATAGTGTGCTGTAATGGTCCCTGCACTTTATTAAGTTATGTATTCAGTAAGGTGAAGCACATATCGATGCACCTATAATGATGGATGCTTTATTAGAATAGAATAGAATAAACGTTTTTCCGAACTTTTGAAAAAAGGAATAATCCATAAAATATATTTTATATAATAAAACAAAGATAGTCAGTGATGATAGAGAACAAATAAGCATTGTGTCATAGTTGGAGGTTAATAAAGTCTATAAACTAGAGGTTGACTGATTATAAATCATAATGACGGCTGTGCCTATACTCAGCTAAACACACCTTAACGGTCAGCTGTGAGCACTCATAGTGTGCTGTCATGGTCCATGCACTTTATTAAGTTATGTATTCAGTAATGTGAAGCACATATGGATGCATCTAACGTTATTCGAAACATTTGAAAAAAGGAATAATCCGGTAAATACATTTTAAAAGAATAAAACAAAGATAGTCAGTGATGATAGAGAACAAATAAGCAACATGCATTTGTAAAAACATATTCAAAAAGGAGTAGGAAGAAGCACTGTGCTTTTCTAGTCCTACAGCTATTCTGTAAAATAATACGTTGTTTCATAGTAGGGGCGGCAGTAGCTCAGTCCATAGGTGACTTGGCTGGGAACTGGAGGGTCGCTGGTTTGAGTCCCTGTATGGAGCGTGGACTGGTGGCTGGAGAGGTGCCAGTTCATCTCCTGGGCACTGCTGAGGTGCTGTTTAGCAAGGCACCGAACCCCCAACTGCTCGGGGCGCCGGTCACCGGCAGACCCCTCGCTCTAACATCTCTCCATTAGTTGCATGTATACAGGTCCTGTTTGTGCATGTGTGTGTATTTCGGACCTGTGTGTGTGTGTGTGTGTGTGTGTGTGTGTGTGTGTGTGTGTGTGTGTGTGTGTGTGTGTGTGTGTGTGTGTGTGTAGAGTGAAAACTGAATTTCCCCATTGCGGGACAAATAAAGGAATTCTTCTTCTGGTTAATAAAGTCTAATGCATTTACATGATTTAAAAATACAGTTTAGTGTGTGAACATTTGTTTCTATTATCTTCTTGTTGCATTTAATGATGACACAGTTTGTCAAAATCAAATGAAACACTCAATTAGCTTTTTTAGGGAAAATAAATATAAATTTAGAAGTGACTGAATCTATAAAATAGCCGATAGATTAATTAATAAATAGGAAAGTGGTCGTTAGTGGCCGCCCTGAAGAGAAAATAGAGTTTATAGACTTTAACAAAGGGATTTTATGATTTGTGAATGCATATTATGATTCACGATGAATGCCCTCGTACTATAGATGTAGATGTGGTCGTCAGAGAGTGTTACAGAAACAGAATACATTTCCTTTACAATGGAGGGCTGAAATAGATCAAGGAACGGTGCTTAAACACTTCAGTTATTAGCAGAGCTTTTCATGTGGTAATTGCCCATTCTGCGCGCCCCTGACGGGTGTGTACGGGGCTTTGTGCAGCGGCAGCTTCATGAACCATCTGGCAGCACTGTTGCGTAATGTTTTGTCATTTGAGATATTTAACCAGGGATTAATTTTTAAAGGAACAAAGTAACATAACTCAGCTTTGAATCGGCGCCAGAAACGGAAGTGTACAGTTCCCCCGCACGTTTACAGAGTGAGCTCACCGAGACGTTTACTCTGTGTGTTATCAAGGCGCTCCTCATGTCGTTACGTCTGAGAGAGGATATAAAGCTGTGCAGTGAGGAGTCCAGATATTATGTATAGATATTACCCATGTGACCCGCAGCTATCAGCTTTTGTAAGTGACCCACGAGAGAGAGAAAAGAGAGTGTCCTTATTTAAATGAACTCGGCGTACTGCAGCGGATCATACGAGACAAAATGGGCATCATCTTCCCAATCTTGGCACGCGTTAAAACCAGGCGTGACTGAGCTTTATGTTTACTGATGTTTACTTAATGCACACTCACAAAGACGATTTAAAACCCCGAGCCTCTCGCCTCTTCTTTGGCGTCCATGTGAATTCGGTGTAATTTATATAGTGGCGGATGAATGTCAGCCAATTAGTCAAAAAATCTCTTATTGTGAAACTCACGCCCAGGCTGACTAACTACAGCGTTCACCAAGACCTTTGGCTGCTACTTACTCACATCCGTCTGGCATTTTAACAAGTGAAGCTCAAAGGTAACGGCTCACTGCCAGAAACTGAACTGAGGGGGACTAATGAGAGAGCAGCAGCTGCTGATGTGACTGCTAGCTCTCAGCCGTTCTTAGCTAATGCAGAACCAAATCAGCTCCACGGACAAATAAGCTCAATAAAGAAACCGGGGGTAAAGGTCGGCCTTCCTGCAGCTCCTACATGCTGCGCTGTTTCAGAAATGAGACGGCACGGAACAAAGAAATACTGATAATTGGATAGTTTTGAAGTCATATCTGTAGTCAGGCTTTCTTATTATCATTCATTTGTTTTCATAGAGTTTTAAGCTCAGAGACAAAAGATGAAAATAAAACAAATTATACATTAAATGAATAATAAACCTATAGGAAAACGTAATGATACATTTCTCGTAAACACAGTTTAATGTCTTTATAGAAGAAGAAGAAGAAGAAGAATTCCTTTATTAGTCCCGCAACAGGGAAATTCAATTTTTTCACTCTATTATTGTTATTCATGTTACACACACACACACAGACACACACACACACACAGACACACACACACACACAGGCCCGACACACACACACATGCACAGACAGGACCTATATACATGCAATTAATGGAGAGATGTCAGAGCGAGGGGGCTGCCAGTGACCGGCGCCCCGAGCAGTTGGGGGTTTGGTCCCTTGCTCAACAGCACCTCGGCAGTGCCCAGGAGATGAACTGGCACCTCTCCAGCCACCAGTCCACGCTCCATACATGGTCCACACAGGGACTCGAGCCGGCGACCCTCCGGTTCCCAGCCAAGTCACCTATGGACTGAGCTGCTGCCGCCCCGTAGTTGTATAGATGTAAATTCCTACCCTTTCTTAATTAAAAATAGTAATAATAATTGAAAAAAATGACAACATCATCATACACACACAACACAAACATATACATCAGGGCAATAATTTAATCTTTTATCATCTTTCAATGGAGTCAGATCACGATCCATTCGATCATCTTCAACCTCTTGTCCCTGTCGGGGTCGCGAGGGGCTGGAGTCGATCCCAGCTGACATCGGGCGTGAGGCGGGGTCCACCCTGGACAGGACGCCAGTCTATCACAGGACACATAGAGACAAACAGAGACAGACAACCATTCACACCTACGGGTGATTTAGAGTCATCAATGAACCGAACACCTGCACGACTTTGGACTGTGGGAGGAAACCGGAGAACCCGGAGAAAACCCACGCAGACACGGGGAGAACATGCAAACTCCAGAAGGGCCCCAGCCGGGATTCAAACCTGGAACCTTCTCGCTGTGAGGCGGCTACACCACCGTGTAGCCCTCAGATCACGATTAACTCATCTATTATGATATACAATAACATCAAACGAGCACATACTAACTCAGATTTATGAGAAAATCTGATACCAGAGAACATGCTACACTATTATATTCAGTATATTGTGCTAGAGATAGAAAATGACCCATATAAGGATAAAAGATTAAGAACACATCGCCTTTGTGTGTACTCCAGTATTGTACAGTGTAACACACTGAACTTTTACCCACTGTTGAATCATCCTGGTGTCATACAGCAAACAGTCATACAATGAAACAGAGATTTGTACGTGAGAAACATTTCCAAGGTCGACTGCCACGGGGAAAAAACATCAAAATATTTTGACTGGTCTCCACATCATTACAAAGCAACTGTTCATTTTGGTGGCTGTGGCCGATTTACTGACACAATAACTCGGTTATGAAACACAAATTAAATGATTCGGGTGAATTACTTCCTTTGACAGACGAGCAATAGAGTTGTTTTGTCCCGTGAAGCAGTTGTGACTGTTGCAATTCAATTCAGTTTTATTTACAGTGCCAAATCATAATAAAAATTATCTCAGGACACTTTACAGAGTAGGTAAAGACCACACTCTATGACTTATTTATGATTTACAGAGACCCAACAATTCCCCCGTAGAGTACGGTGGCGTTGAAAACCTTCACTATAACAGACAGGAACGTCAGACAGACCCAGCTCTGTGGAGGACGGACATCTGTCTGCACCGGAGAGAGGAAGAGAAGGAGAGAGAGAGACAGACACAAAGACAGAGACAGACACACTTCCAGTAACTATAATAATATCTATAGTAATGTGAATATGACTCATATGTTATGGCAGTTAATACAGCAGAAAAATAGAAACAAGCACAGCTAAGGGGATAGATTATAATAGCAGCAGGAAGCGTCATGCAGGACTGACAGTTTAGAGAGTGTGATCTGTAATATCCATAACAATAACTATGACAATCAGGACACATCTTATTCTGGATCAAAGTGTGGGAAGGACACCTTTATCTCGAAGCCCTATCACTGGGCAGCCTGGCCGCAGTGAACCCCGGCTTCAACATACGTCCTCTAAAAGTGTTAGTGTTTGCACTGACAGGCTCTGATTTGTTATGAGAAGTGGATGGACTTGGTAATGGACTCGTACTTATATAGCGCTTTTCTAGTCTTCTGACTACTCAAGGCGCTTTCACAGTGTTTGTCACATTCACACAGACATACACACTGATGGCAGTGGACGTCTACAGACCATCTAATCTAATCTAACCATTCACACCACATTTACAGAGTCAATGTGCAGCACGGGGGGCAATTCGGGGTTCAGTGTCTTGCTCAAGGACACTTCCACATGTGGACTGGGGGAGGCGAGGATCGAACCACCAATGTTTCAAATGGAGGACGACCCACTCTTCCACTGAGCCACAGTCGCCCCAAGTGTCTGACTGTTTTATGGAAAGATGGAGAAGTTGCTGTTCTCCCGCCGTGCTTTGGTGTGTAGCTACTGATGCAGGTCAGCACAGTAACTGTAGCTAATAGCATTAGCCTGCAGCAAGTGTCTCCACTCTTGGAGCAGCATTTTTTTTTAATGAAAATGTATTTGAATATCTTCTCCTCTTTGCCCGGCGGTAGTGTGTTGGTCAAACTGCAGACCCGGCTTTCTGCAAGGTACAGTGTCTCCAGAGCTATTAGGGTCCATTTGTAGCACAACACACTCCACGTATGGTTGGCACAGTTTGGTAAATGAGCAAAAACGAAGCCTTATAGATAGATAGGTAGATAGATAGATGGATGGATAGATGGATAGATGGATAGATAGATAGATGGATGGATGGATAGTTAGATAGATAGTTAGATAGATAGATAGATAGATAGATAGGTAGGTAGGTAGGTAGGTAGAGAGATAGGTAGGTAGGTAGAGAGATAGGTAGATAGATAGATAGGTAGGTAGGTAGGTAGGTAGATAGATAGATAGATAGATAGATAGATAGGTAGGTAGGTAGGTAGGTAGAGAGATAGGTAGGTAGATAGATAGATAGGTAGGTAGATAGATAGGTAGGTAGGTAGGTAGATAGATAGGGAGATAGGTAGGTAGATAGATAACTTTATTTATCCCAGAGGGGAAATTAGGTCATCTTAGCAGCGGAACAAAGCAATCAGAACTATTAAAAATAAGATAAAATATAAAATATGAACTACAATAAAAGTACAGTATCACAGATAAACACTATATTACAATATACTATGTGGATTTTAATGTGCAAGAGAGAGAAAGGTGCATTTCAGTGATAGGTCACTTTGAGTAACGTGATGGTGTTTCCTGAGCGTTGCCAGAGTCTGATGGCAGCAGGTAGGAACTGTTTCCTGTGGCGTTCTTTAAGCAGCGAGGTTGAATGAGTCTGCTGCTGAAGCTGCTCTGAAGCTCGTCCAGCGTTTCATGGAGGGGATGGGAGACATTGTCCATGATCACCAGCAGTTTTTCCAGCATCCTGTGCTCCACCACCTCCTCCAGGGTGACAAGCTTTATGAGGCAGGGTCTGTTGTTGGCTCTAAGCTCGTCACCCTGGAGGAGGTGACATATTTATTATTTATTTTAATAAAAGCGCATCAGATAACACAAAGATACCCTTCTCAAGACTCTCCCTCTCTGAAGTTCCACTCCGGTGTCTTCCGGCAACATCCCACGAGATTTCAGAACAAGACTTCTCCATCTTCCCATAACACAGTGAGACACTTACTGTAGAATAACAATCTGAGCCGGTGGCATTTTTAGTCATTTGATTAAATTGCAGCCCAATCACAGCAGCCGGTTTCAAAAGAAAGCGTTGCTATTAGTGACTTACACAGAAATACATGAGGGAATAGAGTCCAGATTGAAAAATACCTACATTTCCCTTTTTGGACTCTCAAAATCAAGTATATTTACATAGTTTACTCCCTTTGTAACAACTCACTTGCTTGTATTTTTCTCCGACCTTGGGAACGGTGTTGACATCTCTGTCTGCTCTTGCAAACACAGCCTCCTGTCTGTGGACTAGTGAGGGTTTTTTTGAGCAAAAACCTTACAAAGCACAAGAGGGATATGTGGCAAGACGCGGTGGCACTGCACTAAGAGCTGATAACAACCTAATTAGTGGAAGCCAGGGGAGAAAGTCTGTGAAAATGACTGAGTGTGTCTGCGGACGCTTTGGGGGTGATGAAATGTGGACTTTTATCAGCTCCTGCACTGTGAACACTCAAAGTGACTTATAGACTTACTCTTGAATGTCTTTTCTTATGTGAAAATAATAGGTTTTTTGCCTTGATGGTACTTTTAAAGTAAACTCTTATAACCTGTATTAATTCCCGCTTTAACCTAATTCCCTGTATAATATTTGCAATCTACTCCACGGTGCATTAACTAGATTCTCTTTGCAAATATTCACAGGTGGGAAGAGGGACGTATTCGAGCAGGGGTGTTCGGATTGCCTTCATTATCCTTGAAACCCCTTATTCAGAAATCTATTTTTAATGCAGCAGTGAAGAAATGTGTGAAACAAAATCTCACGGGGGGGGGGAGTTTATACAATAATTTCCATGCTTGTTAAGTGTTCAGGTAGATGGGAATCTAACAAGGATTAAAATGTGTTTGCATGAGTGCTAATTTTATCTGAATAATTGCATCTTGTATCACGATTGCATTTGCAGTGTACAAATCACAGCGTGATGTCAGAAAAGGGAAACAACCTTTTGGTCGCCGTCTTAAAAGCAACGGGGGCTGAATCCGACAGAATCTAGTGCCACCGTGAGGTTCACGTTTGGGGTTTTGAGGGAAATACGCAGCTCCACAAATGTAGAATGCCATGAATTTTCTGCACAGACATTCAAAGTCCCCAGAGGATGAATCCCTGTGATGTTTTGTGATCCCCGACTCTCAATCGAGCACCATCATCACATCACATCTTGTCCAGCAGCACTAGTAGCAGCATACATTAATGACGATTGTTTTAACCCTCCTGTTCTCCTAAGGGTCAATTTGACCCCATTGAATGTTTAACATCTCTAAATAATGACATTTATTTGCTTTATATTTATGACTTTTCCTCATTTTATGGGGACAACTCATAAAAAACCTAAAATTGTCACGATTATATTTTTTTTTATTGTTCTTATCGTACATGTACTTGTGGCATCGGTGTTCCTTTGGGTCGGTTTGATAATCTGGATGATTTAATCATTATTATTATTGTTTATTTTATCATTCAAATCATATATGAGGTCAAATTCATGCTGCTGTCCTTGATAACGGACGTTACTTTCATTCCAGATGTTACAAATAACACAAAATAGCACTTAAAATAACAGACTTACTTTAAAATCCCTCCATGCAATTTAACATCAGTGATATTTTTTATTTTGTTAAATAAAAACATAAAGAACCCGATTTCACTTGAGTCACAAATTGATAATGATAATTTTCCAGATGTTTAAATTGCTACGGTCCCCTAGAATAAATGGTGATAGTAAAATTTGAGGGCAACAGGAGGGTTAAGTACAACATGGAGACGGATAACGCACAAGTGCAACTTTGAGATAACCTCGAGACCATCGTGGGGACCGGGGCGTGAAGTTGTGGGGTAATGGACCCCTTCCCTTCCTTCTACTCCCCTTCTTCCAGCATCCTCGCTCCGACCAAACCCATTTCAAACTCGGCCTTCATTTAAATCTCAACTAAACACCTTTTAAAGTTGTGTGATTTTCTCTTGAACAGTTGTGATGGTGTTGTGACAAAAGCTGAACAAAGACACGCAGACATATAAACACCTGGGGAAATAGGAACTATGGTAGTTCCTGCTGCAGTGGGTGTCTCCAGGGTTAAATTGTGCCATGATGACACACACACACAGTCTCAAACAGTGAAAACAATACCAGGGTCGCTGTGTGGTACAGTAAAAAAGGTACAACAGCATGTGTTCACCCTGCCGCTAACCTCGCTTTTGTGAACATGTAACCTGGCTGTGCAGAAAACATGCCACACACACTTTATATATTTCTTTGCTGAAGCCAATCACAGACACAAAAATAGCTACGGCTAGAATGGGCAGGGGAAATTAATCCGTCCATCCATTACCTTATCCCGGGCTGGGTCACACGGGGCGCTTGAGCTGATCCCAGCTGACGATGGCTGTGTGTTGGCGCGCCCTCTCTGTTATAACCTAATAACATGGTCTCACTGTGATACATGGGGTTTGCTGTATGTTGCTAAATAGGGGTTAAGGGACCTTTACGAGACTGTGATTGTTATGAGATGCTACGTTACGCGGGAACCACGTAAAACAAGGAAGTGTTGATCTAGACATGAGGCTGAAGTAAAGAGTTAGTTGATGTTCTGAAGCAAAACGTCTGTGCGTGTCAGTCTTTTACACATAACACTCTCGACAGGACACCAGACCATCAGGGGGCTGACAACCATTTACACTCACATTAACACCTACGGGTAATTTACAGTGTGGGCAAGAAGAATGAAGTATGAAAGTAAATAGCTCTCTGAAACAACAACACACATACAGTATTGTGAGATTAAAAGGTGAGGATGATGATGATGAGGCCACTTATCAAGGCACCAAAGTGTTTTTTCCCCGGCTGAAAATGCCCGGAGCTGGGAGAGCTTCGGAGGTGCTGCCTTTTTGTACTTGTTTTTTTTTTTTAGCTGAGACGCCGGTTGCTACGATACAGAATATATGGAGAAGTAAAAAATTGTCGGCACAAGGCAGAGTACTTGCTCTGGCCCCTGCTCTGGATGAAAGGGAGGCTGAGGCAATGGAAGGTGAGTGAATGTGGGTTCGTGAGATTTTCACATTGGCGACGACCATCATTTGGTGCAAGAGCAGTTGGAGGGAGCCTGATTTAAGGAGTACTTCTGCATGGGCAGGAAGTTTGTCTCTCCGTATGAGAGGAGCTGTCCTGAGTATTCACCAGAGGGTTCAATCCTGACAGAGCCCTGAGCACAAAGCATCACTGTACAGCCTCACATGGCTGCTGCTGTGGCCTTGCACTCTTGACAGTACGTGAAGTAACACCTCGAAGGACACCTCCATTAACCTGCTTATACCGTGGTCAATTGAGATTATTAACCTATATTTGAATGCCTTTTGCAATCAAAAGTTTCCCTGGCAACACCTAAGGGGTTGACTAACACCTGGAACGATCATTCCCATCCCATCTAATGCAATGGAAACATTCAATACTCCAGTAAATAGGACGGACTTTAGATTCGACCTGGCAACAGGAGATATTTGTAGTCCGCTCAGCTCATAGAACCCCACCTGCGAGCCAGAATGCTAATGTTAGCCATTGTCATTCAACAAGACAAGCTAGCTATCTATCCATTGTCCATCAACAAGACAAGCTAGCTGGCGTCCTCCATCAGAAGCGGCGGTTCTGGTCTCCTTGTCGTCCATTAATTCCTTACACTTCGTTGGGCATTAACGCATACTAAACTAAAGTATCTTAATCAAGCCTTAAACCCCAAATCTAACTCAATAAGTGTAGCAGACATTTCTGGTGGCAAAAACAGAAAATGTATCCTCTGCCAATACACTGAGGAAGGCCTTGCTGATCCTGATCCTGGTCTTCGGACTGCTGGCTCACTGACTGGCCGTCTGGGACTGCTGTAACATTTTCACTCATGGCAAGGTCACGGACTCGTAACTTTTCCCTCACTATGTGTTCCCTGAGGCTGTTTAACTGGCCAATGACCTTTTGTTACAGACTGTAGCGTCTTCATTGCCAGCAGCAGGATTTATCCCCAGTGAATTGATTAAAATAAACTTATGCGCCTGTGCTGTATGCAACAGAAAGGAAAACTGACACAAGGGAGCTCATCACTGGAGAGGAAGAGTAAAGAGTCTTAATGAATGGGGAGGAAGGCTTTTCCACAGTGACAGAAGCATAAATAGAAATAATGAAGTCACGGTAGGGTTCAGACTGTTTATGTGGATAAGGACCAAACCTTGTTCCCGTGGACCTCGGGAAAATCTCCCGCACCCTCAGGCCTTTGTTCAGAGACTTGACTTCATCTCCCAGCTGAAACACACAGAATGTTCTGTCGCAAGATTTTCCAGAGAGGAAACAAAAACAAACGTCATAGCGCAGGACAGCCTCGGTGGTGTTCTTGTAGTGGTATCGCTCTTGAATACTAATGACTCACGCTGACATGTCTGAGTGTTGTTAGCTGATGAATAGCGGGAGTGACTGCAGTGCAGCCTTAATCAGAGTTTGTTTGGTTCATTAGATTTTCCAGACATTCAGCTGGGAGTCGAGCGGAAAGATGGGGTTAATGATTCAAACGAAAATAACAAGAAGCAATTTCACAAGCTGTATACCAAACACATACCATGTATTCAACTTCCATCTTGATTTTTCAATAGCGACCCACGTGAACACACATTTTTCTGCCAAAGCTCAAACAGTTTGGATTCTTCCACCTTCAAGATATTTGGTATTTCTGTTATTGTCATTGGCAAAAAAGGGGGGGGGTCATATGTTTCCAGTCGGAGCTTGAAACATGTGAAGCAGAGTGTTTGACAGTTGTCTTGTGTGGGTCAGAACCATAGACTTCATATAAAGGTAATCTACGCGTCACCACTTCCTCCTACTGGAAGTGGGCATCTTACCGGTGCAGACAGATGTGCGTCCTCCACAGAGCTGGGTCTGTCTGACGTTCCTGTCTGTTATAGTGAAGGTTTTCAACGCCACCGTACTCTACGGGGGAATTGTTGGGTCTATGTAAATCCTAAATAAGTCATAGAGTGTGGTCTTTACCTACTCTGTAAAGTGTCCTGAGATAACTTTGGTTATGATTTGGCACTATAAATAAAATTGAATTGAATTGAATTGTTTGTTTCACGAAACCATCTGAGAAGTCGTCATTAGAAAGTGATTGGGAAAGGGCCTTTCAAAAGATTACTGGTAGGTGATTGGATGAATCTTCTGTTAATCAAACTTTGAGAGTCGTTCTCTTGAAACTCTCCGGTTCTGATAAAAAAGGATGCTACTGTAACATCTTAGCTAGCCTCTTTAAGAGCCGCTGTTGTTGTTCTGAACAAACCTCCAACCATGACCCAACTTGGACGTCATATTGACGTTCATCATTTGACCTTTGTATCGCAGCTCCTTCCTTCCTGCTGCTGTCAGACTTTACAATCAGCACGGCTCCCAATAGACTGTTGACCTCATCCTGTACCCTGCACTGTGCAACATGTCTGTACTATGGTCACTTCTGTTTATGCACTATTTGGTCATATTTACTCATATTTATTCACTCCATATTTTATTATTACAAAACAAGAACAACTGCACTGTATCATGTGAATATGTATATAAGTCTATTTCTCTATTTCTTCCCTTTTTAAATTTAACTTTATTGCTTATTTTTTGCTATTTTTTTACCTTATTTTGTAATATTCTGTTGCTGCTGTGACAAAGGAATTTCCCCCGTCTGCGGGACATTAAAGGTTTTCTGATTCTGATTTTGATTCTGATTGAACTGGGTACATTTTTTGGACGTCTATGATGCGCAGGAAATGTACGTGATATGTTTTTTTTTATATTTTTCCTGTTTTTCTTGAACTGGTTTAGTTTGAATACTCAAGTATATATTTATACTATTTATACAGTCCTCCTCTTCTTTTTAGTCGTTGTTTTTGTCTCCGTCTGTCGGTGTTGTTGTGTGTGCTACCCTTTTCTGTTTCTCTGGTTTTGAGTTTGTTTTCCTGGCAGGTGTTTCTCGTTGGCACTGATCACCTGCCACTCTGTATATTAAGCCGGCCCTGAGCCTCGTTCGGTGCCGGATCATTATTCCACATACTCTATCCACCCAGATGTCTCCCTGCGTACCTGCCTCCTGTGTTCATCCCTTGTGATAAGTTTGTCTCAGTTCTTTCTTGTTTTTGCCTTTGTGTTTAAAGCACCTTTTTGTAAAATAAGTTTATTAAATTTTATTAAAACCGTCTCCTGAGTTCCGTGTCTGCATTTGGGTCCAATCCTCTGTGTATTCCCCGTCACCCCACGTGACAGATCTGTCAGAGAGGAGACAAAAACGATTAAAAAGGAGAGGAGGACTGTCCTGATCCAATCACCAAAAATATATGTATTTTTGCATTTATCTGTTTTTTTTTTATTTCGAAGTGCAACTTCTGGAGAATAATTTCACGTTTGCTTATCCACCTTATTTTGACAAAACTCCCCGACAGTCAAATACTACCGAGCCAGAAAATGCAGGTCAGGAGCAGCAAGCTAACATTAGCGCCCCTGCTAGCACCAACCAACCTGTTGCTATAGCTGTTGTTACTGAGCTGTGACTCAGGTGGTAATTGGCAAATGTTTGCAGGGTCGGTGGTTTGATCCCCATCCTTCCTTGTGTCATGATGGTTGTGTCCTTGGGCAAGACACTTCACCCACCTTGCCTCGTCTGAATGCAGTATGTTTGAGGTGGTGGTCGGAGGGCCCGTAGACACTGAATGGCGGCCATAAGCGGCCTATAGAAGTAGTCTAAAATAGTGTAAATTTAATGTTGAAAAGACGTCCACGAACGACCACTTTTGGACTATAAATAGCCCTTACACGGAGGTCCCACGGACGTCAACACTGGACGTTTGGTAAATGTTGAAAAAAGATTTCACCTGGCAAAACAGCCCCTTCAGTGGACCGAAATTGGACGTCCAAAAATGACCTACAAAATACGTCACTCCTACGTCATATTGTACAGTGGGCACAGACGAATTACCTGGAGCATGACAAAATGGATTGTCGTGTGACTTTATCGTGATCTTGTGTTATCGCTGATGTACAAGGTAATGTTTTTATAGCATCAAATAACTAATTAAACCCAACACATGATAAGAACTACCTCAAATTACAGAAACCATCTTTGGGGATTTTGTTTTTTTTTGCAGCTACAGTCCTCCCGCACGCCACCCAAGATAAATAAGACTGGTTTAAGGAAATACAAACAGCCCGGGAACTTTCTTTCTTTCTTTTTTTTTTTGCTATTTAAATAAACTTGCCTTGCCTAAAGAAATGCTTAAGATTTTAAGTCAAATGTTGAGAGGACAGCTCAGCTTTTGAATGCAGAACAATAAAAATCTTCTTTTGCAATAACAAGGTCATGGTTAGAGCCCTGCATGACAAGCGCAGCACTGTGCTTTCATCAGCCGGGTCCACAATAAAACATTGATGGCTACATTTGATTGGTTCATTGGTTCATTTTTTTTTTCTTGGTTGAAAGCGTTTGGAAAACACAAGTGTTGTGAATATGTATGTTGTGTGTTTTTTATTCTTCAAGGCCAGTGTGTTCCTCCTCTCTCCTTTGCTCTAAAAGCTGTTTGCACTGCTAAAGTAATGCGTTTCCTTTGACCGCATGTACAGTATAAGCCCCAGTGCTATTTCTTAATCCCTCCTGTGCAGACTTGAGTTACTGTGCATGTGTAAATAAGCCCGGCCCGTACGTGTGTTAAGATTCAGCCACGAGGCTACGCTCAGCAAATGGCTGAAAATGGGAAAAGCAGTGGCATAAATCACAATAACAGCCTTAACAGTCGCACTATTGCTTTGATTATCTACCAAGAAGCAGCATCGTGGTGCATTTAATGACGCTTCTGCTTTGCAGCATCCTTAAAGCATCGGGCGGTCATTTGTGACGCTGGTAATTGCGTCTCTGCCGTTGCGGAAAGTTGAATTATTGGCCTTGTCTGACTGTGTTGAACTGTCCGCGAAAGCCTGGAGCGACACTGTCAACGATCTATATTTTTGGTTCTTCATAGTAGGAGTACTTATTGATCTGATGTGTCATCTGCCCAGAATTGGTGATGAAGAAGCTGGTAATCAGTCATTTGAGAGGAGAGGTTATTTGTCTGTTTCTGTCTCCCATCTCTCACTCTCTCTCTGTTTCTCTCTTTGTGTCCCCTGGCTTCGTCTGGTGCAGACTGAGAGTGGAGGAGGTGTGGAATAGAAAAAGAAGAATGACATCTCACAATTGGGCTGAGAGGTTTTTGTTTTTAGCTCTGCGGGGAGAAAACACAATACGAGAGCACTTATTGCCTGTGGCTGCCTCGGCGGTGATTTGTCCTCCGTCTCACACGGACCTGTTTGAACGGACATTCTCATATTTCTACACCGCACAGCGCTTGTTATCGCTTTACATCAAATAGTATGTTCAAGGATAGGAGGGAGACGTCGCCCTTGGGTTCTGCCTCGTCAGGACTCTATTGTCGTCTGTGCTATTCAAGGATTTAGATTTTTATCGTGCTAATTAGGGCGGCAACCAACGATCAGTTTCAGTTTGGCCATAAAATGTTCGAAAAATGTCAATCAGTGTTTCCCAAAGCCCAAGACGACACTGAAGTTTATTGTTTTTGTCCACAACTCAAAGATATTCACTTTTCTGTCACAGAGGAGGAAAGAAACCAGGAAATATTTACATTTAAGACCAATAATCAGACAACTTGACCTTTTTTCCCTTAAAAAATGACTCAAAGCAATTGATCGATTATCAAATTTGTTGATGATTCATTTAATAGTTACAACAACTAACCAATTATTCAACCAATCATTGCAGCTCTAGTGCTAATATTTCAAGTATTCAGCCATGAATCAGACTTGTCTTCCATCCCTGGTGAAAGTAGTACTGTGCACTATGTGGGCGGCAGTACCTCCGTCCATAGGCAGTAGCTCAGTCCATAGGTGACTTGGCTGCCTCGAGTCCCTGTGTGGACCATGAATGGAGCGTGGACTGGTGGCTGGAGTGGTGCCAGTTCATCTCCTGGGCACTGCAGAGGTGCTGTTGAGCAAGGCACCACTACATCTCTCCATGAATTGCATGTATAAAGGTCCTGTCTGAGCATGTGTGTGTGTGTCGGGCCTGTGTGTGTTAAATGAATAACAATTATAGAGTGAAAAAATTGAATTTCCCCTTTGCGGGATTAATAAAGGAAGTCTTCTTCTTCTATGTGTCCAAGTTCATGTTCTTGTTTCTCAGAGCCTTTGATCATAACCGCGCCTTTTCATCCTTTTGTCGTCTATAGAGATTTGTCGGGAATGTGAACTCGGAGGCCGTCGTCCAGAACAAGCTGTCCCACCCGGTGAGAACGCGCTTCCTGCGTTTCGTCCCTCTCGACTGGAACCCCAGCGGATGGATGGGCCTCAGGGTGGAGGTGTACGGCTGCTCCTACAGTGAGTAACACCCTCCCCCCTTAACGCCGTTAATACTCTGAAAGCACTCAGTCCACTTATCAAACCTCTGTGGTTACGGCGCCTAGAAGGATATGCTTATTTATACCTGTTATTCACACACTCCCGATGGAGAGTAATGAGGACTATTTTCACTTTACGCCGTTTGAAGCTCCAGACAGCACTGAAATAACTGCACCACATGCACGCGCGCTTAGCACTTCATGTTCCTGTATCAGCAGCACAAGAATGTGGGAACATATGGTGATACTTGGGTTTTAGTCGTTAATTAACATCAGCATCGTCTTCTCGCAGTGAAATGAGGTGTGAAAATATTTTATTTTGGCCTAAAAAAACAAACTCCTGACAGGTTGTTTAGTTAGCAGGCAGTTCTCTTATTGTCTGGTTCCCCCGAAGCCGCTCCGAACGCAACAAAGAGTTGTGTGGAGCTGATTTCATGATTAATGTCGCTGCAAAATACAAAACAAAAACACAAAGTGGAGACTGAGCATAAAAATATGTTCAGTGCAGCTCAGGTCAGTACATTGCTGGTGTTAATATCGCTGTTGTTGATGCTTATACACTCATCGTGCAACAATCACATATCAATATCTCAATATAAATTAAAAGCTCCCAAATTCAAACATCAAAAAGTGACACTACAAATAAACTATTTTATTTCCAAATCTTCAGATATTCATTTTGCCTAACATGCGGCCATAACAGATCATAAACTCTATGCATTATTGTGTTTTTTGGGTAGTTTTTTAGGTAGTTCATCCCATGGTGCTTATATTTACCACAGTAATTGTAAAATTGCACTTTACGTTACAGCTCTGTAATACCATGACAACGGGGGTGTAAAGTTTGGTGATAAAGTGGTAATAATTATATAAAATGAAATAGAAACAGGTGGTTTAGCATTTTACAGCCCTGACTGATGCTTATTACTCAGAAACCATCACATCTAACGTTGCCGTATTAGCATTTTTAACCAAACATTGCGCTAATATAACAATTTTATTCATTCATTCATACACACTCATAATGCAACAATCACATATCAATATAAGTTAAAAGCTCCCAAATTCAAACATCAAAAAGTGATACAACAAATAAACTATTTTATTTCCAAATCTTCAGATATCCATGTTGCCTAACATGCGGCCATAACAGATCATAAACTCTATGCATTAATTTGTGTTTTTTAATAGTTAGTTCATCCCCTGGTGTCACATATGAAAAAGTGCTTTTATTTACCACAATACTTGTAGAAAAAAAAAATATGTGCAGCACTTTACGTTACAGCTCCTTTAATAACATGACAACAGGGGTGTAAAGTCTGGTGATAAAGTGGTAATAATAATAATTAATAATTAAATAAAATGAAATAGAAACAGGTGGTTTAGCATTTTACAGCCCTGACTGATGCTTATTACTCAGAAACCATCACATCTAGCGTCGCCGTATTAGCATTTTTATCCAAATATTGCGCTAATATAATAATTTTATTGAGAAAATCTAAATATGTCAGGCCCAGGCAGAAAAGAGGACTCAGATGCGGAGGTTCGCGGATCAACACTGAATTTATTAGCTTGACGACAGGAACGTGGCGCGGAACAAGGGGGAAGACCAGGACTTTATACACATGAGGGAAGGGGAACGCAGGTGGAAACAATCGGAGGTCAGGGAAGGACGTCAGACCAGTGACATAAGAGGAAGGGCAAGTGACCTGGAACGAGAGGGGAGTTACTTTTCAAAATAAAACAGGAAATTCACAAGACAAAAACCCAAAGACAGGACAGACCTCACCACTGCATGACAAAATAAAATAGTACTGTAGTTTTACTAAATTGCCTTGTTGCCATCTATGTGTTTTCCAATTCTTTTGACCTCTAATTACGCTGTTACATAAATGTCAGTCTAATATTGCCCGGATATACCCAGAATTGTATTCTTCTCATCTGCTCCTTTCCATTCGTGTGAATCTTTAAATGTATGTAAATGTAATTGTGAATTTAATGTATCATTGTGTGTGCAATGTAATGAAAAGTCATTTTCATGAAAGGAACAAACAAATACAATACAAAAAAACAAAAAACCTAATATCGCACTATATCCTGAGCTACTGAATGTGATTTTCTGGTTGTCACAACTTAAATACTAGAGAATCAATACCTAAATCTCAGGACAACGAGCTTTAATACTGCAAAGTCATGTCACTGAATCACCGCCATGACAGGAAGAGGAGTCCGACATAACGGACGCAGCAACACTGACAAAGGAAGTGCAATCATTTCCAAACAGACAAAAAAAAAATCTACATTTGAGAAAATGGCTGCTTTTCCAGAGCGTCAGCCCATTAGGACACATGCCAAAACGCTGCTGGTTAAAGTGCATCACGTGCCCCCAGCATGCGTTGCCCTTTGCCGTGCTTCATCACTACAATTAATTACCTTAAGATAATGAATGCTCAAGAGAACACAATACCATTATTATCTTTGATAAAGCATTGCAGCGAGGTAATTCCATACTTGTAAGTGTAATGAGATGTTAAAACCAACTGGACCTCTGTGACGGCACGGCGCATGATTAAAAAATACCTACAGTAACATCCATATCCTGGGTAATAAAATACTGTACATGCAATGGGAATTCACTGACTCACCTCGCCCACGCGTTGTGAAGCAGCACTAACTAGATGAGCTGGTGGATTAACGCGCTGTGAAACACTGTCAGGATCCCACAGTGATCAGTTTTATGAAACGTGTGTTAATGTTATATGTTATAATCTACTGAGCATACCAAGTCAATTACAATTGGACTGATGACAGATTTAAAGGGATAGTTCAGATTTTTTTGAATGTGCGGTTGTGTGAGATATTTATCAGTGTGTTACAGACAGTAGATGGTAGTTGGCACACGCCTGGTTTAGAGGAGCAGACGTAAAAGCTTAAGACTGTACTGCTGTAGACGGGGGCAGCAGCTAAACATATTCATTCATTCATTCATCTTCAACCGCTTATCCCAGGGTCGGGGTCGCAGGGGGGCTGGAGCCGATCCCAGCTGACATCGGACATCTGGACAGGACGCCAGTCTATTACAGGGCACATAGAGACGAACAGAGACAGACAACCATTCACACCTACGGGTGATTTAGAGTCATCAATGAACCGAACACCTGCACGTCTTTGGACTGTGGGAGGAAACCGGAGAACCCGGAGAAAACCCACGCAGACACGGGGAGAACATGCAAGCTCCACACAGAAGGGCCCCAGCGAACCTGGGACCATCTCACTGTACCACTACACCAGCTTGTAGCCCCAACTAAACATATGTTAGACACAATTTTGTCACGAACGGTTCAGATATAACAGTACAAACAAATGTTTAATGAAAACTACAAACAAGACCCAGAGCACTACAGGGACAACAGGAAATACAAATGTAGGCTGGAGACATGCAGCAAAGGTCCGCAGGTTGGAGTCAAACCTGCGGACCTATGCTGCATGTCTCCCCCTCTATCTCTCACCCCATTTCCTGTCTGTTTTATACAATAGAAGACTTGAAAAATGCCAAAAAATAATCTTGAAAAAAACCCCATCATGATGTTCATGTAGTAAATAGTGGTCCCATTTAGCGTGAAATAGATGCTAAAGTAGAGGATGCTTTAGGGCGGGGCTACTGTGTGATGAAAAGTTGCCGTGCTAGCAATAGAGAAGAGGTTTAGCCATACATATCCACGGCACCGTAGGCATTAAAATAGCTGTGAACTTGTTTTTGACTTTGACCCTCTCACAGTGTGTTTTCACTTTATTTTTAGCCGTATCATTTTATAATTTGAATTGAAATATTAGCTAGCTAGCTATAGTTTTCGCTGGTAACTTAAAGGAAACTGGAAACTTTCAACCGACTCTGTGTCACTGTAGCAAACAGCACCAACAACCGCAGCTCCTCGCTCATCTGCTGGCAATCTTCTGTTGAAAAACCATCAGTTTAGCGTTTAGCTTAGCGCAGAAACATATAAATCACAGATATAACGAGCCTGTAGATGCTTAGCGCTCCTCCCCAGACTCTTGTCCAAATTGGGCCACTTCCGGTTTCAAGTAACCAAGATGGCAACAGCCAAAATGGCGAACACCTGGCATCTAAACTCCCCAAAAGGGTGACCTCCCGGTAGCTACGTCCATCTCTTATATAAACTCTGTGGTTTTGAAGTAACGAAACTAACTCACAGTAATGGTTCTGGTGGCGTAAACATATTCTAAACATAGTGTACACTTAAACTGATGTTCTCTATATTTTTTTTAAGGCAGGCTATTTTAGAGGGCTAGAATATGTTTAGTTGCTAACCCCAGTGTATGCTTCTGTAGGGAATACACTGACTATGGATGAGCACCTCAAACAACCCCACTTCACAAGACCCGAACTATCCCTTCGAATTACAGAAACTACTTATCTGCCACGAAAGACTTAGAAAGGTTACATTGCCATGCAACTCATTCTGCTGCATTACAGCGCGTAATGTATGCACGCGTGTCTCTCTGAAGCAGGATTATATAGAGGTGACACTGAGAATGCCACCCATCTTATATCTAATCTTCGGGACTCCTATGAAATTAATTGTACATGAACGATGAGAGTGAAATAGGGAGAGTGTAACAGAGACTGAGAGTCTGACGGGCAGGCACTGGTTCTGGGACGGTGCTCTTCTCCCGTCTCGCTCGGAGAGATCAGAGCCGCACGTCTCATGACTCAGACTGTATAAAGACTGATAAACCTGGGCAATTATTTGGGTTGGACTTTTAATTGTTTGTTTTGACGCCGGTAATTCTGTATGGATTAGTGTGGTAAATGTAATTTAATATGTTTTATGGCAGCCGATGGTTATTGTTATGCCTTAAATTAATTGCCATTTCACCACGGGCGGGGGAATCGATCCCTAAAGTATCAACACAACAATACTGAGCTTAAATCTTATTTTGAGTACGAACACATGCTTCATCGATCCCGACAACAATAGCTCCGTCTCCTGTTTAATTATCAATCATAACCGAACTCTGCTTAATGCAGGTTCTCTATGGCTCCTTAGCGACACAATGAGCATTTCTTATTATGTTGTGTTTTAACATGCATGTGATTAAGCAATTAACAGTTAAAAGTGAAATGAAATGACCATGTTTGACAAATGATTTGGAAAATGAAGCATATTAATGATGCGTTCAGCTCATAAATCGACGCAGATTAAATTATGAGCACATCATCCCGACCGTGACGTGTAGAAAAAAAACAATAGTGCAATTTTTTACAAGCATGTGTTGTTCTTATAATTCATTGAATGCACAGTGTGCAATACTGATTTTGGGGGTTTTTGTGATTCTCCTTCAGAGTCATATGTGGCAGACTTCGACGGCAGAAGCTCTCTGCTGTATCGGTTCAATCAGAAGTCCATGTCAACGGTGAAGGACGTGATCTCTCTGCGCTTCAAGAGCCATCAGGCCGAGGGTGTTCTCCTGCACGGAGAGGGGCAGAGAGGAGATTACATCACCCTGGAGCTCCACCGAGGAAGACTGGACTTCTACATCAACCTAGGTGAATCTCGCTTTGACCAACCTCTCTTGAAATCCAATGTTTTTTATTTCCACATGAATTCAGTCAGCCCAGTGATGACAAGACCACATGCCAAAGACCAACGTTATGTCCTCCGATCGCTAAATTTCACCAAAAGTAAACTTAAAAAACAAAACAATGGAAGGATGTAGAGGTAAGGATGTCTTCAAGTCAGATTGCTGTATTTGAAGCAATATGACGGTCTATTTAACGCTGTGAAATGGCGACTGGTAGGTGACCCCGACGAGTAAACTAGACTTCCGTGTTACGACCCGGCTCATGGGGAAAAGGAAAGCAACATAAACCAGAATGTTTTTGGTAAAATAGCAAGAATTACCCAACGTCAACAATAATCAGAAAATACAAAATAAGCAGCACCCTCTCAAACCTAGTGTCTCTAACATCAGGATGCTACAGGTGTCAGGTTGGTATCTGTAAACCCCACTAAAGCCTCGCCCAATTTCCTTACCGCAATTTTAGAGATAACACAAAGAAACTCAAAGAGCACTACACACACACACACCAAGCCAGTTGGTCAAAGACAAAGGGCACAGTGAGGGCAACTATTTAAGCAGAGGGGCGGTCTGGAAGGTGCCGGGTGGTTGGAGGAGATTGCCAGATGCTGCACCAATCAAATCCCCAGCAGAACCAGGGAGTAGGAGGGTAGGTGGTTGGAGGAGATTGCCAGATGCCGCAACAATCAAATCACCAGCAGAACCAGGAAGTAGGAGGGTAGGTGGTTGGAGGAGATTGCCAGATGCCGCACCAATCAAATCACCGGCAGAACCAGGGAGTAGGCAGGTCTTGTGCCAGCCAATCCTCGGCAAGGGATCCCACATCCTGCTTAGCATAGATGCACAACACAGATACACAGATACTGGAGGAGGCCGTAACACCGCTCTTCCTCTTGGCTCCGTTTTCGGGCTTTAGAAAATCCAGACCGTGACTGATGATTTTGGCCAATCAGAGGTCATTACAGAGAGAGAGAGAGAACGTAGCTATTGGCTCAGGACAGAGAGTGGAGAGGGAGAGCAGGAAGCGCTCTCTCTCTCTGCTCCAAATGTTGGTGATTTCTTACTGTGGCTTTAAATTAAGGCCCCAAAACGAGTTGGTTCAGACTAGGAAAAGGTCGTGGTTTGGCTTCAAGGGCATGAACGCTGCATTCAAGCAGGAAATAGCTTCCTTCATACCAATTCTCTGGTTTCTGTTTTGTACACATCATCTAAGTGAATGTATAGGACATGATTGTGTACATATCTGCCCTCACACATTTACAGGTTCGATGTGGAAATGCAGCTTTGCTCCCTGCTTCCTCACTCCTTTCTTTGTGTTTGTGCAGACGACAGCAGGCTGAGGTTCAGCAGCGGTCGTGTTGCCGTCACCGTGGGCAGTCTGCTGGATGATCAGCAGTGGCACGCCGTCCATATAGAGCGCTTCAACAAGCAGGTTAACCTTACCGTGGACTCCCACATGCAGCACTTCCAGACCAAAGGAGAAGGACACTCGCTGGAGGTGGACTACGAGGTCAGTCCGTGGGGATGATTAGATTAAATAACTGCGGTGTTACAGATGCGAATATATATCTCGTAATGATTTTCTCACCTGCAGGGCCACACGGCTCTATCATTAATAACACAGCGAGGAGTAGTGGAGTACTACACTGTAGTCTAGCCTGTGCACTGTAAGCCCTTGGGAAGAGGCATGTTGTGAGGTGACATCTCCATAACGAATGATAGAAACAGGAAAGTAGCAGAGACAAGTTTCTGCTGTCGCATAAGAATAACGGACTGTCAGGAGGAATGTCAGCCTCTGCAGACTCCTGTATGGCATTTGACATTTTGTAACACCACTTTGAATGCTGTGGAAATATTATTATTATTATTATTTAGTTTTCATTTCAGATTATTCTAAACGTTTTAAACCATATTTAAAAAGATTATGAGAGACCCCTCCCCCAGGTGAGGATTGTCCAATCACCATTAAGCAACTGTAACTAGGCATACAGAATAATAATAGGCAATAAAGGTCGTCAGGATACCAGAGTTTTAAACTTTGATGCAATGCTACTGTTAAAAAACCTCATACCTCTTTTGATACCACGACAAAAAAAAAAAAAGGCACACAAAATGAGATACTTCTTCCTTTTTCTAACACATTTAGACCGGATGCAAAGATTGCACGTATATACCTTTAAGATCTGAGAGAGAATCACAATAACCCCCAAATTCAGTACTGCACACTGCACGCTCAATGAATGATGAGAGCAACACATGCACTTTTGCACCGACACGTGATGGATGCATTCATCAGCTGCTGCTTCAACGGCCTCCACTCTTCTGGGAAGGCTTTCAAAAAGATTTTGGCGGTGGCCGATTCCATTCAGCCACAAAGAGCATTAGTGAGGTCCAGCAGTGATGCTGGGGTGATAAGGTCTGGCTGGCAGTCAGAGCTCCAGTTAGACAGGCTCAGTGCAGACCGGCCATGTCCGGAAAAAGAAACATTTCCTTCAGGACCGCTCTTTGTGCACATTCTCATGTTGAAAAAAAGGAAAAGGTTTCCCTTTGTTGGAACTAAAGGACATATGTCAAACCATGAGCAGCAGCCTCAGACCAGAACACTGTATGCATATAGATGCTCTGCGGTGTATGGTAGGATCCAGTGAGTGGGTGTTGTTTTCTCACTTGCTGAATCACTGGCTCTGGTGAGAAGATGTGTCTGCATTAACAGTATCTTGAGACTGCAGTGGCTTATCATGCAATACAATACAGAGCACAATGTGTTTCATTTGATATATATGAACAGACACATAAGGCGACACAGTGATGTGGTGGTTAGCACTGTCGCCTAACAGCAAGAGGGTACCTGGTTCGAATCCCGGCTGGGCCCCTTCTGTGTGGAGTTTGCATGTTCTCCCCGTGTCTGCGTGGGTTTTCTCCGGGTTCTCCGGTTTCCTCCCACAGTCCAAAGACGTGCACGTGTTAGGTTAGTTGATGACTCTAAATCACCCGTAGGTGTGAATGGTTGTCTGTCTCTGTTCGTCTCTGTGTGTCCTGTGATAGACTTGCGTCCTGTCCAGGGTGGACCCCGCCTCACGCCCGATGTCAGCTGGGATCGGCTCCAGTCCCCCCGCGACCCCAATAGGGACATGCGGTTAAAGATGAATGAATTAATGAATAACATACACATACACTTTATACATCAGTGATAATCAACTTACAGCCTGATGAGGGGTGACGTCTGGCCCGCCTACCATTATCTAGTTCGCAATGAAAATACTTTTTTGACTTGTAAATTAAATGTATTATTATTTATTTATCAAAATAGGGCTTGGTTATTAAAAGTGAAGCCCCATAATGTCCTCAAATCCTAGAAACGCTCCTGCACACACCTGACCTCAGTATGACCCTAGTCTAAAATTTAAAATGCAGAGAAAGAAAAATAAATATTGTTAATTCATTTTATCAGATAGATATTATTATCGGACTATCGGACTATCGGACTCTTGACTACTTCAAAACAAAACAAAACAAAATATAAATATCTGTTCTCATTTCATTTCATTTGCCATAACAACCTAATTGTACAGTGTATATATCTCAGATTGTATTTTCACACCCACTTCAGATTGTTTACTTGATTGTTTATTATTTATTTGTACTGTATTTTATTGGCTATTTATTAGCTACTTAGATTTATTTTAATTGTATTTTATTTGAGTCTTTACTTTATTTTATTTCTACTTTATTCATCTTTATGGCTTGTTTCTACTGTGCACGGAGCATTCGAACAAAAGAATTTCCCCCCGGGGATCAATAAAGTATTCTGATTCTGATTCTGATTCTGATGATTATTAAAGTCCCCATTCACTCAAAAAAATGTGTCTTTCTTTTGTGTCTGTCCTCTAAAATGACTGACATTGACTTATTGACTTGTATCTGAGCAAAGTTCATCACTAGAAAGGGGGTTCAATCAATCAAACATATCCCAGTCAAGCTTTAGTTGTAACGTCACTAATCCATAAACTACTCTCTGTTTATGATGTGAAACACCGTTCGACAGGGGAAAGGCTTCGACACATCACCGACAAAGAAACCTGAAGCCTCCAGTTCAAAGCGGACTGTCAGTACACAGAGAAAACACACTGACGTCATAGCCGTCAGCCTCTGACAGTTACGAGCTAACAAGCTAACAAACAACAGAAACTAAGAAAAGATGCTAACTACACTTAGCATTCTGACTTCAGTGCACAGCAGACCCCTCATCTGAGTCTGAGTCTGGGTCTGACTGTCCCTTGGTTCAGGACACCAAAACCAAAGTTGCAGATTGTGAGATTATGGAGCTCCGCAAGGACCTCTAGAGGTTCTGTGTCAGACCATCTGCTCGTGGGGCTCTGCGAGTCGGTAATATGCCCGCAAGGCTCTGTGATAAAGCTATCCGCCCAAGAGGCTCTGCTGCCCTGCTGCCTCCTGTCTGAGGCCAGCTCAAACATTCAGGCCTATGGCTTATTCTCTCCGATGTGTATCTTGGATGTCACCTGCTCTTTTACAGAAAGATGCTAGAATATAGTCATGGAACGAGTCTTTACTTAGCACGATTAGCGGCTGTTGGACAGGGCCAGATCCAAGTGTTTTTGTTACTTTCTTTGTTGGAAAACCACAATAAACAAAATATGAATCACAGCAGCGTAGTTTTTACACATTAAAAACATGGCTAGAGTGTGACTTTAATGTCATTTCAATTTACCGACCCCTGGTCTACCCCCTGGAGAAGCAAGCTGACTATCCCTGAATGCATCTGCGTACTTATTTCCCGCATCTAGTGCTAATTCTACCTCTTCTGTTTTCTCTCTATCAAAGCTGAGTTTTGGAGGCATCCCGCTGCCCGGTAAACCTGGCACCTTTTTGAGGAAGAACTTCCACGGCTGCATGGAAAACCTCTACTACAACGGGATCAATATCATAGACCTGGCAAAGAGACGCAAGCCGCAGATACACAGCGTGGTGAGTTGAACGTTGTGAACAAGTACTTTGAAATGTGCCAGACTGACACTGGATCTATGAGACGAAATCATAATTTTTTAACACTTTAACACGTAGCAGAAAGAATATCTCCAATGTGATTGTTGACCACCATGAATGCTCTCTTTGTTCTCAAAGGAAATATTCACACGTTTGTTATCTCAGATGCAGGTGCGTTGGAAGGTCCCGCACACGGTTGTTGCCAGCCTCACAGTTTCTCAATCACACGAACATTTTGGTTCCTCTGGACCTTCGTCAAGAGCGTTACACATTACTTAAATGTTGATCTTAGGTAGATAAGGCTCTGCTAATTCTTGGTGCACAGGTTGTGGGACAGTTATTCTCTCGTGGCAGCGTCTCTCAGTAATTGTAATACGCCAGTACCATCTTTGATAAGCTAATATGTTGACCTGCTGGCCGGCTCGATTGCTGACAAGTCAAATGCTCTTTGTACAAGGTCAGGGAAAATCTTCAGCTTCCCCTGTAGATGCAGGTTGAGTGTGTCCTGCAGCCCAGTATCCTTATGGTTCTCCTCCAAGAACACAATTACTGCATTTAAAAGCTGTGAGATGTGAGAAACCACTTTTACACTTGAAAGGCACCTTACATCTACAGTAGAGAGTGCCTACCCGGGATGGAAACTGATTTAATGATAGTTAAAGAGAGAGAAGGAGAAGAAAGCTCACATGACTGGCTGCTTATATATACAGTATATATATATATATATATATATATATATATATATATATATGGTTCAAGTCAAATTTCTAGGGTTATAATGTAGACCGTAGTCTCTGACAGCTGTCTGACAAGTACATGTTCCTTAAATATACGTTCAGTCTGTAGGATTACAGTATTTCTGTATTACAGGTGTATGTAAGAGCTTTTGTAAAATTAACTCAAGAGATGTCTTTCAACAAAGCACCTTAAGCAAACAAATATGCACGGCTGACAGTGCTGGTTCAAACATAATAAGTAAAATATATATATATATATATATATATATATATATATATATATATATATTTCTGCAGGAATAAGAGGTTGTACTACACTAAAACAAATGTTACTGCTGGTATGAATGTAATTATCGCACTAGAATGAACTGCACAAGACCCAGTAGATTTGCCCTTGAAAGACAGTCAGCATATTCCCCAGGAGTATAACAGTAGCCTATACGGAGAGAATAAAAGAGCCATATATATGCAGGGAATTAAGTGCAGTTTGTGAGCTGCGGGTTGTCCGTAAATGCCCTTTAGATAATAGCAGAAAACTCCAAATTTTTACCGGATTTGATATTGTGCGTTTCATTTTCCATGAACTTAATTATATGAACACTGCCAAAACTATCGCGGACCTATAGATGGCTTGAGGCAAAGTCAGAGGGATAAATCATCTGGGGACCATGAAAGTCTGTATAAAATACCACGGCAATCCATCCAACTGTCATATATCTTACTCAAAGCCACAAATGTTAACCTCATGGTGGCACTAGAGGCAAAGGCTGGTACATCATCTAGGGACAATGAATGTCCGTACAAAATACCACGGCAATCCATCCAACTGTCATACATCTTACTCAAAGCCACACATGTTAACCTCATGGTGAAACTAGAGGCAAAGGCTGGTACATCATCTAGGGACCATGAATGTGTCTACAAAATACCAAGGCAATCTATCCAACTGTCATATATCTTACTTAAAGGCACAAATGTTAACCTTATGTTGGCACTAGAGGCAAAGCTGGTACATCATCTAGGGACTATGAATGTGTCTACAAAATAGCAAGGCAATCCATCCAACTGTCATATATCTCACTCAAAGCCACACATGTTAACCTCATGGTGGCACTAGAGGCAAAGGCTGGTACATCATCTCGGGACTATGAATGTCTGTACAAAAAAGCATGGCAATCCATCCAACTGTCATATATCTTACTCAAAGCCACAAATGTTAACCTCATGGTGGCACTAGAGGCAAAGGCTGGTACATCATCTAGGGACTATGAATATGTCTACAAAATAGCACAGCAATCCATCCAACTGTCATATATCTTACTTAAAGGCACACATGTCGACCTCATGGTGGCACTATAGGCAAAGTCAGAGGGATAAATCATCTGGGGACCATGAAAGTCTGTACAAAATACCAAGGCAATCCATCCAACTGTCCTATATCTTACTCAAAGCCACTATTGTTAACCTCATGGTGGCACTAGAGGGAAAGGCTGGTACATCATCTCGGGACTATGAAAGTCTTTACTAATAGCATGGCGATCCATCCAATCGTCATAAATCTTACTTAAAGGCACACATGTTAACCTCATGGTTGGTACATCATCTAGGGACTATGAATGTCTGTAAAAAATTAGCATGGCAATCCGCAGTAACAGTAATTTGTGACCATATTTGATTAGTCCGATCAAAGGCTTTCTGGTCAGGAACTGGAACGGGAGAAGAACACTAAAAAACAATCATGACATCCATTGTGATCCTAACTACTATATCATTATGTCAGAGTGTGTGAATGGATTCATTTGAAGAGGCAACCCCCCACTCAAATCAGGCTGGTGGGCCAAAGATCCACACGCCACATCTCATCTGAGACGCCCTCTGCCTTTAGAGTCTGATTGCTGCGTTAAAAAGGCCTTTACTGACAACAGAGGCGGCGAGGCTGTCCTGATGGAAGCTGTAATGGAATTTCAATGGGACTATCTCCCTGAGGTTGATGGGAGAGAATCACATTGAGAGTCAAGAGCTGCGATTGCTGTGTGTTGCCCTGCAGGCGCCAGGACTAATAGGACTCTGACCTTAGAAGACACGACCAGTCTGTGTTTGAATGTACCTAACGCAACCTCTGCGCCCCACAGAATTACACCCAAATTTAAACTTAAATGGTTTTCATATCGGCTGATGGTCTGCCATATTGGTTCGGAGCAAACGAATGGATTCATCTTGGACGTAGCCTTCGCCACATCTCTCCTTACTTTCAAATTTAAACAACCTCATTGACCATCGCAGGGAAAGTTCAGTCTTACCACAGTTTTCTCTAAATTGCTGAGATATGCTTAATAAAACTGAGATGCACTCTTCATCATCACCTTCTTAACCCTGCAGGAGTCTTCTCTTTGCAAATGTGTGAAAAAGTGTTCACACATTTGCAAAAGAAGGCTTCTTCACACCCCTTTAGAGTTAACACAGATCTCATAAAGAAGAGCCCTGAACCTACGACATTCATAATTTCAAATCTTTAACGTACCTGTGTGAAACATAAGCCATTGGTCAGGCACCAATGAACTTTGTCTGACTAGTTAAACTCTTTATTTTGGTTTGTCTATATTTCTACCCATACGTTTCATCTGGTGGGAATTCACAGTTGGGAAAGTATGGGAACAAGTCGAGGTCAAACCTAGAATACGGCTGTTGCGGTCCAGCCAGACACAATTGACATGAACGTCTGTTTCTAAGTATTTCAGAGTCTGTAGGTGCAACTCCTTATCAGTTCTTTTGGGAATAAAGGATGCAGTACTAAGACTGAACCGCAACTAAACTTGTCTAGCCTCGGTGCCGACTGTAGGTCTTTCATGTCAATACAGTTCATGGGCACAAAAAGACACGAATACACACAAGAATAGATCTTCTCGCTCTAACATCTCTCCATTAATTGCATGTATATAGGTCCTGTTTGTGCATGTGTGTGTATTTCGGGCCTGTGTGTGTGTGTAACATGAATATTGAAAAACTCGATTTCCCGTTGCGGGATAAATAAAGTAATTCTTCTTATTATTCTTCTTCAGTCAGCAATCAGAATTCAATCATGAGTCAATGTGAAACTCTGAGTATTTGTATCCATACGTTTTCTTTGGTTGCTTGTATGTTTATTTGTCTTAGGGCGCACTCACACTGTCCTTCCGCACCGCGACCCGGGCTTTAGGGTACTTGTCCCCCCTCCCTCTCCCCCCGCGCCCCAGCCCCGTTTGTACTCACACTACCTGGGCCTCGCCAATGCTTCTTGCTGTCCATACGTCATCACGCCGTAACACGTCACACGCATTGATCGCGTGTGTGTGGCTTTGTTTACAAATCTTTCCGTAGACCTCTGAGTTTTTGTGCGTCTTGTCGACTGTTTTTGAATCTTTTCATCCGACCAAATCTGCAGTAAACACTCCACCTCCGCATCACACCAACGTGAACCTTTCGCCGCCATTGTTGTTGTTGTTAAATGTCCGCGCATGGTCCGTCCTTCTTTTTTCTATGTCCGAACAGGCGCACATAACGCTACCGCCGTAGGGCTCGTGCTCTGCTCGTACACGTGCGCACGCTCGTGCTCATACATGTGCAAACGGCTCTGCGGCCCGCTGTCCGCAGTTATGCGCGGAACGGGTGCACTCACACTGCTTAAACGTACTAGGCTTTAGCTTAAAAAAACGGTTTTGGCCCGGAACAGAAGGACAGTGTGAGTGCGCCATTAGAGTATTCAGCATTTCTGGGTTTTAAAAGGATGGAAACAAGACTCCAGGTCCAACCCTAGTATAGTATATGGCTTTTGAGGTCAAAGCTGGAAGGAACATGGAAAAGTCTGACGCAGTACAATGAAATAAGTTTTTTTTTTAGTAGCCTTTTGAATTTCTTAATTGGTTCTTTGGTGAATAAAGGACGCAGTATAGCAGAAGCTGTACCATAATGACATCTGAATTTGTCTCAGAGCTTAGTTGGTGTTACATGTCAAAGGCAGTTCATGGACACAGAAAGACCTGCGCACAAGAATATAATTACGATATGTCTCTTATTTTACAGTATTTCAACAGGACGTCTCAAAGTGTAACAGGCGCCGAGTGCAGTACGGTTAATAATCTCTCGTAAAAATCATCTTTGGAGGGAAAGAGTACGGCTCATGCTGTGCTACGCTTACTTGCCTTTCCCCCGGCACAAACTATAACTATGTAAAGTATCAACAGACTCAAACTACGGTTGAACTGGTTCATAATGGCAGCTGTATGTGGTTGTCCACTGTGTAATGATTGGTTACAAGAATATATCCATTTGACCACAAGTTGTTTTGTTTGATGGGAACTATTTTATTGTTTGGGGTCTATGTGCGCACAGCATTCTCTAGAATATAGATATAATGATTAATAGTGAGTATACTAATGCAATTTTCTCATCTCCTCCCAGGAAGAGGCAAATAAGTACAACCCAAAACGTTAAAACATTCCTTTGATCATTATTTTTAACCCTCCTGTTGCCCTCAAATTTCACTAACACCATTTATTCTTGGGGTAAATTTGACCGTAGCACTTTAAACATCTGGAAAATGATCATAATCAATGTGTGACTCAAGTTAAGTCGGGTACTTTATGTTTTTATTTAACAGAATGAAAAATATCACTGATGTTAAACTGCATGGAGGGATTTCTGTGTGTGTGTTTTAAAGTAAGTCTGTTATTTTAAGTGCTATTTTGTGTTATTTGTAACATCTGGAATGAAAGTAACGTCCGTTATCACGGACAGCAGCGTGAATTTGACCTCATATGATATTTGAATTGTAAAATAGACATAATAATAATGATTAAATCATCCAGATTATCAAACTGACCCAAAGGAACACCGATGCGACAAGTGCATGTACGATAAGAACAATAAAAAAATATATATAATCATGACAATTTTAGTTTTTTTTATGAGTCGTCCCTGTAAAATGAGGAAAAGTCATAAATATAAAGCAAAAAAAACCAATAGATGTCCTTATTTAGAGATTTTAAACATTAAATTGGGTCAAATCGACCCTTAGGAGAACAGGAGGGTTAAACATACACTTCAAATAGACTTTTCCAGCTCTTTTGAATCATTATTTTGAATTCCTAAAATACAAATTGCTGCTGATGATACATTGACAATTGACGTTAAATAATTCAGTTTAACAGGTTGAAGGTTACATTTACTTATTTGGGTGGGGGACGATTCTTTAACCATCTGTCCCTTGTTTGTGCATATCAGCATGTCACAGTTTCAGACCATCTTGTAGCTGCAGACTTGTGTAAATCTGTGTCCTTGGGTTTTTGTCGTCCTCCAGGGCAATGTGACCTTCTCGTGTTCGCAGCCCCAGCTGGTGGCCTGCACCTTCCTGAGCTCCAGCAGTAGCTTCCTGTCGCTCCCGTCGGCCGCGTCGAGCACTGGGGGCTTCTCCGTGCGCTTCCAGTTCAGGACCTGGAACCCGGACGGGCTGCTGCTCTCCGTGCAGCTGAACCCGGAGCCCCGCAGGCTGGAGCTGCAGATCAGCAACAGCCGGCTGCAGCTGACCCTGCACAGCTCAGGGCGGCCGAAATCAGAGGTCTCCGTCAGTGAGTACACATAAAAATACACATGTACTGAATAAATGTGTTTGTGGGGACCGTCACATACGGATGCTTTCTCAGGACCCCTCGTAGTCACTTTTTAACGCTCTGTGTGGCCCTACGTCAATTCAAACAGAACTACTTGTTTAGGTTTTAGGGAAAATATTGTGATTCAAGTACGTTTGCTACTTAATCAAGTTACGTACATGAGTTAAAATAAGTAAACGCACCACAGAGAAAAGAAACAGCGAACTCCTGGGCTGACAGTCCTGTGTCCATCCACCCTGACCTCCTTTCCCACTCTTTATACTTTATATTTATGTCTCAGCTATAATTGAGCACTTGCTCTAAGCGTCTAACTACCTGTTCCCTATTTAGAGATTCGAGGTCTCACCTATTTTTTTACGACACACACCTCGTTCACATCAAAGAGAGACAGTGAAATGGTCTTTTGACAGTCATATTAACGTCATAACAGCTCGTTCAATACAGTTTCGGTGTGTATATATGTAGAATATGTCACAGACGAGAACAAAATGTAAATACTTTAGTTAAACCCGACATTTTCTGTTTCAAAATAAAAGCCTCTAGCGTGTCTTTGGACAGAATCTTAATCTTTTATGTTTAAATACAAATAAAAATGACTTTTATAATGAAATAAAGGGAAACATTCATTTCCTTATGTGACCATTATGACTCGATTTAGGAAGGCAGACATGTGGTATTTGTCGAGCCCAGCAGTTTCAGCGCGGTGGGTGTCGCGCGCTGCTCATGCGGGGTGTGTGGTGCTAATAAAGCAGCAGATGGGTTTACACTGGAGTTGTTGAAAGCCCGGTGCATCTCAATAGACGCCACGGGATGCCTCGTCCTTCAGTGTCCGATGCCGAGGTCCGTGAAAAAGTGTCAGTGTGTGATGATCTGGGAATGTGTGCGGCCTGTTTCTACCGTCAGTATATTTGAATGTCAATGGAGTTGTTGTCTAATGTGTTAAAAAAGGGAAGCTTTAATTGGAATAAATAATTATGATTAAGTGGATTTGATCATCTTCACGGAGAGCTCACTTTACAAAAACACAAGCAATTAATTTACATAACAGGCATTAAACAGAAAGCGGTGTGTAGCTTCAAAATGTGTCCTTCAGGAGGGTGAAGAAATAGTATTTTTGGTAGAGAGGGGGTGTGAGTAGAGGCAGGGAAGAATGAAGGAAATGCACACACACACACACACACACACACACACACACACACACAATCTGTTTTAATGAGTAAACATTAGTTTTATAACAAAAGCCCACAGTGCAACGTCAAATAGAGAAATCTGGCAGAGGCACAGCATTTGAAGTATTCCTTTACATCCACGCGGTGACCCCTGAATGCCCCGTTTGCAATATGGTCCGCACCAACTCCACCTGGCTGTGTGTGTGTGTGTGTGTGTGTGTGTGCGTGTGTGTGTGTGTGTGTTCGCTTCTCTTTACTGAGACAAAGTACAAAGAAGGACGGCGCCTCCCTAATCCACGACGTGGAGACCGAACATGTGGGCTTGTGCAAGTAATTTCGAGCGACTTACTTTTAACACCTTTGTCCTCAATAAACTCAAAAAATATATATTTTCTTGGAATTACTCGGTGTGAAAAAAGCAACATTCAATCCTGTATTGGATTGCTTAGCAAATATAACAGATAACCGTGATTGTTTGGGGAAGCAGACTTAGAGCGGATGGAGGGCTGCAGGGAAATATAGAGGGAGAAGACATCCGCAGCTGAGGGACGGTATAACTTTTTTATACAGTTGACCGCGCACTGTATTTAATTACCTGTCTGCAGAAGGGATTAACAACCTCCGAGCCGCTGCACGTGAGGACTTTGACCCTCCTGTTATTCTAAGGGTGAATTCGACCCCATTTAATGTTTAACATCTCTAAATAATTTGGTTTTTTTGTTTATATTTATGACTTTTCCTCATTTTATGTGGACAACTCATAAAACACCTAACATTGTCATGATTATATATATTTTTATTGTTCTTATCGTACATGTACTTGTCGCATCGGTGTTCCTTTGGGTCAATTTGATAATCTGGATGATTTAATCATTATTATTATTTTCTGTTTTACAATTCAAATATTATATGAGGTCAAATTCATGCTGCTGTCCTTGATAACGGACGTTACTTTCATTCCAGATGTTACAAATAACACAAAATAGCACTTAAAATAACAGACTTACTTTAAAACACACGCACAGAAATCCCTCCATGCAGTTTAACATCAGTGTTATTTTTCATTTTGTTTAATAAGGGTGCACTCACACTATCCTTCCGCACCGGGCCAAAACAGGTTTGTCGGGTCAAGCCTAGTGCGTTTGACCAGTGTGAGTGTAACCGCTCCGCGCATAACTGCGGCCAGCTGGCCGTCCACAGCCCGTCTGAGAGAGGTGGGCTTTTGTGGAGCGCGTTTGCACATGTACAAGCACGAGCGTGCACACGTGTACAAGCATGACGCCTACGGTGGCTCTGATGTCATTTATGTGCGCCTGTTCGGACATAGAAAATAGAAGGACAGACCATGCGCGGACATTTAATAACAACAACAAGTACCCTAAAGCCCGGGGCGCGGTGCGGAAGGACAGTGTGAGTGTGCCCTAAATACATAAAGTACTCGACTTAACTTGAGTCACAAATTGATTATGATCATTTTCAAGACGTTTAAATTGCTACGGTCAAACTGACCCCTAGAATAAATGGTGTTAGTAAAATTTGAGGGCAACAGTAACAAGTAAAAGTGTCACTGCGCATTAATCTGTTAGAGTGAGAGCGATATTTGTCTGATAGGAATTGGCTTCTCATCAATTTGGGGTATTTATCTGTTTATTTATCCACTTCTGTTCATTAGGACTCCTTGGTTCTTCTCCCTCCTTGGGTGGACTTTTTCAGAGGTCGCAGCTGAAAATGATTATTTAGCAAAGAGCGCCGGTAGCACCTCGGTTTACAAATTCGAGGGCTCACCGAGCACAAAGGCCGGTTACATTTTAAACACACTGAGAGATAATCCCTGGGATCTAGCCCCTAAATGTACTTAAAACGCAGATTTATCCGGTGTGGATGTGCTGCGTTAAACACAGCCATAGGGGGGGTATGTGCCTTAATTTTATTAGGATCCCAAAGTCATACTAAAAAGGTGCATGATGCTTGCGAGCAGCTGGACGTCTTCTTCATGATGGATGTGCTGAATCCTAACCAAGCAGTGAGATGCAAGCAGAGAAAACTGGACTCACTGCTGGTAAATTGTTCCTGTGGCGCGTAAAGATAAACACGAGCGTGCTGCGCGGAGCTAGGTTTGTTTTAACTTGAAAGAATTACTTGTTGCGGCCATTCGGAGCATCTTTAGAGTGCAGCTGCATCTAACATCCAGAAAAGAGGGAAGTTGTGAATCTCAAGCTGACGAATTTAATTAAAAAGTAAGTCAAGTTCACGGATAATAAAATATTCTCACATTTCTCTCCACCCTCCTCCCAAGGTATCGCACATACCTCAGAGCAATGTCAATGTCAATGTCGTGCAGAGAAGAGGTCTCAGTGCAATCATTAAACCGAGCTGAAGGGGACAGAGTCTTCTGCGAATCATTTGAATTTTTCCAAATTAAACCAGATTTTCTTTTCAGTCTTCGGTTTGATTAGAAACATCAGGTCATTCTCTAAAGCGGTTCTTCTTTCAGGTTTTGACAAATAGACAATAGGACAAGGAGAAACACACCTGGCCCTGTTTGATAAAGTGCCGCACTCGAGCTCAGTGCACAACAATGTGGAGAGAATAACTCTCTGTGTCTTCCTCCAGCTCAGAAAGGATGTGCAGCAACAGTACAACCTTAATTATTACACAAGCAAACACCTCACAGCCGAGCCAGGAAGTGTTTATGAAGGATGACAACCGGACTGAAAAGGAGATGGATGGAGCCTCCGTAAGGCCAGTGAGGAAGCGCCTTAAAGCTGCATTCTCTCTAATGTCCATCAGGGGGAGCCTGAAGTTCTCACGTCTCAATTTCAGCTGCGTCTCAAGTCTTCGTCAGTACAGCGTGATGTTCATTTCGTAACTGATGGTCCCATTTAGAGAAAAATAGAGGAAAAAGCAGGGGATGATTTAGGACGTGGCTACAGGGCCGCCTGTCAATCAGGAAAAAAACAGTAAAGTGTGGTCTGTGTCATCGTTTTGGGGCTTTGACCATTTCACAGGATGTTTTCATTAACACATTTTAGTGTACTGTCGAGCTGTAATTTGAGAAAGCTGATTGGTTGTGGTCGTCTTTGCAATTACGTCCAGAAGCATTTCGCTTTGCAACGTTAAAAAAAAACATTTGGAAATCGAAAATGAACGTAGAGGGCCCAGAACGATAAGCTTTTGTGATTATTCTGGTGAAGCCAGGCAACTGTAAGTGTCTTCACTTCATTAGAGATGATCGTATTCGTTATCTAAAGTGCGTTGTTAAGCATTAAGTGGATGTACATTGCTAACCAAGCTAGCTACCTAGCACTAGCCTTCGCTGGTAGCTTTACGGGGAACCTACGCATTTTAAACCGCCAGGAGGTCTCTGCGTGCATGTCGGCAAATCGATAAGAGTTTCCCTCTTTAGCCTTTAGCTTAGTGCAGTGCTAAGTGTTGTGTAACGGTCCACGACTAGCTCTGCCCTCTTGTCCAAAAACATGGTCACCTCCGGCTCCAAATTTACCGAGATGGCGATGGCTAAATGCCAAACTCCTAGCTTCAAAACCAATTGGTGGCTCACGCCCACTATTTTTTATGCTCTATGGTAACAACATCCAAAATGAGCCTTTGTTTCATTCACCACACGCTGCATCTACCGCCCGTTGGGGTTGTCGAGGACTTGAGTGAGCTGCCACTGCAGCTTTGTGCAGTAATGACGGGAAGCTGTCACATGAAGCTGTGTATTTCCCGGAGGCAGCAGTGGGACTCAGACGTGTCATCTCAGACAGGAGAAGAATAGTGGAATATTTTATTCTTCTTGAGCAACAGGTTACTGATGCGATAGTAGAAACAGAAGATCTGTCTCCGAGATAGTTCTTTGAACTTGTCCAGCAGCTGGACAGCAAGGAGATCGTGAGATATATATATATATATGGGCTGAACAGGCGGGGGGCCAGCAGTCAGCAGTCCCTCGTGGCTACGCTGCTCATTCCATGAAACAGTCAATGGAGTGGAGAACAAAAAACGCCGACGGCACTCACAGTCTTGTGGGATAAAAGGTTTTCTGGAAGGGACGGGCATCATTGGATACTGAGTGCAAGTCTCAAGTTGTCCCAAGAGCCTGGACGGATCAGATTTTAGACTAACTAAAATAACTCCCATTGTGCACTCTGCCTGACCGTCGCGTCCCCTCTAAGCTCCCAGACCACAGCACAGCTCAGTGTGGGTGCTAATTTAGTCTGGGGTGGAGGCGCGGCTCCGTATTTCTAATCCCTGCTGTCTCTGTCCCAATGAAGAGGCTTCTAACATGTGATGCAGACGGGTGAGAGTATGGTTCAACAGTATGGTTGAATTTTTTAAAAAAAGCCTTTGGTGTGACTCATCGTGCTGTTACAGAATCAGTCTTCAATGCTCATGGGAGATTTTTAGTCCGTTTTGGCTCTGGGAATTTAGTTTTCTGTGTACCTCTTTTAAGTAAAGTGTGACACACCTGAGCATCCAGGATCATTTGTGCTATCCCCTTGAAAGCTGCAGCTATCTGAAATGACATGTTACTCATCTCATCTTCAGCCTCTTATCCGGGGTCGGGTCGCGGGGGCAGCAGCTTTAGCAGGGGACCCCAAACTTCCCTTTCCCGGGCCACATTAACCAGCTCTAACTGGGGGATCCCGAGGCGTTCCCAGGCCAGTGTGGAGATATGATCTCTCCACCTGGTCCTGGGTCTTCCCCGAGGCCTCCTCCCAGCTGGACGTGCCTGGAACACCTCCCTAGGGAGGCGCCCAGGGTTCATCCTTACTAGATGATCCTGAACCACCTCAACTGGCTCCTTTCAACGTAAAGGAGCAGCGGCTCTACTCTGAGTTCCTCACGGATGCTGAACTTCTCCCCCTCTCTCTAAGGGAGACTCCAGCCCCCCTCCTGAGGAAACCCATTTCGGCCGCTTGTACCCGCGACCTCGTTCTTTGGGTCCTGACCCAGCTTTCATGACCACAGGTGAGGGTAGGAACCAAGATTGACCGGTAGATTGAGAGCTTTACCTTCCGGCTCAGCTCTCTTTTCGTCACGTAGAGCTACTGTCAAGTTAAAATACATTTTAAATACTGATTCAACTGATTTTCAGATACTGAATCTGAAACAATCTTTCTCCCAGATATCGAAAATAACAATTTTTTAGCAAAGCCAGTTCCTGCTGTTTAACCGCAGGGGAACTATGGCACTTGAAGTAAAAAGCCGAATGACTGAGCACAATTCATAATGAGCGTATCGGAGCCGGTTTTGTACCCTTTTAAGAAATGAATATATGTGAGAGGTTAGTGGTTAAAAGCAGGGTGGAATTACAGGGGAGCCAGGGGGACTCTTAATAAGGCATGAGCTCACTTCACTACGGATAAATGCTTACCACTGATTCTTATTCTTGTGTAAAGTTAATTATTACATTAGTTTACGTTATTAATTAATACAATGATTAATTTATTGCACTTTTTAAGTTTGAACCTGTTTAAGTTAAGTTCTTTGGGGTATTTTTCCTTTATTCTTTTATCGATCAGAGGTAAAGCTCCTAATGTTGTTAACTTAGACTTTATTTTCATTAATCTGTCAAAGTTTTTCTCGATTAAATTAAAAGTGAGTTGTTTGGTCACCTAATTCCCCCTCTGGGATAAATAAAGTTATGTATCTATCTATCTATAAAATGGTGAAAAAATGTCGATCAGATGTCTGTTTTTTAAATATTTTACTGTCAAAGACAAGAAAGGAAATCAGGAAATCTTCATATTTAAGAAACTTGAATCAGAGAATTTTGACTTTAAAACAAATACTCTAACTGAATTATCAATTGTCAAAATTCAGTAGTTGGTGATTCATTTAACCCTCCTGTTCTCCTAAGGGTCAATTTGACCCCATTCAATGTTTAACATCTCTAAATAATGTCTTTTTTTATTGTTCTTATCGTACATGTACTTGTGGCATCGGTGTTCCTTTGGGTCAGTTTGATAATCTGGATGATTTAATCATTATTATTATTGTTTATTTTACGATTCAAATATTATATGAGGTCAAATTCACGCTGCTGTCCTTGATAACGGACGTTACTTTCATTCCAGATGTTACAAATAACACAAAATAGCACTTAAAATAACAGACTTACTTTAAAACACACACACAGAAATCCCTCCATGCAGTTTAACATCAGGGATATTTTTCATTTTGTTAAATAAAAACATAAAGTACCCGACTTAACTTGAGTCACACATTGATTTTGATCATTTTCCAGATGTTTAAATTGCTACGGTCAAATTGAGCCCTAGAATAAATGGTGTTGGTCAAATTTGAGGGCAACAGGAGGGTTAATAGTTGACAACTTATCAATGAATCAAGTAAATCATGTAAAAGTAGCCTGTACAAAAATACTCATATACATGAAAAAGTCCAGCAGCCCATTTTTCTCTTAAATAACAGCAAAGTTTTTATGTTTTATATTGAAAATGAACTTCCATCAGAAGTATTCAATATGTCCTGACTGTCTCTGTTGTACTTTGGGAGCATTATAGCTGGTCAAGGTAAAAATGAATTCTTCTCAATGGTAAATGGACTTATATAGCTTATATAGCACCTTTCTAGTCTTCTGACTACTCAAGGTGCTTTCACAGTGTTTGTCACATTCACACAGCCATTCACACTGATGGCAGGTGGACATCTACAGACCATCTAATCTAATCACATTCACACCACATTTACACACCCATGCGCAGCACGGGGAGTAATTTGGGGTTCAGTGTCTTGCCCAAGGACACTTCGACATTTGGACCAGGGGGAGGTGGGGATTGAACCCTCTGATCTCTCGAATTGAGGACAACCCACTCCTCTACTGAGCCACAGTCAACCCAATGCAATGCAATGCATCGTATTTACATGCTCGTTGTATTTAAGGTGGAGGTGACTTCTTCTCACTAACAAGGCATCGTATTTATATGCTCGTTGTATTTTCAAGATTGAAGATTCAAGCTTTATTTATCCCAAGGTAAATGATTGTGCAACAGTTTCAATACAAAGGTGGGAAAGGATCAGAGTGACAATAAGCATAAAAACATAAATCAAATCAAAGTAAAGCTAATGTAAAATAAATCAAATAATAACTAAATGTGACAGAGTGCAGCAGACATTGTGGTTAAACGTAGGTTTATACAATATACAACAATACGCACCGTGCAGTTTAGCAGCAAATTACTTATTATTATTGTTATTATTTAGCAAATTTAACTACAGCAAGTCTCAAAAGCTGCAGTGGAGTAAATAAGGGAACGAGCACATGTCTGGCAGGAATCGCACCCTCAGTATGTGTCGACCGCGATGAACAAACACAGAAAGCCGACGTTATTCCTCCTCATTTACATCTTAACTTCATCTAAGCGATAAGATATGCGGTAAGAATGTTAATAACAAGTGACAGCGCGGAGGAGGGAGAGGCTCTTGTCTCGAGGCTCAGCGTGATGAGGGGGTCTCTAAGCTCTGTGGCGGTCTCCGGCGTCAGTGGAGTGAAGACGCAAAAGGGACTGTGTTGTGAGGACATGTGGGGATTTGATGGCAGCTACTGCGACATTAAAAGTGTATCTTGGACTAATCCCAAACAACAGTGAGATTAATAATAAACCGTGTGTACCCCGTGGCCATTGCTGCGCGCTGCCCTGATACCTGCTGAGAAAACACCCCCCTTACGTCTAAATCACACTCGGATTGAACCACAATGCAGCGGTGGAAATTCTCCGCAGCCTCTAGGTCCACAGGGAAATGGACACCGTATCTTGTTCTGTGCTACAGATCATTAAACTGCCATTTCGCCAACACTTAAATTTGAAAATGTTCTTCTTTAGGTCACCGAGTCAACGATGGTCTGTGGCACTCTGTGAGTCTCAACGCGAGGAATCTCCAGATCACTCTCACTGTGGATAATGAGCCGTCATCCACCATTGAACTGTGGGAACAGCTGGAATCAAGAGGCAACTTTTTCTTCGGAGGTGAGTGGATTCTCACAATGTGTTTTGCAGAATTCACACATCTTAAGGGCATAGTTTTGTTTTTTCTTTCCAAGTGGGTTTGTATAAGGCGTCCATAGTCAGTGTGTGACCTACAGTAGATGGCGCTCGGCCCCCAGCAGGAGCATGGACGCCAAGACGTTCCAGTTTCCTGGTGTGAATGAGGATATAGACTTCCCATGCTCTCTTTGAACAGGGTTTTCCTGCATCTTTGTTTACCTCACGGTTTATAAAACTTCATTTTATGTATTATATCAACCCAGTTGCCAGAATAACATGGTGACGTTGTTCTGCGAACCACAGAAACTGTTAAAGGTTGAATAAGGAGAACGAGCAGAACACCACCATCCAGTGTCTCAAGATCGTAGTCGCAACAACAAAAAATAATTCCAGCAGTCGGGTTGCCAGGTCGGCCCAGTAGCCTACAGGAGACCGGAGTCTGTTTGAGCCTGTTTGAACCCATTCCTTTCGGCAAATCGCACCATAAAAACAAGTATTGGAGAGGAGTTTGACTGACAGTTAGCGTTAGCCATTAGCGTTAGCCGTTCCAGCTAAGTAAAGATGAAAGTTAGCTTACCGATCAAGGAGAAACGTAGCCATTTGGGCGTGTGTTTTAATGCCGTTGAACTCCTTTCTCTCAATCCTGCAGCTGCAGGATTGGCAAACTCCATTTCACCCAGTGCCAGCCTGCAGTAGCTGCACCCAACAACAGACAACCCTTGAAACCTGCAACGCCCAACGCTATTGGCTGCTACAATGGAAACAGAACAGGACAGAAAGTCATTGTCAAACCAGACTCTTAATTCAGACTAAATATATTTATTTTATGGAAAAGTAATACTTTCATTCTGTACCCCTCAAAAGGCCCTGTGGTTGTATCATTTTCTTTTTTACATACATAGCCTTTAATAAAGATTATGTATATTCAACCTTTAACTTTACTTAAGAGTAAAACAGACATGGTTAGGTTGAGTGAAAGATTGTGGTTTGGGTGTAAATGGGTACTTCTCTTATGCAATTAAGCTTCACACAAACAAACAGGAATCACTTTGTGTTTGAACCAACCATCCACCCTGACCTCCTCCCTGTGCAGAGCGTGAGGCTTGTTTTTCTACGTCACACACATAAAACACTTGCTCTGAACATGTGATATTAACATCTAGAATTTTACATTGCAGTCAGTGGAAAGCCTGGTGCATTGCGCATAGACGTAAAATCATGCTAAAATCTTCTTTTCTTCATTATTTGATGTATACTGTATGATGTACAGTACAGACCAAAAGTCTGGACACACCTTCTCATTCAATCTTTCGGACTGACTGACCTTCATTTCTTAAAGTAATGACGGCCGCTTGTTTTTCTTTATTTAGCTGCTTTTTTCTCGCCATAACACAAAATAACAAACAGTCTGTTCAGTGGGACCATCAGCTGTGCGTCCGCCTGACGTCTGCACAACACAACTGATGCTCCCAACCCCATTTATAAGGCAGGAAATCCCACTTATTGAAGCTGCAGAGTGTGTGCAAAGCCGTGCAAAGCAACTGGAATATAAGGCGTATTTTCAGTTGTTTCACACTTTTTTTGTTAAGTACATATTTCCACATGTGTTAATTCATAGTTTTGATGCCTTCAGTGTGAATCTACAACGTCAATAGTCCTGAAAAGAAAGAAAACTCGTTGAATGAGAAGGTGTGTCCAAACTTTTGGTCTGTACTGTAAAAAAGGTTTTTGTTCGTTCTCATTAAATGTTTTCTTCTGATCATATTTTATCATTCTTTTAAACCAACCTCAGCTGTCATGATTAGACTCAGGTGCTGTGATTGCCTCTCATTGGCTGTTGAATGAAGGTGAGGAGAAAGACGAAAGGCTACAGCGGTCAAAGCATGTTTGGTTGTTTTAATGATTCAGCCACTATGACAAAGACCTTTTAATTATTCCCTCCCTCTGTGTCGTTGTTGGAGTGCCCGGATTGCCTTCCTGTTTGTTTTCACCGCTCTACCTCGCTGTCAGACGGCCCTGTTTAAGATTGCGTGAGGGGAACTGAAAGTGTTATCTACGCTGTCTCGCAAAGCCGCCACAGGCTCCTTCAACTAAAACAGTAATTTTACTTGTAGAACACAGGAGCTGCAGGTCAACCGCTGCTTCGATCGGTTAGTTTGTTTGTGTTATTGTGTGACTTTGGTGTTTTAAAGGGTTAGGAACTGAAAAAAACTATTTAAAATAAACAAATCGAGGCAGTAGACCTGTTACTCCTGAGTTCGGTGCGATCAAATTGCTGTTTTTGTCAATGGACTGTGGTGACCTTCAGAGAGAAAGGCTCACAGCCCCACTTCAACCCTTTCTCTTTAACACACTGTAACGTAGAAGGCTATTTCTAGAAAGGTTTGTCGTGTTTGTGCAGTAAAAGGTTGTTTCATGTGTCATTCCCAACCCAGGCTGTCCCACCGACGACTGTCAGCACGTGACTCCAGACTTCCAGGGGTGCGTGCGGCTCATATTCCTGAACAGCCAGCCGGCGAATCTCAATCACGTCTCGCAAGGACTGCTGGGAAACTATAATGAACTCCAGTTCGACACCTGCAATATAAGAGACAGGTAAAGTAGTTTGAATTCCGTATTTGGACTCGTATATAATGAGAGGAGAGTTCTCGCGGAGATCTTACAGAAAACTTTGACATTCGACAGTCAAAATGTGTCAAACATGAAAAGATGTAAAACATTATCCAAGTTGGCAGCAGAGGCTTATCCATGCCCACATTGTTAATTTGTCAATGGCAGTGAGTTGACTGCAGCGCTGCCTGAAAGTCACTGACATCTTGTCCTATAGAGACAAACACGCTGACAGGATCGTCCAATTAAAGTGCAACAGAAACTCGGCAACACCTTCTCTGGCAGGCGACTATGCTAACAAGCTGCTCCCTGCTGTCCTATGTGGCATCCATGCCTATCCCTATCCCTCATTACCCCGCACAGCTGCGGACCGGGAAGACCCGCGAGCTCCATGAATGTCTGCATGTGGCTGGGAAACATGTTTAAGAGCGAGACAAACATGCAAACTGCATTTTTTCTCCCACCTTGTTTTTTTGCCCCGAGGAGAATCTCTCCATTGTCAGAGTACCTGCTTTCTAGTCCAGATTGTTCGCTGTCAGAAGAAATGCAAACACAACGGCGCTTCCTGACGGTTGTAGCTGTAGTCGAAGGGATGCACCGCAGGAACTGACAGGACGATGAAATGAGATGTTTTCTTTTTTCCGAGCGGAGATGCATAAATCTGTAGTGGTCCCATCTTAGGCTTTCTGTTTTTCAAAAACGCAATATATTGTTGGATGAGTGCAAAAGTGGTGCGGACACACGCGGGATCGAGATTCTGTTTAACAGCCGGTCTCTTAGAGGGGTTTAAACCTGTGTGTTTGTGTGTATTCATGTATTTTGGGGATGTTTCTGAAGAGTGCAACAGGCTGAAAACACAAGAAGAGGATGACATATTTTGTAAATCTTTTTTACACACACACACACAAACCAGAAACACACACATGCACAGACAGGACCTAGTGTATACACATGAACTGATGAATGGAGAGGTGTGGCGGCTGCCTCACAGGGTTGCAGTAGGAGGTGTGGTGCCTTTCTCGAGGTGGCCAGTCACATGGACTCTGTGGACTTGTCTCTACTGGATGAAAACGCTCTCAGGAGCTTTCGGCGGCTGCAGAATCGCCTTACAACCATGTGTGGAATATCAGAGTAACCGAACCGTCTGCTGTCGACTTGTACATCACTCAGGTTTTATCCTTATTTCAAAGCTTTGTGTCCTCTACTGTGGCATGGTGAGCTATTCTTACTTATAGGTGAGATAAATGTAGGTTATTCTGTTATTTAACCATGTATTTTATTCATTTTCTTTGTAAGATACAGTCTTGCTTTTCACTTTTAGGATTAATAACAGTAGCAAGACTGCAGAACATGTAGGCGACGGGACAAGGTATTGGTCGCGGAAGCAATGTGGTTTCTGTTTGTCGTCCGTTGTCTTAGTGATATCATTGAAAACGCCATATTGATATGAAAGCTTGACAGGCAAAGTAACCAAGGGGGCGGGACTTAACAAAGGGTGAAATCACTCACCTGTTTGGTCTCCACTAACTGTTCGACCGCTAAATGTTCTACTTTCTTCTCCAGTTAGACGTAGCCTACAGTAGATGGCGCTAGGCCCCCAGCAGGAGCATGGACGCCAGGACGTTCCAGTGTCCTGGTGTGAATGAGGATATAGACTTCGACCAGTCGGGTTGCCAGGTCTGGCAGACCCGGTCAGAAATGTATTTATAAAAGCTTGACAGGCAGAGTAACCACGGGGGCGGGACTTACCGAAGGGTGAATTCACTCACTTGTTTGCTCTGGTTTGGTCTCCACTAACTCCTCGACCGCTAAACGTTCTACTTTCTTCTCCAGTTAGACGCTAACTTTGGGCGTCTGTCGTATGGTGACGGGAGAGTCCCGTACAGCGGGTTTAACGGCGCGTTCTTGCTGAAAACATCGCGTAGCCTACAGTAGATGGCGCTCTGCCCCCATGAGGAGCATGGACGCCAAGACGTTCCAGTTTCCTGGTGTTAATGAGGATATAGACTTCAAATGCTTTCCTTGAACTGGGTTTCCCTGCATCTTTGTTTTCCTCACAGTTTGTAAAACTTAATTTGGGAGCCCTTATTCAATGTATTATATCAACTCAGTCGCCAGAATAAAATGGTGCCGTACGTTTCTGCGAACCACAGAAACTGTTAAAGGTTGAATACGGAGAACGAGCAGAACACCACCATCCAGTGTCTCAAGATTGTAGTCGCAACAACATAAAATAATTCGACCAGTCGGGTTGCCAGGTCTGGAAACAGACCCGGTCGGAAATTTATATAAAAAAGCTACGTAACCAAGGGGGCGGGACTTAACGAAGGGTGAATTCACTCACCTGTTTGCTCTGGTTTGGTCTCCACCAACTCCTCGACCGCTAAACGTTCTACTTTCTTCTCCAGTTAGACGCTAACTTTGGGCGTCTGTCGTATGGTGACGGTAGAGTTGCGTACAGCGGGTTTAACGGCGCGTTCTCGTTGAAAACATCCCGCCGCTGCTGGGAAAGAGACCGTGAGCCTGAACCACCGCAGGAAACTAAAGAGATGAGCTTAAGACGCTCTGCAGAGCTGCAGAAGTGATTGATCATTCTCTGTGGTGGTGGTGGTGGTGGTGGTCACTACACACGACATTTTACTCATCATTAATATAAATAATATCGTCACGGAGCTTTAAGAGGTGGAAAACCTTGCTGTAGTTTGAAGTTAAAGCAAATAAATCGGTAAAATGGAAAAGTGAGATGTTAGAAGACATTGTACTGCACCTTTTTTTGTCACTGCAGAAAGTATTTCATAAAAACAGGAGCACAGAACGTCTGTGATGCACCCTGCAAATGAAACAACCCATGCATTATGCAGCGTTTGCTGCGACAAAGAAACTTGTGCAGAGCTAAAGTGAAATTTGTGAGTGGGTGACATTTTTTTTTTGATGTCTTTCAACATCCCGCGCTGTAGCCCGTAGTGAGGAAATGACACAGGAGGCCGCCGCGCTCGGCTTTGTAAATGTCCATTGCATTGATGTTGGCTTTCATTTCACTCACCGTGGCCCATTCGATGACCCCCTCACTGTGAGAAAATTAACTTTTATCAGAGCTAATCTCCTTTTCCTCCGTGTGTAATTAAACATAGTGACTTAATTTATGGTCAGCATGCACTTAAGCGTGCTGGCTACTGTGAGTCTGTGGCCTGTAAGGGCGCCCGTGAACACGGAAAATAGCACGATGGTAATTAAACCAACGGCTGCAACCTTATCCTTGTTGCGGCTGGCCCCTCTCCGCTGTAGTTAATAGGTGAGAGATGAAAGTGTATGAAATTATAGATGCACGCTCGAAAGGCTGGCAATTATGTGAAACTGAAGGAGGCTCGAGGAAGGGACTATTAATCAGAAGAGTGTGGTTTGAAATTTCTGTGAAGCGCTCATTGTGGTAAAATCCCATTAACAGGCATTCTAGTCTGAAGGTGACAGTAATGCTTTTATTTTTAGAGACGCGCCGCCACATGTCGGCTTTTTTCCCCGAATCCAGACAAGGGCACGCACGCAACGAGACGCCATCATTTCACACTTCTTTGGGATTTTTAATGAAACATAAATAAACAGCAAATGAGTCTTTCGGGTGAGTCGAGAAGCTCGCGCTCATAATTACATACAAAGACATAAAGAGAACAAGCGAGAAGGGAGGGCTTTTCTTACCTGATAAATAAAAGATCAGCTCCGCAAACAGGAACAAAGGAAGCAGCTTTAATGGTGGCCTGAGAGGTTTGTGTGATGTTTTGTTTTGCGGACCCAAAAAATTGTTATTGTTCCGCACTCCTAATGGCTATTTGTTTGTTCTGAGAAAATATGAAAGGGATGAGAAAAGTGGCAGACTTTGAAGATGAAAGTGTTTTAGGAGTGAACCAGAGCTGTAATGTGGATTTTCTGATTAATTAGCAACTATTAGAAGGTATTTTGATCATCATTTATCTGGTTACAGTTTTCTTAAGGGTGATAAACTGCCTCTCTTTTCTGTTTTATGTTATTTAAATATGCTGAAAAGGTTATTTAAGGTTATTTAATAAAGTTATTTCATATTTTTTGGTCATCTCTGATCCATAGGTAAAAGAATGAGTTGGTAAATCATGAAAAGAATCACATATGGAGATATCGGGATATAATATGATGTTTTAAATTGACAATAACAAGCACATTAAATCAAATATCGCAGAAAATGTTATCTGAAATACCCGAGAGAATATCAGAATCAATCAGAAATACTTTAATAATCCCAGGGGGAATTGTTTTCAAACATATTTAACAAACAACAATATTATACAGATAACATATATTTGTAAAAACAGAATATAGAATAGTATATATTGGTAGATATTTTAGGGTAAACACTTAAATAATAACATTAGAAGCTGAAAACTCTGTCGGACAGAAATCTTGGTTAATAGGCAACAAAACTACTGAGTCAAGTTTAGAAAAGATCGTGGCTCGGATTAAAAAAGACACTGAAGTGAGTCCAATGACTCGTTTGAATCATCGAGGCGGCGAGAGGTCATCAACCCAAACGCCGCTCCTGCATTAGAGCTGGTATCTCTGCCCTCTCTCGGGTCATGCGTTGCAACCAAACAATGCTGCAGGGTCTTCCACGCCTTGATTCTTGTCATGCCACCAGGATCAGGCAAACGTTTTAAGAGGTCTTTATATCCTATCCTGTCCTCATAGTGGCTCTCTACTGCATCATCCAAACTTAGAGCAGATCTAGAAAGACTGTTGATATTTTAAGGCTAGACTCCAGATGACTTCATGTACTCCTTTGCTATCTTAAATTTCCATCCTGGATTTTTTAAGACCCTTTTCCTGAATAAATCCCAGGAGGTGTTTGGTGCAGCATTTAGCAGGTGGTCTCCTTGCTGTCCAAGCAGACAGCAAAGGGCTCTCATTGTGTGGTATTCTCTAGGGAAGAGGTGTGTGCCAAAATATAGGAAGGCCATGACACATCCTAGACCAAGCATGTCAGCAGCTACAGTTATGGGGAGGGCCAAGTCCACCTCTGGAGCCCTGTACCCCACAGGGTTGCATTGCCATTCCCACTTCTGCTTCAGAGGCTAGAAGGGCCAATCCAAAGTCTGTTAATTTCACCCTGAAGGGCTCATCCTGGTGATTGACGAGCATGAAGTCAGGTTTCAAATCTGTGTGAATTGTGCCGATACCAAATCCCCCTTCTCTTCTAGATCCTGATTGTACCGTAATTTCCGGACTATAAGCCGCTACTTTTTTCCCTCGTTCTGGTCCCTGAGGCTTATACAACGGTGCGGCTTTTCTACGGCTTACAGTAACCAGGGGCGCGCACTACCGAGGATGCGCGAGACCGAGGCAGACATCTGGCGCCAGGTAACGAGAGCAAAACAAAGAGTAGGAGAGCTTCAGCGACAGTTTGCGCGAAGGAAGTGTTCATGCAAACACCCTCAACATGGAAAACAAACGGAGAAGTGCATATGATGCTGCTTTTAAGTTAAAGGCAATCTATCTGGCTGTCAAAGAAGGAAATAGAGCTGCTGCACGTACCCTTGACATCAATGAATGGCTGGTTATTTTGATAACGTAAACGGCCGCGGGACTGCACTTTTACTGCCGTGTTACAGGCGAGCACTTTGTATTACTTTGCACCGTTGTATTATTTGTACTCTGCACGAATGCTGTTCGCCATGTCAAAGATGTGAAAGTTTGATTGAATGATTGAAAGATTTATTGTTAATAAATGGGACGCTTTGCGTTCCCAAACAGTCATCTCTGTCCCGACAATCCCCTCCGTGGTAGCAGGAACCCCTATATACTACGGTAATTACACATCAAAACGCCTGCGGCTCATAGTCGGGTGCGGCTTTTATATGGAGCAATCTGTATTTTCCCCTAAGTTTAGCTGGTGAGGCTTATAGTCAGGTGCGCTTTATAGTCCGGAAATTACGGTATTTATTTTTTCAGGTGGTGTTTATTTTTCCAAAATTCTAAAGTATGTTGTTGATTTCCTGAGATGTTGAGAGTTGGAGGAGCATTGATAGAACAAGGTAAACGAGTCTTGAGATCCCCTCAGCTTTGGTTCAGAGAACTTCGTAAAGTAAGGCAAAATCAACGGGATAGAAAACAAAATAGATTGAAAATGTATTTTTATCGAGGTATGACACTACCTGTATCGGGACAGAAGAGTTTGCGCTAATAACAGGTGTGTGTGTGTGTGTGTGTGAAACCCTTTTGTTTTCCAGATGCCTTCCTAACCTGTGTGAACACGGCGGCCGCTGCTCTCAGACGTGGAGCTCGTTCTCCTGCGACTGTTCGGGAACAGGATACTCCGGAGCGACCTGTCACAACTGTGAGCACTTCTTTACACTTTCATTTCTTCACCTCGTCTCAAAAGAAACCTGCTATTACCTGCCCTCTGCGCGCCCCCCATATAGTCTGGGTCTACTGAGCTGTGTCATTTGATTCTACACACATGCACGCACACACATGCACACACACACACGCACACACACACACATACGCACCTGTCTCGCTCATAGCTTTCTTCGATTTTGTGCAACAGAGAGTCAAAGCAGAAACTTGTCCTGCTTCAACCTGACGTGACCTCACAACCGCTGCTGTTCTTCTCACTTTCAGATTTCCGTGAATGTTTTTTTTGGTTGTTTGCAATTTCCTTAAATAGCTTATGGGCTGACTTTAGATAGACTTTACATGTAGGAGTCTTTTTTTTCTTCTTACGGCTGTCACTTTTTTGACGTTCTGCTGAATCTCCTTGATATTTGGAGACGGCTGTTTTTGAGACTATGTGTGAAATTCCCCCCCCTGCCCCAGAATCCTGATTTCTTGTTTATATGAAGGCAAACACAGTTTTCTTTGCATGTTGAAGGGAACATGACAGATAAGAGCGTCTTCTGAATTAGAAATAGGCACCTCAGCAGTCATCAACTTCCCCCCCAAAAAAACAACACAAAACATCCAAATATTCCATCTAGAGCTCAAATTTATGTCTGAAACTGATAAACAGTTCACGGTTGGTGATAGTGAGAGTGATACTCTGCAAGTGAGGTGTGGAGAGTGAGGTCTTATCTCTTAGGGCTTTCGAAAACCAGAAAATACAAGAGCAAGAGCGTTAGGAATGGACGGAACAATGGTTTCCGCTCTGCTGGACGCTGTAAACTGAAACTGAGAGTATGTACCTTTATTTTCCGCACTATAAGTTGCACTTAAAAACCTTCAAATGTCTCAAAAGCCGACAGTGCGCCTTATAATCCGGTGCTCCTTATATATGGACCAATATTGAGCCACAACAGGTCTCGCAACTACGCTAAGCAGCTGCCGACTCTATTTTCCCCCGTAGAAGAAGTAACGCGCGGTGCATGTTGAGATATACGACTGAGTGAAGCGTGCCGTTTCATTTCCATGTGTGTGTTTGTGTAAAGAGCCCAAAATGGCTCCTGTTAAGAGACACGCTTACGACGCAGAGTTTACACTCAAGGCCATTAGTCACGCAGTAGAACACGGGAACAGAGCAGCAGCCAGAGAGTTTAACATGAACCAATCAATGGTGTGGAAGTGGAGGAAGCAACAAGACGACCTACCCTGACTGTTGTGTTGACATTCCCTTTAAAGGAATAAAAAAACGTTTGTAACTTCTTCGTTTTGTAAGCTTGAGACACCGAATGAGTTTGGAAATAAAAGATCCAAGAGCAGGATGTCTGGACTGAGGTAAATTGTAATGACTCAGTCGACATAAAAAGGCTAATGTAGCTATAATGTCAGGTAAAATCCTCACCGCCTACGGTACAAAATGGTTTATAAATAGGTAGATATTTCAGGATAAACACTGAAATAATAACATTAGAGGCTGAAAACTCTGTCTGACAGAAATCTTGGTTAATAGGCAACAAAACTACTGAGTCAAGTTTAGAAAAGATCGTGGCTCGGATTAAGAAAGTCCTGAAGTGAGTCCAATGACTCGTTTGAATCATCGAGGCGGCGAACGGTCATCAACCCAAATGCCGCTCCTGCATTAGAGCTGGTATCTCTGTCCTCTCTCGGGTCATGCGTTGCAACCAAACAATGCTGCAGGGCCTTCCCCACTGTGATTCTTGTCATGCCATCAGGATCAAGCAAACGTTTTAAGAGATCTTCGTATCAAAGAGTCTCAAAGAGCAGGATGTCTGGCGGTGCGCTGCTCTTGTCTTTCTTTCTTTCTTCAAACGTTGAAGCTAACATCGACAATAAGGGCAAGAACATTGTTTTGGGGGCTATTTTGCGTCTTTCTAGTGGAAAAGAAAATCAACCAAAATACACATTGATTTGTTTATTTTACTACAGTTTATTTGTCTGTAGATTTCTTATAAATTCACCAAAAGTTAGCGTTAGATAACTTAACGCCTAATTTGCATAATTAAACATAACATTATATTAATGCAATTACAAATAATAATTGGTAATCCGCTGGGGAAGTCCTACGGTGATGTCTGTTAGTTAAAAATGTTTTTCTTTCTCACCTGTAGAGTTTTCAAAATGAATTCATATAACAATGGATGTCTTTAAAGGCCGTTTTTTAGAAATCTTCACTTCAGCAGCATCGTTGTTTGTTTTTATACCATTCAAAGCCGGATTTACGGTTCAAATTATTCTGCAAAACATGGCGAAAACGTTTCTTTTATGTCTGCAGTATTTTCTGATTTATGGAGTGATAAAAAGAGATATCCGAAGTGAAAACAGGAATTTTGAAACTAGCTTTATCTAATATTCCCACTTCTGTTCTGGAAATATGTGCAGGTTAGCTCACATCTCACGAGATAATGCCTCATTTGGATATTTAAACATATGTTCCCAGGGTCCAATATTCCTTGATATGAAAGTTTGCCAAGGGCAGTTGAAATAGCAAAAGCACTAAGGAATATGGGTGTTTCAGTGTACATCACTACAGTATAATATGCAGATAAGATGCAGACGAGTCATATTTAGAGGATAATGAGCTGGAGAACATAGGACCCCGAGGATCGTACGCTCCCAAATCTGCTCGCCACTGTTTCTTTTCAGCCAACAAACAACAACAGCCAAGAGCATAAAAGTCAGAAGTCTGCTTTTGTCTACCTCTGTGGGAGATAAAGGACCAATTGTTTGAATTTCAACTGCAATATCTGCCACCGTAACAACTGTAAACTGCATACGGACTGGTTCCAGGTCACTTTAACCTTCATTCATTCATCTTCAACCACTTGGGTTCGTGGGGGGGCTGGAGCCGATCCCGGTTGACATCAGGCGTGAGGCGGGGTCCACCCTGGACAGGACGCCAGTCAGAGACAGACAACCATTCACATCTACGGGTGATTTAGAGTCATCAATGAACCGAACACCTGCACGTCTTTGGACTGTGGGAGGAAACCGGAGAACCCGGAGAAAACCCACGCAGACACGGGGACAACATGCAAACTCCACACAGAAGGGCCCCAGCCGGGATTCAAACCAGGAACCACTTTAACATGGAGGAGAAAATTATATACGGTTCACATCCTCAGCATTTTGGACAAACGTGGTTTTAACTGGACAGTGAACACACCTCAACACTGTGTAGTAAATGTAATAAACCTCAAGTATCCATACAGTAATCTGACCCTCAAAGTTTAATGTTAGACATGTACAGTATGGGTCCCCAGAATTTAGAAACTGCTTACTTGCATCTGTTGGGCATTTTGCATAATTAGCAATAATTAGCATTTATTTTGCATAATGGCATGCATGGCCAATATTCCAGCAACAGCTCGGCTGATTTCAACAAGATTGGAGTTGTTTTTGTCCGTTATTGAGGATTCTGAACCCATTTCTGACCTTTATGTAATTAAAATTGGCTGTTTAAACCAGAAGTACGTTTTCATTCACAGACTGTGAAACCATAATACTATGACTACAAAATATCGTCAAAATAAAAGAGAGTGAAGGAAGTGTAATACATGTAATGGATTCAGCATCCTCAATAACCACCAAAACCACTCTACTATAATCTAAAAGCAGAAAGCATTCAGCAGTTTCTAAATGCTACTGGGCCTGTGAATGTTCTCACTTGTCCAAATCATCGTTATCCTCAAAGCAATTTCATTCAAAAGCAACTGGACTTGGTTATTTGTCTAGGAAGACGTTTCACCTCTCATCCAAGAGGCTTCATCAGTTCATGTACGCATCTGACCAGACTGGTCCAGGACCAGGACCAGGACCAGGCTGGGACTGGTCCAAGTATCTGGAGAGGAGATCCAGGTATTTAACCTTTCGCAAGGCCGATGATGTCACTGGAACCCTTTATGCCCCAAGTGCCAACGACCATCGTTAGAGTGACAGTCGTTGGTGGAAGTTGGTTTAGACTTCGTTAGTCCTGTATTGGGTCTTAACGACAGTCGTTGGAGTCACAGGAGGCCATTTGTGAACAGTTGTTCTTTGAGGTTGGATTGTTGAATGAAGGGATGAAAGGGCAGCTTTGTAAATTGGAGATAAGTGGAGTCTCAGACCTCCTCTGTTTAGCGATGGTTTCTCTACTTTTGCATAGATGGCTTCTTTTCCTCCTCTTTCAAACCATCTGTCCTCTCCGTCCAGGATGTGGGCATTGTTGTCATCAAAGGAGTGGGCTTTCTCCTTGAGATGTAAGTGGACAGCCGAGTCCAGGCCTGAGGAGTGAGCTCTCCTGTGTTGGGCCGTGCGTTTATGCAGTGGTTGTTTTGTTTCTCCAGTGTTGAGATCTTTGCATTCCTCGTTGCATTAACAGCATAAACCAGATTGCTTTGCTGGGTGTGTAGTGCTCTGTCCTTGGGATGTACCAGTCTCTGTCTGAGTGTGTTACTGGGTTTGAAACACACAGGGATGCAGTGTTTGTTGGAGATCCTCCTGAGTTTCTCTGATACCCCAGACACATACAGAATGACTGTGTTGTTTCTCTTGTTTTCTTTTTCAACCACTTTGGTTTTCTTTCTGGAAGCAGCTGCTGTTTTCACAAAGGTCCAGCTGGGGTAGCCGCAAGTTGTGAGGGCGCCTCTCAGGTGCTTGCGTTCTTTCCCTTGGGCCTGTGAGATGGTGGGTGCGTTGTCAGTGTAGTGTAAATGCTACTGACCCATACTGTACTCAACATTTCCGGGTTCACATTGCCGGAGAGTCGACCATACTAGGAGTGGTTGCGGTGCCTTAATCTGCATTTAAGAGGTAAAACTGCTCAAAGATGGAAATAGATAAAACAGAAACAAATGTCAACAACAGTTGTTGTTCCCAAGTATGAAAACAATAAGCGATAAACAGTTGATGAATAAAGACCGAGTGTGTGCAGTCAGATGTCACAGCCAGCAGAGAGCTGCTGAAGCGTGGGCTGAATAACTGATCTGTGTCCCCGTTCTGCTTCTTCCAGCCATCTACGAGTCGTCTTGTGAGGCCTACAAGCTGATTGGCAGCTCCTCTGGCTTCTACTCCATTGATCCAGATGGGAGTGGCCCCCTGGGACCCGCGCACGTATACTGCAACATGACAGGTAAGATCATTGTAATTCACACGTCGTCACCTTTCACCCTTTTTGAGTTCCACTGAGAACTGGCAGAAAGCTCAGTGTACAGAGTCCGCTCACTGAGAGATCGCAGCACATCGATCCAAACTGCCACGACAGTTAAAGATCCAGTAAAAAAAATCATTACGGCCACTCGGGGCAGTACCTCAGAGTTCAGAACATATCTGTGGGGAGTATCTTAAGTAAATGTCTGTGCGGTTATACTGCAACAGTGTACTATCGGCTGTCACACATGACCTGCTAGAACAAACGCACTGTGGGCTGCTGGGGAAGCTGCCAGTCGAACCCAAACAACCACAGGAACTGGATCCAGCTCTGGTGGCGTGAAAGCAAACGGACCAACCAAGCAAGTTTTCTTTAGTGGGCAGTGGTGGAATATGGCGTTCATTTTGGCAGCTATCTTTAATCCTGTCAAATGTCCTTGTTAGTTTTAATTACATTTAGTCATGTTTTTATTTTGTCAAGTTTTAGTCGACTGAAATTCTGAGCATAATCACAAAAACATAACTATTTCAGTCTGGATTTAGTTAATAAACTGTTGACTTTTTAGTCTTTTTTTAATCATCAGTTGATATTGAACATTTCAGTCAATGTAGTTGAGCCGAAAAACATTTCATAAGACCTTATCTTACCCTTACCTGGTGGTTGTAGTGTGAAAGTAAAGTTTACTCAATTACTACCAAATATTATGACAATATTGCACTTTTTACTTCACTATATTTATTTTAGGGCTTATATGGGATTTTTGAGTCCGACACTGATTTGACTGATTACCAATATGGCGGCCCCATATCGACCTTTTCTATGTAGATTGTGCGAATGTGACTCTACAAAGGTACTCACATTGTATATATATATACAATGGCACTGGCTCTCATTTATTTTACATTAGTTACTAGTTACCTAAAGCTGCAAAAGGTAAAAACAAAAAAAAAAACTGCCAGAATTTGAAGCAGAGTGAAAGCTCTTCCTGCAGCTCTCCCTCTCTGTCCTGAGCCGATAGGAACTCTCTCTCTCTCTCTCTCTCTCTCTCTCTCTCTCTCTCTCTCTCTCTGTCTCTCTCTCTCTCTCTCTCTCTCTCTCTCTCTCTCTCTCTCTCTCTCTCTCTCTCTCTCTCTGAAATTAACTGTGATGGGCCAAAGTCTCCTGTCTCTGGCTAGATTTTCTAAAGCCTGAAAACACTTGAATTAAAACAGCCTATGATGAAAGATTAGCATGGCTCTTTTTTTAACACAGCTATCCAGGCCGTGCCTTAGAGCCTGTGCCTTAGAGCCCGTGCCTGGGGTAACTTTTAGTCCCTTTTCACACACACGCTTTCAACCCAGGTTTGACCCAAGTCCAGGGCTTTACCACTCACACTGCACTTATAGCAGTGGGGCAAATCATCAGTCATAAAAGCCCAAACGAACGGATCTTTGGAGGGAAACATTCCCAATTTCATAACAACTACTCCAAACGAGCCAGGTTTGAAAAAACCCTAGACTGGATGAAAAAATGGACGTAGCATAACCACCGGGGTATGTTCTCTCAACTTGATCCAATCATCCTCGCCTACGGAAGTCTCCATCTTGTCTTTGGCTCCGCCTCATTTCCTCTTACCAAAAAAAGGGCATGTATGTGACGTACCTCCTCCGAGGAGAAGTGAAGGTCAACGGCTAGCTGTCATTCGAGAGGCCACGCCCTTAATTATTCATAAACTTTAACCTCCAATAAAATAAAAACTAGCATGGTACAAAAAAAATCACCCACCTCAGTGTTGCCATGGAGATATGAGCTAAACATACAGACTCAAATGTTTTTTTTCCTTAAATAGATTTAATGATGCTGTGAAAACATGGGGGTCAATGAGAAACTGCTCTATTATGAAACCTGCCCCTAGTGGACACTCAGAGAACTGACATTGTTGGCACTTCCTGATTGGATCAAACAGGAAGTGGCTGTGGTGGGGGCTTGAAAAAAACGTTTATGATGCCCTGTGGTACCCTGGCAACTTGTAGCCCGGAGGTTAAATCTATTTTCAGGTATTAACCCTGCAGACTCGGGGTTAACCTTCTCCAGCCCCAGCCACCTCCAGGCTAAAGTCGAGGTTAGCCCACTCTGGATTATGTCAGTGTGAACGCTTTCTGAGCCCGAGGCTAACGGTTCCCTGAGCCTGGAAAAGATCCATTATCATGTATTATTATTATTATTGATTAAGTCAGCCAGCAGTATGTAAAACATGTGAAATGAGCTCCCCCTTTACCAGCTTCAACATTAAAGTCAAGAACACATTAATGCATCACTAATCATAATAATAATAAGTAATATTCATTGATTCATCTTCAACCGCTGGTCCCCGTCGGGGTCGCGGGGGGCTAGAGCCGATCCCAGCTGACATATGAAATATATTATGTTTTAAATGAACCATTCTGCGTTATCACTACTTTTGCTTTTGAAAGTTGAAGTATATTTTTTAATGCTTAAATACTTTTGCGCTTTTCGTGAAGTGAAAGATACTCAGAATACTTCCAGCGCCACTGATGGAGACATTAGAGACGTGGTTTTAACATCATTTCCAAAGCTTAAATCCATATTACTGATTGTGAACTGATCAGAAAAAAAGCCTTTAATCTTTCCATATAAGCCATGCATGTAGTAGAGTTATGTAAATCATGTAGTAACCACGGCAACACTTGAGTGTGGGGATTTTCATTACAGTAGGTCCATTAAATCACTAAGACGCCTCCGTTTCGTCCAGTCTCTATCTGCTCGTCATTGTTCATGCCATGCAGTCCATTTGCGGTCTAATAATACTAACGATGTTCATTATGATTTCCTTTGTGAGCGCTTTGTCATGTTAATATTCACATTGGAAGCTTGTGAGTGCTGCATGACCAGCTGTCCGTCACCAGGGTTGGATTGGCCCCTCATGGGTCCTGATGTTGACTCATCTTGGTTTGTTTGTAAAACGCCGGCGTGAGGATGAACTGGACCCTTAAATCGTCATTTATTCTCCTTAAAACAAGAGAAAACAAACTGTCAGCTAAAGCATTACAAGTCATCAACACCCTGCCTTTAATTAAAGTTGTAATCCGTAAAAATTGAGATGCGTTGTTTCCAGCGGCCTCTTTGACGGTAAGATGTCACTGCAGACGAGCCTCTGGACTTCATCTCCCAGAGTTCCTTTGGAAACCGTACAATGTCGCCCGTGTGACGTCACTACATTGGCCGCTCTCACCTGCAGCGATGCGGCGTGATGCCTTCACGTGTTCCACACTGACAGGAGGTCCCAAGAGAGACGCGTCACTAACTTTAAGTTTAAGAAGAAGAAGAATTACTTTATTTATCCTGCAACAGGAAAGTAAATTTTTTCACTCTGTTATTAATCATGTTACACACACAGGCCTGAAATACACACACACACACATTCACAAACAGGACCTATATACATGCAATTAATGGAGAGATGTTAGAGCGAGGGGGCTGCCAGTGACCGGCGCCCCGAGCAGTTGGCGGTTCGTTGCCTTGCTCAACAGCACCTCGGCAGTGCCCAGGAGATGAACTGGCACCTCTCCAGCCCCCAGTCCACGCTCCATACATGGTCCACATAGGGACTGAACTAGCGACCCTCCGGTTCCAAGTCGAGTCACCTATGGACTTAGCTTCTGCCGCAGGAAGTCATCTCAGACACAACTAAACAGACAATTAACTGGATGAAAATCTCACAGACTTCAACTTTAAAAGGTAAAACAAGTTATCACATGGCCCCAAACCAATAATGGAAGCACCCCCTGGTTATCTGTAGGGTTGGGCGATGTGTTCAAATTTTCCTACCAGCCGATATTTTTGCACAGGACCATTAAATTAAGAAAAAAGAATGATAACAATCCAGCAAATTTAAAACCCAGTTACCCACAATGCACTCAGCCGTTACCTGGAGCTGATATATTCTTCTAAGCATTGTGTGCTTTTTAGGTTTCACTGAAATCATCCACGTACAAGTCATGGCCTCTCAAATAATTCCTTTTTTTAAATAAAGTGTCACAATTTAACAAGCTAATCTTAAGCCCCTGTAGTGGCCTCTAGAGACCGTCATTTTCATTGGGTCATTAAAGTCAAAAGGGTTAATCCCCTCGGCAGCGCTAATCTGCTCAGTAGATTTCACGGTGGTCGGCCATTAAACGAGGAGATATTCTGTATGCACCGCTGATATTTTGGACTGTAGGAAGGTGTCTGACATGGAAATACATTTCCCATCAATCCCACAGCAGTCTGCCCAGTAGATTATCTCATCAAATGATGGGTTTGGACCTGATTGCGGCGCGCAAGTCGAGATTTCCCCAACACAACACCCGCCTTTGTCCCATTGACTTCTGAAATATCATGTCCTTGTGTTTGTGTGTTGCTCCTGGGAAAAACAATTGATTTCTTGCCAAAGGGAGAGGAAAACCAAGGGTGAAGAGTCAATAATCATTACCAAACATGCACAAATATCCATACTGAATTTCACGGTGAACTGTTTACGTCCCCATTCGACCTTTAATTATTCACAGGGTACAATTAACCGTCGTATAACTCGACAAGACTGTTGAGTTTGCGTCGCTCGTTTTATGTAAATAGTGTAGAAACAATGGGCTTTTGAATTCGGACACCTTCCATTTTTATCTGTGCTGTGATCTTTCGATGGCAAGGACACGACGAGCGCCGCGTCCTCCCCGAGAACCATCACCTTAGATGTGACATTTGACGGACAGGGAGCCGGACACGGGGGTGATCCACGGCTCCCCTGACATGTAGGACAAAACGCACTCAGTTAAGTTTTGACACTGTGGAGACAGTATTCATCACCGGGCTGTCACAACTTTCTCGGCGACTTCGTCCTCTGCAAGGTTAATGTACCGGTGACGCTGCAGAGGGGAGCGCCGCCACCTTCTCCGCTGTCTGGCTCGGGTATTTTGTGGTTTTCAGCCTCCCCTCACAAAGCCGGATGGTTCGGCAGCAGATATGCCTCTACTTGACCTCAATTAAGGAATCTATTAGAAATGTAAATAGCTCTAAGCCTTACAACCTGATGTGAATAATCACAAAGTGGAGGAGGATTTTCTCCAAGGCAGAGTAAACATAAAAATCCTGATAATGAAAACGGAGCCGGGGATGGAAATGGGATGGATTCCTCGTCTGATTTTATCGGACAAACGCTCGACTCTCTTTGTTTCACAGCGTGAGCAGCAAACGCAGACTATCAGCAAAGAGCTCCTCTGCAGGGACGTGAATTGTGTTTGTGTTCAGGAGGTTTGAGGTTCACCAAAGGTCGTCGGATTGTGGCGTGGAAACAAACGCATCCCTTAGGTTTTCAAGTGATGAAGAACAAAGATTTGTGAAATGTCACCAGTGACAAACACAGACGGTTTAGCCAACAACACAGAATCTCTGACTCACTATTAAAATTGGCCAGGAAAGCTGTCGTGTAGCTTACAGTAAAATATGACACACACATCCAAACACCCACTGTAATACCATATTTAGATTTATTATCAGTCTGTTGATCTACTGTTTATTTGGGGGCTTTTAAAAGCAGCTTCAGACTTGCCTGTATCAGCCGACTTCTTATGAAATGAAACTTAGTACTTAAATATATATGAGATACCTGAAATGTGATTTATTGTAATTTATGTTGTTTTAAAGTGAATAGTGTCGGCCTACGCTGCTGTTTTTTTAAAATGGTGATACGCTCCGTTAAAAACCACTGCTCCAGGAAATGAACCTACTAAAAATATGGACTTTTGTGAGGAAATAGTGGTGATAAAGTGTAAATGCTAACGTATTATCACAGTGTTTCTGTCGGAGCTTTGGCCAGTGTGCTAACAGATTAACCTGTTCCTTGTATTCAGAGGTAGCTGGTGCAGTGGGATCATGCTAACAGACTGTTTTATAAGAGGACATGGTGAGGATAGTATGTTCATGTTGACACACTTTTAAGATTAAAGGTGTCCCACGAGCTATCATGTATTTAGGGTGTTTGCAGTGGGATCATGCGAAACAGGCTAACATGTATTTAGAGAGTGTTTGTAGTAGGTTCATGCTAACAGGCTAACATGTATTTAGAGAGGGTGTTTGCAGTAGGTTCGTGCTAACAGGCTAACATATATTTAGGGTGTTTGCAGTGGGTTCATGCTAACAGGCTAACTTGTATTTAGGTTGTTTGCAGTGGGATCATGCTAACAGGCTAACGTGTATTTAGAAAGGGTGTTTGCAGTAGGTCCATGCTAACATGTATTTAGGGTGTTTGCAGTGGTTTTATGCTACCGGGCTAACATGTATTTAGGGTGTTCTCAATGGGTTAGAGCTAACAGACTGACATGTATTTAGGTTGTTTGCACTAGGTTCATGCTAACAGGCTAACATGTATTTAGAGACGGTGTTTGAAGTAGGTTCATGCTAACAGGCTAACATGTGTTTAGGGTGTTTGCAGTGGGTTTATGCTAACAGGCTAACATGTATTTAGGGTGTTTGCAGTGGGTTTATGCTAACAGGCTAACATGTATTTAGGGTGTTTGCAGTGGGTTCATGCTAACAGATGATTTTTTTCTTTTAGAGGAGAAGGTGTGGACGGTGTTGATGCACAACATCACAGCTCCAGTGACCGTCCAGGGTTCTTCTCTGGACAAACCTTACATCATGAAGTTCAACTACAGCGCCTCAGCTGAGCAACTCCGTGCCATCGTGTCGTCCTCAGAACAGTGCCAACAGGAAGTGGTGTACAACTGCAAGAAGTCCCGACTCTTCAATTCAAAAGGTCGGTATTAACCTCCTGTTGTCTTGTTTATGAGGCGAGGTGAATCCAACAAAGCCTGTCAAATGTGTCCTGAAGGATTGTGGGTACGTCTGCATGTAAATATAAGTGGTCAGGTTTCATACGAGGGCTTGCATTACCTGACACTGTACCCTTCACTGCAAATTCACCACGTATGTAATGTTTAAATTGAAATATATTGAACATTGAATGACATCATTTGTTAACTTAATGTTATACTTCGTTTTGCATCGATCCTGAGTGCCACACAACTGAATCTTTTTAAATCTCCCCACAACCTTGGGACGCCTTTTATTTCACTTAAAACAGCTGAGGCTAACCAGGCTGCCAACCCCACCCTTGACCACGCTTATTGTATTTATCATGTTATAGGGAGATTTTGCTGTTGTCCTTCATGTTAAGGACAGATTTAGATCTGTAGATGTAGCCGGCGTAGCAGGTGTTCAGTCTGCCGTGCATTTAAAAGATGCAAGGGTCTACAAGGGTGGAGGCGTGTTGCTTAAGTTACTGCTGAGACATGAAATACGACCCCAGGAAGTGGGATTGGAGTAACAGATTCATTCGCTTGGAGGCTTACGAGACGCCGGAACACTCCACAAAGGTTTATAATACTATGAATATCAGTAAGAACGCAGAGTTCATGTTACAAAATGTTCTACCAGGAGTGTGTGTTCGCTCGTATTTGTTTTGTCGAGCAACTTATTTTGCTTGCCAACGCTGCGTTTTTCTTTTTTGCAAAGCCCGCTGCATTGGCACCCCGACTGCGTCGCCATTTGAATATATAAGGAGCTGCGTTTTTTAAAGTCGATCCCAACATTGTGCGGTAGTTGTTTGTCTTGACTGTCCTGGACTTTGCAGCATCAGAGGACTGTTTGTTGTTCCGAATTGAAAGTCAGGCTCTCTGTGCTTTGTCACACTGGGAGCCGCCGCGCCTGCAACACCCTGCCTTCTGCTTCATTCTTGTTACATTTTAACAATAACCAGATAGGCGGCGTCCAATCTTTATGCGTGCATTCATGTTGAACTGCCTTGGCACCTACAGGGTCCCAACCATCCAAACATTTGCTCTTAAATCATGAAACATTCATGAAGTCCCAGATTCCCAGATTCCCCCATTCCCCGTTCCCTGGGTGCCATGTACGTGCAAACAAACAAGTTCATTATCACACCAGACATCAAAGAGGGACAGGAAACAGACTATTTTATAGCTGCATGAACACTTTCAGAAACAGTCTGGGTTTTTTTTGGATGCTCGCCTTTGTTGTCTGAGCACAGAAATCTCCTGTGGAAGAAGAAGGTCAAATGTCTCTTTGCGCTTCACTTTGCTCGTAGACACATTCAGTATCCCCCTTTTCCCATCAAAGCACACTTTTACAGGATATTCAAATTAATGATTGAGCAAAATTGCACTTATCATGCTAATTTACAGGGAACAAAACAACAACAGCAGGTGTTCGAAGCAGTCGACTGAGTTTATCTGCCGCCACTTGCCAAGAAAGTCTAGAGTTTAGGTGTATAGCGTGTCTCCTCTCTGCCAGCTCTCCTGTCACTTTCAACTGTTTGTGCAGTGTTCAGTCATTTAACGTCCTTCTGATAGTGTTCATGTGGCCTGACTGTCCTCACCAAAAAAACGTTTGTATTGGGTCGATTTTGCAGCTTATTATGACCACGGGTGTAAAAAGTGAACTGGACACAGCGTTTGAGGTGGAGCCCCGTTCATTCCTATGAAAGCGGCTCAGGAGGGCGACTGTGGCTCAGAGGCAGAGTGGGTCGTCCTCCATTCGAGTGATTGGCTGTTTGATCCCCACCGCCCCCGGTCCACATGTCGAGGTGTCCTTGGTCCACATGTCGAAGTGTCCTTGGGCAAGACATTGCCCGAATTGCTCCCCGTGCTCGCATGGGTGTGTAAATGTGGTGTGAATGATTAGATTAGATGGTCTGTAGATGTCCACTGCCATCAGTGTGAATGGGTGAATGTGACAAACACTGTGAAAGCGCCTTGAGTAGTGAGAAGACTAGAAAGGCGCGATATAAGTACAAGTCCATTTACCAGTTGTAATTTGGTGCACAAGCCAAAAAAGCTCATCCTCCACACTTCTTACGCTGTTGGGCCTGTAGAGAGGGCGCTCTAGAGACGTCCAGCTACTTCCACTGTAGCGCTCGAGCTGACGTGAACATGGATTAAATGATTCAATCGTGCAGCTTTTCCAGACTTATCGGACCGAATGGATCTAAGTCCCGTATTAACACATCATTTTGAAAACTGTGATGCTCTAAAGAAATGTATCCATGGATTCATAGACGTCTTTTTCACCATGTAAGTCAATGAGAAAAGGTTTTTTTTTGGCCAAATGGCATCATGTGTTACAACAGAAGTTGTAATTCAAACGTTTGGCTACTATGTCAGATTAGCTTCAAAGTCCGAGAGAGGTACCGCAGGTCCTTCCTTCCTGCTGCTGTCAGACTTTACAATCAGCACGGCTCCCAATAGACTACTGACCTCATCCTGTACCCTCCAATGTGCAACATGTCTGTACTATGGGCACTTCTGTTTTTGCACTATTTGGTCACATTTACTCATATTTATTCACTCCATACTATATTATTACAAAACAAAAACAACTGCACTACATCATGTGAATATGTAAATATGTCTATTTCTATTTCTTCCCTTTTTAAATTTAACTTTATTTCTTATTTTTCGCCATTTTTTTACCTTATTTTGTAATATTCTGTTGCTGCTGTGACAAAAGAATTTCCCCCGTCTGCGGGACATTAAAGGTTTTCTGATTCTGATTCTGATGTTAGAAAGGAGCGAAATGATTCACGTTCATAATATATGAAATGAAAAATCAATCAGTCAATCAATGTGTGTGTGTATGAGGACAATAGAGGAATGCCGGGGGTGTTGGACAGATCGATCAAACAAACACAGGACTGTTACCCGGGAGACGAGTGTTCATGTCCTGTATGAAGCCAAAAGAACAACAACACGACAGCGGTGACGTAGTTACGTCTTCGACTGACTTTAAGCCAATCGGTGATCTTTCCTTAGACCTAACCAAGTAGTTTTATTGCCTTAACGTAACCAAGTGAATAGAACAGTCATATATGGCGTTTAGGTATGAGGATGAACTGGATTTGCTTTGTAAAACGCTTGTTTTTCCCATAGTTAATGAAGTGTTGCTCATATGTGACAACATGCACAACATCAGTTTCATGGCTGCTCTTCTTCTTCTTTAGTCCTGCTTGTTGAGTTCACTTTTATTAAGGTTTATCCACCTGACTGGTCTGCTTGGTTGTGGTTGAATGCGTTTTTTTAGAAATGTACTGTAGCGCTCTGAACACGCGCTGAAGTGCTTGATTCGGACGAATGCAATACCATTTTTTAACAGCAACTAACTCTTGTTCTCACGATGTTTTAATGCCGTCACCTGAGTATTCCTCCCACACCGCAGCTGCTGTTTTTCATGTCGCGGGTCTAATGAACATAGAGGATGAGGAGGACATGGAGGTAGGTCAGCGGTTCGATCCCCCGGCCCCTGCAGACACGGAAACACAAATTGCTTCAGATGTCTGACGTGTTGAATGTGTATCTCTCCGGTGAACAGGCACCTTGCCTCACGGCCTCTGCCACCGGCGGATGAATGAGTGTTTGTGAAGTGCGATGTGCACAAGCGCTTTATAATTGCAGTGCATTTAGCATTTATGCAGAAGTTGTCAAAATTGTTGATTTTTCGTTGATCTCAGCGAAGGAGAGCGTCAGATGTGTTTACTTTGCTTTACTGGGAACAAGTCCTACACACAGCCAATTTGAGGGTGAGAGTGAGACTCACCTCTCCTTCAGCCGGCATCGACCGTTGCTTGTTATTTGTGTACCTGTTCTGTATCCGAGCAGTGTTTTAAAACCAGCAGCAGAAACAGAAGGGGGGGGGGGGGGGGGCGAGTAGGAAATCGAGGCTGTTTTCCAATGTGAAGCAAGAAGTTTCAACGGACGTCTTTTGAAGGACGCCGCGTCGTAGAACGTCGCCAATGTTAAGAACACTCGGAAATTCGCGCCCTTTGTTCTGAGGATTTTCAAGGATGCACGGATGGATCCTCATCGAGCTAAAATACCCACGATCCTCTGCGTTTACACGCCGCGCAAGGTATTAAATAGTAAAATTACAGACTTTCTGTTAGATTCCTGCTTGGGCCGGTTATCAGTCCTGAACTCTGTGAGGAACACGCCACGGCCATGGTGCCTCTTATGGCGTCCGCAGTCTCACTCTTTAGCAGGTTGCAGACACAGCTGTAAAGTTAGATGGTAACGCTCACCGTCACTGGGTAACACTTTGCATCTCCTAGCTGGTGTGAATCCCTATCTTCATGGTTATGCGTTATAGCCAATTAGATGTTAACACATCTCCCCTTCGCTGTCTCGGTCCACCTTTCTAGTGTCAGAATCTGAGCTTCGCTGTTTGAGCGCCAGGATCGAGGTGGCTTCACGCACTTATTTGTGTCGACGACTCTTCTGTTCTCCTTGATCAAGTATAAATAAACTCCTGCAGCATAACACATCCAGGCCTCTGCTACTTCTACTTCTTTACCGGCGTCACAACAAATTCCTTCCTAACGTTTAAGAGTGTAATATTTTCAACCTTTGTATTGGAAGTGTCGGCTTCTAGCCCACATTATTTCCCGTCCCGTCGCTGTTTCACCGTGGACTGTGAGTAACTTTTGTCTCTGTAGCTGTAGGGCGCACTCACACTGTCCTTCCGTACCATGCCCCGGTCTTTAGGGTACTTGTCCCCCCCTCCCTCTCCCCCGCACCCCAAGCCCGTTTGTACTCTGCCTGGGCCTCGCGCAAATGCTTCTTGCTGCCTATACGTCATCACGCCGTAACACGTCACACACATTGATTGACGTCATCGCCATGCGTCGCTTTGTTTCCAGATCTTTCCATAGACCTCAGAGTTTTTGTGCGTCTTGTCGACTGTTTTTGAATCTTTTTATCGACCAAATCTGCAGTAAACACTCCACCTCCACATCACACCAACGTGAACCTTTCACCGCCATTGTTGTTGTTAAATGTCCGCGCATGGTCCCTCCTTCTATTTTCTATGTCCGAACAGGTGCACATAAATTACGTCGTAGGCCTTGTGCTTGTACACGTGCGCATGCTCTTGCTCGTACATGTGCAAACGCGCTCTACAAAAGCCCACCTCTCTCAGACGGGCCGTGGACGGCCAGCTGGCCGCAGTTATGCGCAGAGCGGTTGCACTCACACTGGTCAAACACACTAGGCTTTAGCTGAAAAACCTGTTTTGGCGCGGTGCGGAAGGACAGTGTGAGTGCGCCCTTAGACAGTTAGCCGCAGGCCGTCAGATCCTGTTTGGAGAAAATCTCCGGGGAGTGTTATCTACACAAGAGCAGAATCTCACACGGAGGGTGAATTAATGGAGATGGGAAGATCCGTCACTGTATCACACTAATGTGACATGTATATCCATCCACATGTAAGCGTATGCAGCCATAATATATGCCGGGGAAGGATGAATGCGTCGTGGCATGTGATACTTGATTATGTATTGTGACATGTAGCTTTAATGGACTTTTCCTCCCCTTCGCCGCCGGCCTCATCCCTGATGCACGCTCACGTTGTGTGGCAGATGATTGAAGCAGGACCACTTAACCCCCATAGTGGAGAGCTTGAGTTATGCCTTAACTGTATGGCTTCGGCTCATCGACACGCGGGCGACGACGTGTTTGTGAGACGCCAGCGGAGACAATCAGAACAAATACATTTATGCGTGAATGAATGAAGAAAAGAACCAATTTGGTTGGATTACAAAAGAGGTGTCGGTTACAGGGACGATCCAGATAAACATGCAAATAAGCAATGTAACAGATATGACGCACAGGGCGTGCAGCCGGAGCTCATTCGCAGCCGCCCGCCTGTTTAGACTCTCAGGTTAAACAGTCAATAAAACAATAAATCAGGAGCAGCAGCTTGTGTTTATGTTTCTATACATGTGTCTATTTGTATATTTATTGCATATGACTGTAGAGGTGATAGTATGTGTGACTATGAATACACTATGTCAGCACTTCTCCTGTATGCAGCTGTGTTTCTGTACATATACACGGACAGTACGATTTTCAGCAGCCTGTTACAGCAGCTCTCGCTCACGGTTGAGCTCTTTCCGTTCTACGTCTGTCTCTTTTCATACTCTTCATATATATATATAATTTTTAGGTGTTTGTGTTTTTCCTTGGTGTAAATTTTGTATTATTATTTATACATGTAAAATCTCATTGAGAGCCAGGGTCTCGTTTGCAAGAGAGACCTGTTCAGGTCGGCAGCAGCAAAACACAAAGTTACAGACTAACTAAACATACAGGAGACACAACACACAACACAAACAGTTAAATAATACAGTACAAACTGCAAAGGGCAAAGAACAAGTTAAGTACAAGTGCAGACCCCAGCAGACTCTCTCAGCAGCCTTCCTACAAGCAGTTTGAAGTCCCCTAAAGAAATAAAGCTGGACAGCTTCAGCCTCTGCTGGAGCTTGTTCCAGGTCGCAGGAGCAGCGTAGGAAAATGCCTTCTTGCCAAGCTCAGTACGGACTGACGGGACGGCAAACGAGATCCAGTCAAGTCCAGGGACCGGAGGCTGCGATCGGACTGTTTCCGTACCAGATACATTGACAGATAAGAGGGGAGCGGTCCGATAATGGATTTATAGATAAAAAGACACCAGTGAGTGGTTCTGCGCGTGGAAAGTGAAGACCAGTGTGTGAGAGAGTACGATGTACAGTGATGTGTGAGGGGTTTACAGCCAGTTGTGGATCACAAGGCCCCGTGACATGCGGCATCCAGCAGTTGCAGGGAGTGAGCAGAGGCATTTATATATATATATATACAACAACCCCATAATCCAGGAGTGGCAAGAGAGTGGCCGCAACAATACGTTTTCTGGCTGTAGAAGAGAAACAGGCTCTATTTCTGAAGAAAAAACCCAAATTTAACCTCGATCTCTTCAGTAACTGGTCAACATGACAAGAAAGGCTTTTAAAATATTTAGATATATTGTCTGTATCGCTCCTGTTATTCTTCTATTTTACATGTCCCTGTGTTAATACTGGTCATATTTTTCTACAATGTATTGTTTCTTATTGATGCTTCATCTGATGTTTGCCATCTTTGCTGCTGGAATAAGGAAATTTCCCCTTTGTGGGACTAATGAAGTAATATCTTATCTTACATTAAACCTCTCAGTACAGCTGCCTCTGACAGAACAGGATCCATACATTCTTCATTTATGTTCGGCGTATTTGTTTTCTTTTTCAGTGTTCTTCCATGTGCATTATTTTTTTTTTTGCAATTTGAGATAAAGCCAGCGTAGCGAAACAACAGCAGTCCTCTAAATATAACCCGTGACCTTGACCGGCTCGAGCTTGAGCTTGGGCTCTGGCACAGGCTGACACTGTTGGCTGTTGCAGTGGTCCCTGACTGTCCGGGGTGTCGTTACAGACGGCAGCCCGCTCACCTGGTGGCTGGACTGGGAGGGGGAGAAGCGAAGCTACTGGGGAGGATTCCTGCCTGGAGTCCAGCAGTGCTCCTGCAGCCTGGAGGAGAACTGCATGGACATGAACTACTTCTGCAACTGTGATGCGGATACGGACGCGTGGTATGTAATGCGTACACCAACACCAACACCAACACCAACCAACACACAATTTCCAGAAAGAGCGTTTTCCTTTCATGAAATATATTTTTAATGATCAATTGATTGATATAGATAAAGGTAAATAATGCAAGACAATGCAACACAAACCAGGGAAAAGGTTTTCAGATCCTTTAATTATGGAGCTTTACTTATTCAAAACCTTTCTGACACAAAAGCATGTTAATATTATCAGCATGGTACTTAGCGTCTTTCTCATGCCTCAAGACACTTTACAGAGTCCACGTTGCATTCACACAGACGTACATGGTGGTGGTGGTAAACTACGATAGTCACAGCTGGCCTGGGGCAGACTGACGGGAGCGTGGTAGCCAATCAGCGCCTACGGTCCCTCCGACCACCTCCTCAAACATACAGCAGTCACACACATTCACACGAGGCAAGGTGGGTGAAGTGTCTCGCCCAAGGACACAACGACCATGACACAAGTAGGGCAGGGGATCGAAGCGCCGACCCTTCGGACATTGGCCGACTCGCTCTGCCGACTGAGCCGCAGTCGCCCCGAATCTGATGTTTCTGGATGAATGTTCCTGTTGCATTTTACCGTCCAGGTTGTGCTCAATTTAACTCTTTTATAAACTGTTTTGTTAATTAATCTACAGCCATGCATCATATTCTATAAGATCAACATGTGTTTGTAGTGTTGTTTCCATGTTTCCAGCCTTGTGAGGATGCGTTTCCAGCTCCAAGAGGCTTTTTAAAGACGTCATTTAGCTTCAGGAGGAGCTTGATTTTCTCAACGCATGCTGTAGAGGAACACTACATCCTTCAGTTTATTCATAAATTCAAACTCTTTGTTTGTTTTTCTCTCACTGGGAAAGATTGGTATGAACATCTGTAATCTGAAAAAGAACAGCACAACCCTTCCCTCTGAAATGCAGCGGAGTAAAAGTCTAAAGTAGCATCAAAGGGAACGTACTTGTGTTCTTCTAATACTTGTGTAAATAACTACGTCCTCCAGAGGAATCGTAGAGATGAATCAACACCTATCTGAAACAACACAAACTGAACATTACAGCCTTCATGGAGGAGGATTCGTTGCAGGGCTGTTGCATCAGACTGCATTAGCTTTAGCTAGGTGTTCCCAGTAAACAAGCAGCCGTGATCTAAACAGAAGGCTTCGAATAGGCATTAACTAACATGGAAAAGAAAAAGGGACACAACATCACTGATCTCTCCTAATCTCTGTGTCATTTCCATAAATTACCACGCCGGGATAATCCACACAAAGATCACTTGTGATGAATTAGTGCAATCATCAATGAGGCCTTCGACAAAAAGGACATTTCTGTACCGAGAGTTCAGAGTCTCTTTCTTTCACACGGACTCATGGTCCCCATTTCTTTCTTACTTACTGCTCACACCAATTTAATTACAGCTCATACACACTATTACAATCATGATCAATCTAATCATAATTTCTATGCAGTGAAGGAAAAAACAAAAGCTGCATTGTAGTTTCGGTGTGTTAGTCGCTCTTTTGTTTATCGTATGTTAATCCACCTCGAGGCTTCTCTCTCCGTTCGGCCCGGTTTGCATATTTCCAGAGGCGGTTGTCTGCATTGTGATAGATTGCTCCCTTTTTAATGTGTTTACTCTGCGTTCTGGGCTAATGCAGAAGAATGGATGCCTTTGTGTGGACCCCCGGAAAGGCGTCCACCCCGAGGGCAATGTGTTGCTATTTATTTATTTCTGTTTTTGTTGCGCCCACAGGGCTAATGACACAGGAATCCTCTCCTATAAGGACCACCTACCAGTGAGCCAGATAGTGATCGGGGACACCAACAGGACGGGCTCGCGGGCCGTCTACCACGTCGGCCCTCTGCGTTGTTATGGAGACAGTAGGTGATCACCTCAGTGTTGAAGCGGCTGAGCCATATTTGGTTGCAGATGGTCGCCTTGATTCCCAGGCTTTAGGGCTGATCAGAGACAGGGCTCAGATGATGCCTTTATGCCTCATGTGTTTATCCACGGAGAGGAAGTTCCAGTTAATCTATTCTGCTAGCGGCCAGACAACTGGCTGTGTGGACTGTAACCTCATAAAGTCCGCAGGAGCTGCCAGTCGGTCCGTCTTTACACATTCATGTTGCTCAGCCAGGCAAGGGTGCCAAAATGAGGAGGGGAGGCAGAGTTGGACAGCAGCACTGGAACATGAAAAAGGTTGTAGATATTTACTGCTTCATGCCCCAGACTGAGCTCTGGACAATGGGATGGGAATTTTGAGTGGCTCATCTGCAGTCAAATGTGGTTCAGAACCCCATGATTTCATTTTAAATTCAAGTGGAGACGCCGGTGTTTCCTAAAGACATCAAATATGCCTAAAAATCTGCACAAGACATTCAGAATATTTTTCCTCCTGACTACTGAATCATCTCAACCAGGGCTGGGCGATACGGCCAAAACCATATATATCACATTATAGCACATGTTAATATGATAATGACCACATGGGAAAGCCTTTTTTTGTGTGAATTACTGATAATTTTCTCATTTTATGAACAACTTTAACGCCAAATGAACATAACGTGCATGGATCGGAACATCATTTTGCTAAATGGCATAACTGTAGCTGTTAAACAGAATAATAGAAACCACAGACTGTAGTTAGAGATGAATGACGCGTTACCACGTCCTCCTACGGTGCAAACACGAAGCCAGAGTCTGCGCAGTAGGTATCAGGCAGTGTCAAAGTCCCGCCTTTACGTCCGTCTGACCAATTGCGAGCCGATCACAGCTGTCAATCCCAACATTTCACCCAGTTTCTATAAAAAATTGAAACCAAATTGACCAGAAAAAAACACTTTAGCACACATCAACGGGAATAAAAACTACCGTACCATGTTTTCAGTTCGACCATCTAACATCGAGGGGGCGGGACTTTTGACCTGTACTGCAGCCAACCACCAGGGGGCGATCCAGATGTTTCAGCTTCACTTGTGGGGATCTGATAAGCCGTACATCTTTATAAACAAACATCCACAGTATGATAGATCATTTTATGTTATTTTGGTGATATATATCTGGGAAATTGGGGATTTTTATTATATATCCAGACACTATAATTAACGTGAAAGGGTCGTTTTTGTTTCTTTAATTAAAACTTCTCTAATGACCTATACTGCAGCCGACCAGCAGGGGGCGATGCAGATGTTTCAGCTTCACTTCTTTACGTACAAATATCCACAGTATGATAGATCATTTTATATTGTTTTGGTGATTTATATCTGGGAAATTGGTGATTGTTATTATAAAACCAAAACAGCAAATGATATTCCCTCAGGTATGAAAGATAATTCCTGATATGTTTGCGTCAGTGTGCTTATTTTTGTCAATTTAGACGATGTAATTGCGATCACGATATCCTGATATCAATACGACTCTATTGAAAATGATGAGTTATCATACGGAAACATCGCTCAGCCCTAATTTCAACACATTATGGGACGATTATATGACGAGTGTATGAACATGTACAGTAGATGATTTGTTTTATATTCAAATAATTGCATGTAAAGCACATTGCCTAAAATAGAAATAGCTTTTGGTCATTAGCAGACACTATAATTAACTTGAAAGGGTCCTTTTGTTTCTTTAATTAAAAATCCTCAGACAGTCATTTTTAGATAAGGAACGGATTTACGTTGATGGTATTTTTTTTTTTTGACATTATCATTTAATCCTGGCACCACATCCCCCCAGCAACGAGCCATCCTAGCAAAAGTTATGGGTCTTTTTTATTTTTTTATGTGCTTCAATAAAGCAGCCGGCACCTGGTGGAAGTCTTCATACACTGTGAAAATACAAAGACCGCCTCGCCACAGGAACCACAGCATTGACCACTGGTTCAATTCAATTCAATTCAATTCAATTTTATTTATGGGGCCAAATCATAACAAAAGTTATCTCAGGACACTTTACAGAGTAGGTAAAGACCCAACAATTCCCCGTAGAGTACGGTGGCAACGAAAACCTTCACTATAACAGACAGGAACGTCAGACAGACCCAGCTCTGTGGAGGACGGACATCTGTCTGCACCGGAGAGAGGAAGCGATAGAAAGACAAAGAAAGACTAAAGACAGAGAGAGACACACTTCCAGAGATGCAAGCAGCCAGCGAGTAACAGTAACTTTAACAATATCTATAGTAATGTGAACATGACACACATGTTATGGCGGTCTGCACAGCAGAACAGCAGGAACACGCACATCCAAGGTGCCAGAACATGAAAATGATAATAATTATGACAAACATGATTCAAATGGTTAAAATGCTTCCAACGCCAACGGTTATTTATTTTGATGTTTTGCCGACGACTGACCTCTTGTAATCCTGAGATTAATGGCAGCGCTCTCTCAGTGGCAACGAAGCGGAGTCATGTTTTACCGCAGCGACATAAAAACAACCTCTTAGAGAGACGGCCGGGTGGACAGAGTGTGTGAAGTTTGACACCAGAGACCACAGTTTGCTTCCTGTTTGCCACTAGAACACACACACTGGAAACACCGGTGTCAGATCAGATGTCGTGTTTCATTCATTTTGTTCTTATTTCATCTGGAGACGACCGATACGGCGCATTTAAGAGGGGGAAAATAAGAAAATAGACTTTTTCTATGTAAAGAATATTTAACATTATTGTATGAAGGGGGTCACAACAGGGATGTTTTGTTTGTTGTTGTTGTGTTTGGTGTATAATCCGTCTGTTATAAAAGAAAAAAACATGATTATGAATCAAATGATTACCAAAACATTTTTATGCAAAGTTATAATTTAGTTAAAATGAAAAAAACAAAATGCTAAATAAACATGTTAAGTATCCGTCAATTGCGGACCATTTCACACTGTGCGTCCGTCCCGTGCCCCGTGCTTTAGGGTCCTTGTCCCCCCCTCCAGGCCCGTTTGTACTCACGCTACCTGGGCCTCGGAGAATGCTTCTTGCTGCCTATACGTCATCACGCCGTAACACGTCACACGCATTGATGACGTCATGGCGATGCGTGGCTTTGTTTCCAGATCTTTCCGTAGACCTCGGAGTTTTTGTGCGTCTTGTCGACTGTTTTTGAATCTTTTCATCGACCAAATCTGCAGTAAACACTCCACCTCCGCATCACACCAACGTGAACCTTTCGCCAGCTAGTTCGCAAGCTAGTTCGGTTGCACTCACACTGGTCAAACGAACTAGGCTTTACCCGTAAAACCAGTTTTGGCACGGTACGGATGAACAGTGTGAGTGAGACCTAAATAAAGAATAAATGAATCAAATAATAAGCTATATGACAGCATTTCTAAATTGCCCCTGTGTCGTTCCGTAAACGGTGATACCGATAGATACAGATGCAGTATGTCTGTGACAGGCCGATCGGGCTTTTATTATGACGTTGCAAATGTGAGGAAACAATGCAAGTAAGGGTTAGAGTCCCTGAGTGGACCATGAATGGAGCGTGGACTGGTGGTAGAGGTGCCAATTCATCTCCTGCATCAGCACTGAGGTTAGCAAGGCACTGAACCCCCAACTGTTCGCGCCGCCGATCCATTGACAGCCCCCTCGCTCTGACATCTCTCCATTAATTGCATGTATATAGGTCCTGTCTGTGCATGTGTGTGTATTTTAGGCCTGTGTGTGTGTGTGCGAATTTCCCGTTGCAGGATTAATAAAGTAATTCTTCTTCGTCTTAAAAAATAGACATCAAATAGAAATAGACATAGACAAATAGACATTTTGTATGCAGCCTCTTCCTCCCTCCACTTTACTTTCATGTCTCCTTCTCTCCCAGAGTCCATATGGAACGCGGCGTCCTTCTACCAGGAGTCCTCCTACCTCTACTTCCCCACCCTCCAGGCCGAGCTCGCCTCCGATATCTCCTTCTACTTCAAGACCAGCGCTCCTTCGGGGGTGTTTCTGGAGAACCAGGGCCTCAAGGACTTCATCAGAGTGGAGCTCAGCTGTGAGTCACCGCTCGGGCCGGAGAAAGAGAAAAAAGAGTGGAGAAAAGGAGACGTACATGACAAGGACGTGCGAAGAATGCGGAAAAAAGAATAGGCACAAAAGCTGTCAGTGATATTTTCTGTTGCTTTTATCGGATGGAAGTGCTAACTGTACCGCGGTTGACAGTTTAATTTCCCCGAGAAGCGGGCTGTCAGGTCTGCACAGCGTGATGTAATACTAATGACACAGTCAACAGCTATGTCATGCTGTCGCGGGAGACGTTAAAAGCACTTCCTTAATACTCGTGTAGTGAAGCCGAAAGTCTTAATGAACACACCAGATGGATGGAGAGACTACCTCGCGGATCCACTGGAGGAAACGCGGCGACAAAATGCTGCAAATCCAATAAATTTAAGCGGAACATCGACTCATTTACGTGAGGACCAATGAAGGAACACGCTGCTGTTGTTGAGAGGGATTTTATTTTTATTTTTTTTAGTATTGCATTAAAGAATTCAGGGACATGATGTTGTACTTACCAGGCTGCATATTTAATAAGCACTTAACCGCGTCCTCAGAGAGTCAGCTCAAGCAGCAGTGCATTAGTTTATTTGTTATAGGTGATAAAAAAGATTTGGAATTGTTGATTACAGCGTGTTTTGTTCGCCGCGCCTAAAGGGAGGAGCTCTCAGGATATTCGGAGCCATTATGTATTACTGCAGCATCGGAGACGTTGTGAAATATTGACGAGCTGTCAGCTGAGCCCCCTCATAAATCTATTCAGGTCATCAAGTTTTCCCAGCAGCATTGTATCACATTGCATCAGAAAGGAAGGATAGAGAGGAACATAAAAAAACCTAATATCACATTCAGTCTGACCTGGCTGTCATGTGTGTGTGTGTGTGTGTGTGCGTGTGTGTGTGTGTGCGTGTGTGTGTGATTCCCTCAGCTCCCTCAGTGGTGACTTTCTCCTTTGATGTGGGAAACGGTCCAGCGGTCCTGTCCGTGAAGTCCCACCTCCCCCTGAATGACAGGCAGTGGCACTACGTGAGGGCAGAGCGCAACGTGAAGGAGGCCTCCCTGCAGGTCGACCAGCTCCCTCTACGCTTCCTGGAGGCTCCGGCTGATGGACACGTCCGCTTACGGCTCAGCAGCCAGCTGTTTGTAGGTAGGCTCCGCTGTCAGAACGAACATACTTCCACTGGGGTTTATTTCAAACCCCGCATTAATTCACAGTTCATACGCCTCCTGGAAAACCTGGAAAAGGGTATATTTTATTTTCCTGTAGCTGAGGATGAACTGCTGGGCGACGAGAACACCCCAGAACGAATAACATTTCCATCTGAAAGTGCTAAGTTATATTCAGGATCATATTAATATTAATATTGTTAATGAACAAGAGGGTTTCGATCGCGCCCCTTTGCTCCATGGAGACGTCTCTCACACATCTCCCTCTCTCTCTCTCTCTCTCTCCCATCCTGTCAATCTCCAAGCTGTACTATCAAAATAAAGGCACAAAAAAGGCCAAAAAATAATCTTTTAAAAGAAAAAAGAATATTCTGATTACACGTCACACGGTTGAACATGCAGATCGGATCTAACTTAAGTGGCCGAAACTCAAAAAACGTTACTTACATTGTCTTTCAAATGTGATTATGAGTGACTGCTGGCTGGTAACTAGTAGTTTGTATTATTCTATTATTCTATGAGGGTGGTTAGCACTGTCGCCTCACAGCGAGAGGGTTCCCGGTTCGAACCCCGGCTGGGGCCCTTCTGTGTGGAGTTTGTGTTGAGGTTTATTACATTTACTACACAGTGTTGAGGTGTGTTCACTTAAAACCGAATTTGTCCGAAAATGCTGAGGATGTGAACCGAATATAATTTTCTTCTCCATGTTAAAGTGGTTCCTGGTTTGAATCCCGGCTGGGGCCCTTCTGTGTGGAGTTTGCATGTTCTCCCCGTGTCTGCGTGGGTTTTCTCCGGGTTCTCCGGTTTCCTCCCACAGTTCAAAGACGTGCAGGTGTTCGGTTCAATGATGACTCTAAATCACCCGTAGGTGTGAATGGTTGTCTGTCTCTGTTCGTCTCTATGTGTCCTGTGATAGACTGGCGTCCTGTCCAGGGTGTACCCCGCCTCACGCTCGATGTCAGCTGGGATCGGCTCCAGCCCCCCGCGACCCCGACAGGGACAAGCGGTTGAAGATGAATGAATGAATGAATATTATTCTATGATCAATATACTGTATCATCACTTCTAAGCAGATGATTCTATAGTAGGGATGGGCACGAGTAGTTAATTCCAAGATCGAGGGATCGCATCAGTTCCTCGACAGCCAATCGAGTCCTCCTATTTCCAAATCTATTTTTAGAACACAACGCATCTTCCTGCAGGAATAATGACGCACAGCAACACAGCCTACCCAGCACATAATGCTTATTCTCAATCAACACAGTCACCAGTAACCCTTTAAGACTTCAAAACATTGTTTCCTTATAAACACATAATTAAATCCGCGCTCACATCCTGTTAAAGACCAGTCCTGCTGTGGAGCACCTGCGCTCCGCTGGCTCAGAGGTGGCAGGTATCAGCAGGTGCTGCTTTGAGACAGCGCTCAGTTGTTGTTTTTATACCGGTGCCTGTTGGACTTCCACCACTCCAGTGGGTTTTTCTGAGGATGAACGCACGGCTCACTGAGACAAGCTTTGAGCTCGTTGACATCAATATTTTCAAATGCATCCTCCCCGAGGAGGGTGTCCAGTGCCTCTGTGCTCGCAACGTCACGGCCCAAAGCGTCGCTGCTTTCCCCCTCCATGTCCTCTCTGGGCCTCGCACGGTAACCCCGTCGTGTAGGTCAGACAACTGATCTCGGATGGTGAGGCGAAGAGCCGGGTCTAAAAATTAAAGGAGCGAGAGGTGCTGCACGGACACAAAAAGAAACTCGAGTGCCGTTGTTTATCAATTGAGTTAATTTGAAATGAGGACTACGCAAGGAATCAATTGCAGACAATTCACAATACAAGATATGAAAAATAACATAACCCATTCAACTAATGCAAGTGTGCAGCCTTTGCAGATATATGTCTTACACCTGCAGCACAGAGTCTGTGTTTCACAGTCCTTCTTTTGACGGCAGAACTGACATCTCTTCCTCTTACTCGCCCTAGCTGGGGAAGTGGCTGTGGTGGCTGGATCCTCAGGTTGAGCAGGAGCTCCTGCACTCTGAATAGCTTTGACTACTGCTGCTGAGGCTTCTGTGCGGGGGACATGCTTCTTTCTTTCAACGAGTGGAATTAAAAGTGCCTTTCCCAGCTTCTCCAGGAACACCCTTGTGTTCACTCTTGTTAAGGTTACGAGACATCCAGGTCGGGTGGATCTCTCTCCAAATCACAAAGGCATTGTAGGAGGAAACATCAATGATGTTGTGGAAGATGACCAGGGGCCAGCGGGCAGTCATCCTTCTGCAGCTGTATGTTCCAATCACCTTATCTAGGTTGTCCACACCTCCCTTGTTGCGGTTGTAGTCTAGGATGATGAGTGGCTTCCTCCAGATCCTCCAAACCCTCCAGGATTATTTTTTCTATTGCTGGTGTGATAAACAGGTAGAGTATAGAGACAATGTCATGGGCATGAGAAACGGCATACCTTGTGGGTCCTCGGGTCATCTTTATGACGTTTTGTTCTGCGTGCCTGCCGTGTTGGTCACATGCTGCTGAGGAACATGTTATCTTGCCATTTTTTGAAAGGAAAGTCTCTCTTCCAGCTTCAGGGTTTTCTTCTTCTTCTGAAGATGATTCATCATGCTCTGGGTTGTATTCCTCCCCATCTTCTTCTTCTGAAACATCCGACACACTCACGGCTTCAGCACAGACAGAGTTCAGGGCCGTCATCTGCAGCACCTTTATAATCTCTGCAGGCTGCGATAACACCTGTGTCTTGTTTACGTCTGCTACTGTCTTGTTTACGTCTGCTACTGTCTTGTTTACGTCTGCTACGGTCTTGTTTACGTCTGCTACTGTCTTGTTTACGTCTGCTACGGTCTTGTTTACGTCTGCTACTGTCTTGTTTACGTCTGCTACGGTCTTGTTTACGTCTGCTACTGTCTTGTTTACGTCTGCTACTCATTGATCTGAGACTGATCAAAGGCACAGCAGTCCGCGAGAAGACCACATGATTTGTCATGTTACGTCTGCTACTGTCTTGTTTACGTCTGCTACTGTCTTGTTTACGTCTGCTACTGTCTTGTTTACGTCTGCTACGGTCTTGTTTACGTCTGCTACTGTCTTGTTTACGTCTGCTACTAATTGATCTGAGACTGATCAAAGGCACAGCAGTCCGCGAGAAGACCACATGATTTGTCATGTTACGTCTGCTACTGATTGACTAATACATTGCAACATTCTGTGGTTTGTAAATAACTCTGTGACCTTAATTTCAACTCTTTTTGCCTCCCGGGTCATTTTGACCCCAAGACCACCTTTGTACCTTTTTTTGTACAGCGCACATGGAAATGTGAACGAAAGCAACATTTCACTTTTTCTACTGTTGGTGCCAATCTAAGAAAAGTCATAAAATTTCAAGTTAAAAAAATGTCGTTTAGGGGATTTTTTTTGGGGTTTTTAACACAGAGGCCGGGTCATTTTGACCCGAAGACAACAGAAGGTTAAGTTAGTTTAATACAAAAAGACTAACTTGTTTAATCGGACGCATAACTTTATTCAAATTTACACTTTTTTAAACAGAAAAAGTGCATAAAATGTGAGAGATATTTGAAAGCTTCGTCCGATAAGCTCAACAGAAGCTCTGAATGTCAGAAACCGACACGGGGTGCAGCGTACACTTGACGTTCTTCACAAAAGGGTACCGTATTTTTGGCACTATACCCAAAAAACCTTCAAATGTCTCAAAAGCCGACAGTGCGCCTTATAATCCGGTGCTCCTTATAAATGGACCAATATTGAGCCACAACAGGTCTCCAACTACGGTGAGCAGCCGCCGACTCTATTTTCCCCCGTAGAAGAAGTAACGTGCGGTGCATGTTGAGTTATACGACTGCGTGAAGCGTGCCGTTTCATTTCCATGTGTGTGTTTGTGTAAAGAGCCCAAAATGGCTCCTATTAAGAGACACGCTTACGACGCAGTAAGCGTGTCTCTTAATAGCGCAGCTCCATCTAATGGATGCAGAACGTAACCCCAGCCTCGACTGTCGCGTCTGTTCTATGCTCCTTATAATGCGGAAAATACGGTACCTTTATTTCCGTATTTCCTTGTGTGCGCACTTTCTCCCAGATGCCGGAGCTCTCGTTGGAAATGTCGTGGTTCTCAGCGTCGCGTATAAAACCTTTTAAAAGTATCTCGGACTTTGCGCCCGGTCCCTCACGATGTAGGCACACTTCAAAGGTGTCTCTCGCAGCTAACGATCCAAAACACAAAGCAGCCCTGTAAGCTGCTGTGAAGAACTAATGGATTTTATTATATTTTCATTATTGCTCTGGCTGCTCTCCTTCTCCTCTCACATTTATTTCTCCAGCAGCCCCCCCCCCCCCTGTGACATCTTAATGTGCCTCCTTAATAATACACCAGCCTTCTGGAGGGCCCCATTTTAAAAAGTGTTCTCCATTTTACTGTAGGCCCACAGTTCATGCACTTAATGAGTCGTTTACTCCCCGAAATAATTCATCAGAGGAGGGAAATGACAAAATGGAGCAAAAATCCTCCGTTAATCTCAGAAGAACTTGTCGTTAGGTGACGACGTAATTGTTTTCATAAGAAGGTACAAAGGTGGAATCGCGAAACGCTCCCTCAGACGATAAAGCGACTGTATATGTGTGTGTTTATGTCCTTCAGTGCGAGCTCATTAGAGAAAGAATATCTGCAAGAACACACCATATATTTTTAAATATGTGATTTTACCGACTGCAAAATCTACCGTGACTTAACTCATGAAAAACGTTGCACTAGTGCCACTTTCTTTACCCAGCACGTCCTTAAATAGAGCGCTATTTGCTAAAGATGCAGCTTGTTGATCACAAACAATTGTTACAAGGTTCATTTATTGTCACTCTACAGCACAAGGTTGCACTGTTAAATGTAAGTTGTAGTCCAGGAATAAAAAGTATAACGACGGAGGATGAGTTGAGTCCGATATTCACTCTCCTTTTAGCTCTGTCTTTGGTCTCCACCAGCGTCTGTGAAATATATATTGTGAGCGATAACGTGATAGCCGTGACATGCGTCCTCATGCTTGCAGGTGTGCGTACACTTGTCGTTCTTCACCAAAGGGAACCTTTATTTTTCCGTTGCTCGTCGTGTGTTCACTTTCTCCGAGATGCCGCAGCTCTCCATGGAAAGCTCGTGGTTCCCAGCGTCGCGTATAAAACCATGTTTTCATCAGAAGGTACAAAGGTGGAATCGCGCGACGCTCCCTCAGACGATAAAGCTACTATATATGTGTGTGTTTATGTCCTTCAGTGCGAACTCATTAGAGAAAGAATATCTGTAAGAACACACCATATATTTTTAAATATGTGATTTTACCAACTGCAAAATCTACCGCGACTTAACTCATGAAAAACGTTGCACCAGTGCCACTTCTTTTACCCAGCACGTCCTTAAATTGAGCACTATTTGCTAAAGATGCAGCTTGTTGGTCACAAAAAATTGTTACAGGGTTCATTTATTGTCACTCTACAGCACAAGGTTGCACTATGAAATGTAAGTTGTAGTCCAGGAATAAAAAGTAGAAAGATGGAGGATGAGTTGAGTCCGATATTCACTCTCCTTTTAGCTCTGTCTTTGGTCTCCACCAGCTTCTGTGAAATCTATATTGTGAGCGATAACGTGATAGCCACGACGTGCGTCCTCGTGCTTGCAGGTGTGCGTACACTTGACGTTCTTCACCAAAGGGTACCTTTATTTTTCCGTTGCTCGTCGTGCGTTAACTTTCTCCCAGATGCCGCAGCTCTCTTTGGATCTCGTGGTTCTCAGCGTTGCGTATAAAACCTTTTAAAAGTATGTTTTCATCAGAAGGTACAAAGGTGGAATCGCGCGACGCTCCCTCAGACGATAAAGCGACTATATATGTGTGTGTTTATGTCCTTCAGTGCAAGCTCATTAGAGAAAGAATATCTGCAAGAACACACCATATATTTATAAATATGTGAGTTTACCGACTGCAAAATCCACCGTGACTTAACTCATGAAAAACGTTGCACTGGTGCCATTTCCTTTACCCAGCACGTCCTTAAATAGAGCGCTATTTGCTAAAGATGCAGCTTGTTGGTCACAAAAAATTGCTACACAGTTCATTTATTGTCACTCTACAGCACAAGGTTGCACTATTAAATGCAAGTTGTAGTCCAGGAATAAAAAGTATAACGACGGAGGATGAGTTGAGGAGTCTCACCGCCTGAGGAGTGATGGATAGTAGAGTGTTTGAGTGCAGCTACACTGAAATTAATGTCGAATTTATCACTTACTCCGTACAGGATTTTTGCTGTTAAATGTAATAGCTTCACAGTATATTATGTACTACAGCAGGGCTGTTAACTATTTATTTAAAAGCTCCTTCAGAGTGACAGTGATTGAGACGCGCTGTTCTTTAAGGCACGTAAATTGAATTTGACTGCGTAATCGTTCCATCTGATTAGACCGTTATTACACTCAAAGGATGCAGTTAACCTTATTTATGAAGCTGAACACATACAGGCGGCTTCCACAACCGAGGGTGATTTCAGTTCTAGGGTATAAAATGTGTTTTAGATTGTATTGAGACATCTTTAGCATTCACAGTAGGTATAAAGCCGCTGGAATAAGACAAAGGTACATTTTTACGCTGTTCTCGTCTTCTGCATTTCTGATTTTTACATCAAAGAGTACCACGCGTGTGATGTGTCGGCTAAAGCTAGCTAACATAATGAGAAATAGCCCTGCGAGGGTCCAAAATGACCTATTCCACTCAGCAGCCAAGGTTGCGCGGTTAGATGATGTCTTTAGCATACTTGCTAGACGGAGGAGCAGCCCGTCACAACGTCACTCTGATGCACGGACAGACAAACAACATCCACCTGGTGGCGCTCCACTGTTATACGATATTGTTAAATGATAGGGGACATTAGCCGCTCTGCTGCTGCAACCGGTCAACTGCCAGCTAGCGTTAGCAAAGCTGCTCTTGCATTTGGCGCTTGGCGAGGGTTAGTTTCAGACCCTGGTCACCTGCTGTGTGTATGTGTGAGTGCACACATGGGATAGGTTTTAAGAGGAGCCTTTAGTGCTGCAGGAGTGAGTCCTTAAACCTGGAAGGGAGTTTGCATTTCTGCACTTCCTGTTCCCTCGCCTCAGGGTCAGACGGTTCTTTAAATGGCTTTTTTAATTAGATCTCTTAAAGGGACATTCTGGCATACAATCATCCCAGGATCTTTTTCTGCAAATATACTCATCGAATAAGCTATCAAGACAAATTTTTTTGTGTAACAACCATTAACGGAGAAATCCCGGAAAGTCGCTAACAGTTGCTAACAGCCGAATGCGGCTAAAACACTATTTAGCTCGGGGCAGCACGGTGAACGCATTAAAACATCTTTTTTAACCACTAATACTCCCCATTGGTGCATCATTTTATGTGTAGGGACTCTTCTCATGCTACTGCAGAGGTTTAGTGTTATTTAGTTAAAAAAGACGTTTTAATGCGTTCACCGTGCTGATCAGTGTTTTAGCCGCATCCGGTTGTTAGCGACTTTAGTTGTTATATGAAAAAAACTGTCTCAGTGGCTTATATGATGAATGTATTTGCCGAAAAAGACCCTTCTATGATTTTTTTAGCATTTTGTTCTACAAGATAAAATATGTCAGTTAATTTTGTAACATGTGCTTGTCTTTAAAAGAGGCGGTTGCTAACAAGTGGCCAAATGAGACAACCATCATCAATAGTGGGAGCTAGTTTACCGCATTAAAAAGGCACCTTTCTCTCTTCATCTTGCACCTGAAAATCCACTTACTGTACTCTTATTGTATTTTATACTTTGTATTTCTGATCGTACTGTACCGCTGCTACGATGACCTCATTACCCCTGGGGGATAAATAAAGTTATATATATTTATCTATCTATCTAGTGGGTATTGTAGTTCGAGTGCATTTAAGCTTCAAAAATCACAAAAGTGTTGCTCAGTTGTGGAGATCAAAATGTTTAAGCATCATAAACTTTTGTCCACCACCAAACTTTGGTTTATTTTCTGCTGTAATCTAAAGGAAAGATCCCAGCGGCTTTTTGCCGAGGGAACCAGAGCGACGCTGACTTCAGGGTCGGCCTACAAAAATACATAATCCCTGCAGCGCTCTATTCAGGAGTCCTCCCAGTGGTTGGATGAAATGTTTTGTGAATACGGACCCAGGTGTGTTAGGAGGTACATGAAACATTGCAGGGCATCAGCTCTTTACCGCAGGGGAATGAAGCAAACGCATCAAAAAAGGCCTGGCAGTTACTGTATGTCTACAGGCACCTTGTCTTTGACTTTAGAAAGGTTAAAAATATGAGAAATTCACAGAAAAACATTCAGGACAGAAGGAGAGAGGGGTGAAATACAGGAAATCCTACAAAACAAACCACCAGACATCTTTATTCTACAATTAATCAGTCTCAGGGGGATGATGACGGGAAATGATAGCCTTAAATTATACCTGTCGCGAGTTATAGTCACAACAACGTGAGACATTTCAATCAAAAGGCATCATTCTCCCACCTGTGTGAAGTGTAACTGAGCAGCTGTCACCGTGTTGGTTCTCTATGTGCGTCGCACACTGATGTCTCGTGAAAGCTGTCAAGCCCATTACATTGTTTATTTAGTCCTAATGAGGTTTTACGTGCTTAAGTGCCGACGGAGACGCAAACTGGAATTAAGTCGATGTTTTCCGTAAATCCTCATCAGCCTTAAAGGGAATACAAAATCGTCTTCTCAGCACAGCCAGCCAACATTAGATGTGACTCAACTGTTGCTCTTCTCCTCTCCAGGAGGAACGGCGTCGCAGCAGAGGGGCTTCCTGGGCTGCATCAGGACCCTGACGGTGAACAGCGTGAGCTTCGACCTGGAGGAGAGGGCCAAGATGACGCCGGGGGTGACCTCCGGTTGCCCCGGCTACTGCAGCGGCTCCAGCAGCCTCTGCCACAACCGAGGGCGGTGCATCGAGAAGAGCAACGGCTACGTGTGCGACTGCTCTCAGTCGGCCTACGGGGGAACCACCTGTAACCAAGGTGAGTGCCGCCGCAGCAACAACAACAAAAGCTTCGCCACTTAATGTAATTTAATAGGTTAATGTTGATTACAGCTAATAATCGATCATTTCCAAGGTTATTCCACTACGGCGCATCAATAAAAATGCAAGCCAAGCAAGAGGCAATTAATACTTGTCTTGGCTCTAGACTCCAAGACCATTTAAAATGCATTAGACCAAATTATCTCCTGCAGTATGTGTGCACACAACATAACCGAAAACCACCGGAGCAGCAGGCTGAGCAAACCGCCGTTTAGACACGGTGGAGAGAAACGACGGAATAAAAACCCACACTTCACTATTTGCACTGTTTCCTCTCGCTCAGTGTGTTAAAGGGGTAGTTTGGATGTTCTAAGCTGCTTCTCCATACTCAGCGTGTTACCTACAGTCGACGGCGGCCGGCGTGCTCTCAGTTTGGAGAAGCAGACAGGAGGACAGACAAAAAAAAAATCAATATGGGCTTAAGTGTTTAAGTTTACAGGAGAGTGACCGAGGCCTTTCTTCTCTCCCGTCAAACGCAGCAGACTCAAAACTGCTGCCTCCATCTGTTATTTGTTTGTGTTTTTCTGTGACTTTTGGTATTTTTAGGGTAAGAAACTTAAAAAAAATAAAATAACTGATCAAGGCAGCAGTTGATCGGCGTCTCCTGTGTCCTTTGAGGTAAAATTACTCTTTTTTTTATTATCAGTGGAGTCTGGCGGCTTTGAGGAGAGCAGAGGAGAACTGAAACAGGGTCGATATTGTTGTTTTTGACGCGTCTTTAATACGTTTCGCTCCGCAGCAGTACATCGGAGCTGCTGGTCACAGTGACTACGGAGGAGTACATCATACAAACACACTTCAAAACATCAGAACTTCCCCTTTAAATGTGAAAGCTGGAGCCATACCAGGATGCAGTTAATCTGACTGCTGCTCAAAGATATCATCCGCTGTGTTATTACAGCTCGGATCGTACCACAGTTAGCGACGTTATTGTGCAGATTTGTCACCCAGGTTACAGACTCTCCCTTTTATCCGCGTGTCTCCGGAGACTTAAACTTCCAGGAGTAAAACACACTCCTTAGATAAATGCTTTCAGCTGTATGACGGCACATTTCCAAAACTTTGAAGTTTTGACATAATGAAAGTACTCCGCATTAAAAAGCAAGGGTGTGATTAAACCGTGAACGTTGCCTCTCCGCAAAGCAATCTGTCAGTTTTTGTTCTTTTTATGTCTGGTATTTATTTAGCGTATAAACATACGAGTGCTTTACCCGGCGATGGAGTGCAGCAGCTGTCTCCAGATCATCAGCGGATGTGCTAACAGCAGTGGTACCACTGAGGCACTCTCGCTGGAAATGTCTTATCGCAGCCGTGTCAAACAAGGCGGTGATGTAACGGGGTCTGGGCGTGTTGGCACGCTGTGAGGCTGCACCCCCGTGTCGGTTTCTGACATTCAGAGCTTCTGCTGAGGTTATCGGACAAATTATTTCAAATATCTGTCACATTTTATGCACTTTTTTTGTTTAAAGATGTGTAAATTTGAATTAAGTTATGCATCGGATAAAACAAGTTAGTCTTTTTGTATTATATCAACTTTATTCGGTGAATGGGATACGTCGGTTTTTGTCTACATTTATACATGGGAACTCAAAAACTGATCAGAAGTGGGTGCAGAAGTGCGGTCTGACTGTCTATTCTGTACATGGATGGATTACCCAGGGGGCCGAGCGGCACAGGCATGTGGGCCCATAAAATGTTGATGAAAAAAAACCCAAAATGATAAAAAATAAATGCAAAATGACCACAAGTACCCACAAAACTATTAAAAATGACAGCAAAGTGCAAAAAATAGACCAGCCGCAGCCCTATAACGGTGCCTCGCGTTCCTTTAACAGTCCCCTTCCTCCCTTCTTAACTCCAGGAGTCGTGTTCTTAATATAACAAACCAGAACACGGACCACGCAGCAGCTGGCTTCGTTAGGAGAGTCTTACCGAGGTGACACAGGGGTCTGAGTGGCGTCGAGCGACGACACTTGAATCCCCACGGTGCCGCTGCAGCTGCTGGGTTTTGCTGTCGACGTGATATCCGAGTCATCGTCTCGTCTTTGATGAAGTCAAATAATTCGTTGCCGTTACATTTCATACAGGGCCCGTGTGCAAACTCATTTATATCCCTCCGCAAAGTTTGTGAGCTACGGAAAGACAGCGAGAGTGTGAGTTTATCCTTAAGACAACATGCATTGGTGGGAGTGACGCACTGGGTATTAATAAGTAGGTATACAGTGTGCCTGTTTATACGCGCCGCAGCACCTCCGGAGAAAGACAGTGTTTTTGACAGCTCTTCATTCAAAAACAGTGCCTTCCCTGTGCTGCACCCACTGGGAAAACTACACTACTTTTTGATGAGGTTGTGTTGTTATATTTCGAAGTGTACTGTAATGAACATCGCAGCCCTCAGAGGCCGCAAGCCGGGGATTCAGCCCTTTTAATCTTCTTTCAAAAACAAGCTCCAGGCTCTAAAAACCCCCTTTTTCTCCTCTCTCTCTCTCTTTCTCTCTCTCTCCATTTGTCTCTGTGCGCTGCAGAGGTGTCGGTGTCCTTCGACACGGAGTCCTCGGTGACCTACACCTTCCAGGAGCCGTTCTCGGTGATGCAGAACAGAAGCTCGCAGGCCTCCAGCGTTTCCACGGAGAGCAGCAGCCGAGCCAGAGAGGACGTGGCCTTCAGCTTCGTCACCTCGCAGAGACCGGCCATGCTGCTCACTGTCAGCACATTCAGCCAGCAATACATCGCTGTCATCCTGGCCCAGAACGGTACATACATCAACCGCATGAGAGGAAAAAAAGAGGCCGCCGCGCAGGAATAACTTAGGGCAGTGACATACAGCGTAGATCATTTCACAGTCGTAAACGTAAACATGCTGAATGTGCCCCACTTTATTTCATTCTGCGGAGGGCGCGAGCGATTACCTGACACGACATTGCATCATTTTGTTTTTTATCGTGATTTCTTTGTTTTAAATAGAATTAACATGTATTAAAATGTACAAAAACAGTAAAACATAGAAACAAAGGAATGGAAACTAACAGAAACACTTTGGAGTACATATTTAAACGTCCAAATAATTTTATTTATTTATTATTTTTGAGTTTTTAGGTTTTCCATAGTGGTCAAATATGAAATATGAGTCATTTTAAAGAAACAGCAATTTGCTAAAATAAAGATCAAATGAATTATGGAAGTTTCATCTGCCACATAATTGGGATTATTAAGAATTAGCAATAAATCAATCTTTGTAAGTCTGATTTTTTTTAAACAGCATTTTGAAAGGTACTTCTGTTAATCAAAGTAAGTAAGGCACATTCTTCAGACTGACGTTTCCTGCACTTTAACTTTATTTCCATGATTAGATTTCCCCTGACCAATCACAAGAGACCTCCAGTAGCGCTACGCTAACTTGAACAAGGCTAAAATAATAAGTTTGCCTACTCCAACTACCGTATGTTCCGCACTATAAGGCGAACCACATTATAAGGCGCATAGAACAGACGCTACAGTCGAGGCTGGGGTTACGTTCTGCATCCATTAGATGGAGCTGCTCTAAAGGGAACGTCAACAAAACAGTCAGGGGAGGTCGTCTTGTTGCTTCCTCCACTTCGGCACCATTGATTGGTTCATGTTCAACTCTCTGGCTGCTGCTCTATTCCCGTGTTCTACTGCGTGACTAATGGCCTTGAGTTGAAACTCTGCGTCGTAAGCGTGTCTCTTAACAGGAGCCATTTTGGGCTCTTTACACAAACACACACATGGAAATGAAACGGCACGCTTCACGCAGTCGTATATCTCAACATGCACCGCGCGTTACTTCTTCTACGGGGGAAAATAGAGTCGGCGGCTGCTCACCGTAGTTGGAGACCTGTTGTGGCTCAATATTGGTCCATATATAAGGAGCACCGGATTATAAGGCGCACTGTCGGCTTCTGAGACATGTGAAGGTTTTTAGGTGCAACTTATAGTGCGGAAAATACGGCAACTATTTAAGCGGCTCTTCTAGACTTGCTAAATGTCATGGATAACAAATAAATCAAATTGTGATGGTTAAACGAGTCATTGGCCGGCCTTGCTTAGATGCTGAAGACCCTTAAACGTTGACCAATCAGAGCAAACTGGGCTTATTTAGGCGGGCGGGGGGGGGGGGGGGGGGTCTTAAAGAGACAGGCGCTAAAACGGAGCGTTTCAGACACAGGGTGAACACAGGTGTATTCAGACAAGGATGAGAAAAATACTCTGTTTACTGAACATTAAAGCCTGAAAACATTCTCTAGCAGAAACACAAAGAACACGTCTGAACATGAGAACATGAAAAAGAGCAGAATACGCCCCTTTAACCCTCCTCATGTCTCCGTCCTAACCCTTGTTTTCCATTTATGAATATCTGTGAAATATCCCTGCACTCACAGGCAGCTCACACAAACGCGTCGCTATGGTTACTGAATCATTTTCCATAATTACGGGGGGGGGGAGGAAGGGACTGCTTTGTTGACAGCGGGGCTGGTCCACTCTACATTTGCACCACAAACAAAATACACTCGCAGATTGTCATTTTTTTAAGGCGGAAAAATCCACTTCAATGGGAAAAAAGATAGTTCAGTCATAATCCCATCGCACTTCACGCCGCCACGGTATTCTTCTTCTCTTCTTCCTTTTACCTCCAAGAGCCAAATACATGAGAAACTCTGAATCTAATTCTTGGGGAATCAGGGTTTATGCGCCCGTTGAAAGGTGTTTAGCGGGAGAGAGAATGAGGCCGACAACGAGCAGGCAGCTAATGGCGCCGCAGCTGCCAGCATGAATATAATAACGGAGCCGCCCCCACAACTTTGAGCGAACCGATTACGGGCTAATGAATAGATTCACCCTCCGCGGTTCTGCTGCTCCGTCTTTCTTCACTGGGAGTCCAACACATTACACAGGTCCCTGCACAATAAAGGACCCCAGACGGCTAATAATACCAGAATAAAAACCGTCTTTGGACTTTAGTGTTTCACTTTAAGTCTGAAGGGAATGTCAGAAAAAGGGTCCTCACTTGTCACTCGCGTTTCCCCGCTGTCGGCGCGGTATCTCGGCGTTTCCGGCTTCCTGACACAACAGAGGCGTCAAAGCTTTAAGCTGACAGCCTTTAAGCCGCATCCAAACTTTTGAGTATCACGTTGAGCGACAGTGCAGCTGTTATTCGGTGTCAGTTGTCCTGAGACGCTCTTTTTTTTTCGTGTTAAACCACAGCTCCCGTGTGTTCCTCGGGGGTCTCTCCGTAAACACAGAAGGGGCAGAGGAGACACTCCATCCACAGTGACCTTCATCTATAGGAGCACTCACAGGATTTGAAATGAATCACTACACAAAGCCCTTCACCTACAGACCGGGAATTGTAATATTGACCCGGCTCCACTTGACAATGCATAGCTATCTGCCTCTTTGATCTGGCAGCGATCGTGTGTGTGGGAGGAACACTGAGTACATATTGACTTATTCTGTGTGGGAGAGAAGAGCTATGAGATAAATATTTGTATATCTCAAAAGGCAATTGAAGAAGTTTGGCTAGAGCGAGTTTATTTATACATATAAGCCACATCATTTCGGTAAAGAGGTCTATTCTCGTCTCCCATTTGGCATTTTAATGCAAAGTCCACACACTCGAAGCCACAGTATGGGTTTTTTCACGTCATGACTCGAGTCCACGGCTCCTGCATTTACATTTAGCACCGTAGTGAATCATCATAAAGTGCTCCGGAGGTCCATTTAAAGGGTGTGTTTGGATGCTTTGTGTCCAGGGAGTCTGCAGATCTGGTATCACCTCCAGACAGACAGGAGTCCGGACGTGTTCAGCCCCGTCCTCACCAACCTGGCAGACGGGCGACTCCATCGAATCAGAGTTCACCGAGTGGGAAAAAACCTCTACGTACAGGTACGGATCCCCCTCTTTTACCTAGTTGTACTCGGATTTTCATCTATTTAAATGTCTTTTAAGTTCCTACCGATCAAAGAGTGAGTTCAAATAATGGTGACTGATCATGTGACCCACTAATGACAGCACTTGTTGCCTTTTTGCTGATTATTCAAATGTCAGCGTCTGTGGCGGGCTAGATGTAAGAACGCCGGTGACGCCACTGACAGCCGTTGGTCTGCCAGCCTAACGGTTATGCTGCGTTCACTTGTAATCGGAAATGGGGATTTCCAACTTGAGTCAGTCTTGTAGTGAGGGCAAAAGTGTAATAGGAACGTGTGTGTGTGTGTGTGTGTGTGTGTGTGTGTGTGTGTGTGTGTGTGTGTGTGTGTGTGTGTGTGTGTGTGTGTGTGTGTGTGTGTGTGTGTGTGTGTGTGTGTGTGTGTGTGTGTGTGTGTGTGTGTGTGTGTGTGTGTGTATGGATTTAAGAGGGGTACATAAAGGGGACGGACTGGAAGAAGGGAGGTGAATGTGTTTCAGTAAAGTTTCCAAAATAAGCAAAAGAAACTGTTATGCTGCGTTCACTTGTAATCGGAAAGCGGGATCTTCCAACTTGAGTCAGTCTTGTACTGAGGGCAGAAGTGTAATAGGAACGTGTGTGTGTGTGTGTGTGTGTGTGTGTGTGTGGGTGACGAGAAGAGAGACTTGCTACGTTACAGGATTATAAAGCAACAAACCAACAAAATGCAACACACTTATGAACGGGTCTAATTCTGTAATGACAAAACTCTCCAGCAAGGAACCAGATTTCTCTCCCTGCGGTCCGAACACTCCCCTCACTTCACCACAGAGATGGTGTTCAAATTCATTTTCCACTTGCTGTGAAGACCTATCGTTAGCTGGGTCATCAGCTGGTCTGTAACGACCAGGGGTCTGCAACCTTTACTATCAAAAGAGCCATTTTTCCCCCTCTTCCACCAGATAAAGTTTGTCTGGAGCCAAACAACACATCTGATGTCACAGCTTATAAAGGTTTATATAAAGTTACTGTTACCTGTCATTGTTACCTGTCCTAAACCTGTGGTTGTTCGCTAGTTTCTCGCCACATATCGAGCGTACGGGTAAGCCACCATCATGTGAACGCAAATGAATTTGTCCACAAAACACTATTTTCCTTCTCTCATGTTTTGGGGTGTTATCCACCAGCAGTGCGGGTCACCGCGTCAACATTAGCCCCCTGCAGGGAAAGGAGCCGGGCCGTAGACCAAGGATGTGACGCATATTTTCACGTAATATATTTTCAATATCACCTTGAACTCCAAGATAAAATGTTTTCCCTCGTCCAAAGTGCAAAAAAACACGTTATTTACACGTTGTTTGAATCATTTTCTGCCACTGAAAAGGGGCTGAAGAGCCGCATACGGCACTAGAGCCGCGGTTTGCAGACCCCTGGTCTAGACGTACCACTGTGAGCATTTTACAAACGGAAGTGGACGTAATCAAAAACCTGCCGTGTTTTATTGCAGATCATCAAGTTAAGCGATGCAACCGAGTCAGCGCGGTAGAACAGGAGCGAAAGGTCGAAACCACTTCAAAGCGAACCGTGTGCGGATGTGGGGGGTTTTTTTTATGTTGCATGAAGCCGTAGAGAAGACAACTCCCGATCTATAATGTATTGAAATGTGCATGCTGCCGGAGTTACCTCGGTTTAGATTTCTTGTAATTGCCTTGTTATTTGATTTCTCTCCACTCAACCAGATCGACCAGGACATCCACAGAAAGTACACACTGTCATCTGATGCAGAGCTGATCTTAATCAGATCTCTGACATTGGGCAAAGTCACCAGTAAGTCCTCCTCCGAGTGTGCATGAGGAAAAAAAAACCCTCCACATCATCCCGGATCTTTGATCTGTAATTCACACGTCGGCGTCAGTAACCACCTTTAATTTTACCCGTGTCTGCAGGGAGAGAGAACCTGGACGAGGACGTGACTCAGGCGGCCTCCAAAGGTTTCATCGGCTGCCTCTCCTCGGTGCAGTTCAACCACGTGGCGCCGCTGAAGGCAGCGCTGACCAATCGAGGAAGCTCGCTGGTCACCATCCGCGGGCCGCTGGTCCAGTCAAACTGCGGAGCGCTGGCGGAGTCCACCTCACACACGCTGCAAGGTGAAACGCTCACACACGCTGACAACCACGCAAACTGTTTGGTACAATTGAGTGGTTTTATGTGTTCAGTAAGGAGGCTTTTGTTTATTTGTTATTTTATTTTATTTGGATTCTTTTTTAAGTCATCGTGTTGCCTTTGAGGTCACCTGTGTGTGACTCTGAATACCACAGATTACTTTGGATTCTCCATCTGAAGAAGGATTTATTTTTTAACACTCGTGACCGAAAGAACAAGGTCGCGGGTACAAGCGGCCGAAATGGGTGTTCTCAGGAGGGGGGCTGGAGTCTCCCTTAGAGAGAGGGGGAGAAGTTCAGCATCCGTGAGGAACTCGGAGTAGAGCCGCTGCTCCTTTGCGTTGAAAGGAGCCAGTTGAGGTGGTTCAGGATCATCTAGTAAGGATGAACCCTGGGCGCCTCCCTAGGGAGGTGTTCCAGGCACGTCCAGCTGGGAGGAGGCCTCGGGGAAGACCCAGGACTAGGTGGAGAGATTAGATCTCCACACTGGCCTGGGAACGCCTCAGGATCCCCCAGTTAGAGCTGGTTAATGTGGCCCGGGAAAGGGAAGTTTGGGGTCCCCTGCTAAAGCTGCTGCCCCCGAGACCCGACCCCGGATAAGAGGCTGAAGATGAGATGAGATGAGACTCAAAACACAAAGTTTTAATCAGGCCTGTAAGTGAAAAAGGTGCCTAAAGAATTAGTTAATTAGCCTCCCCAGCTGTTTATTCAGCAACAGAGGCGTTAACCAAATATTTTCCCCTGAAGTCATCGTGTTGCGTTTGAGGCCCGTGTGTGACTCTGAATACCACAGTTTACTGAAGATCCTCGAAGTCGAGGAAGGATTTTCTTTCCATCAAACTCGTGATTTCTTCCTGCAAACTCAAAAGGTGCCTAAAGAATGAGATAATTAGTCTTTCCAGTGATTAACTCAGCATCACGCTGCGGTTGCAGCCTCTCAAATGTGGGGATTTGCTGCTCTTTTTTCTTCCTCATCGCACTTTAAATATCTCTAAACGGCACGAGCGACTGACAAAACAAGTTATTCGGAGGGAAATTATAGAGGGCGATTTTATGAACCGACATTCATAGACGGGATGATTCATTTAAAAAGTAATTAACGCATTAATCAAAGCACTAATTAATTTCTCTGTCTTGTGGCCTGGGCCGAGATTTCAAGTGGCTCTTTTTTTGCCACTTCTCTCCGTCTCTCCAGCTGCAGTGAAACTCACTGAATGTCACATTGTTTAAAGCATAATTGTATATTATGATTTATCGTCTTTCAATGGAATCGATATCGTGTAGAATTATATGGACATTCTGTGATACACGATTACTTTACGTTAACTCAAACTTCTCCGAAAGTGTTATCCGAAACACCCGAAGGAATATTTTTATTATTTTTTATTTATTCATTTATTTCAGACTTGTAATCCAAACATGAAAAAAAAACACATTGAAACTTAAAAGATATAGAAAGTCTGAAAAGGGGATGGAAGGAAGCAACGCTTATAAATTTCCAACCCCTCACCCAGCACCACCCAACCCAAAATAACATATTATAACAGTACAATATATAGTAGTGACACAAACAGACATACATGACAAACAGACGGACAAACAGACGGACAGGCCCTAACTTTTTCTGCTTCTACACCCCCTCTTCCCTCCAGAACAAGAGCAACAGAGCAAATGCCAGACAGGCATTCAGACAGACAGGTGTCTTTCATTTGCATTTGTGGTTTTATAATCAAACTTTACATTATTTACGACACAGTTCAATGAGAGTAACATCAACTGGATTACACAGCTCGTGGTTTTACGTACGCGAGCAGATATCGTTAGATCCTGAGAGGTCTATGAGTGGTCGTTGAAGGAACTGCACTTAAGCCTAGAGGTTGTCTCTTTGTAACGTACAGTGACAAACATGTCGTTACCTTACTGGCGGCTGTGGCTCAGTGAAAGAGTGGGTCGTCCTCCATTCAAGAGATCGGCGGTTAGATCCCCAGCTCCCCCGGTCCACATGTCGAAGTGTCCTTGGGCAAGACACTGAACCCCGAATTGCTCCCTGTGCTGCGCATGGGTGTGTAAATGTGGTGTGAATGGTTAGATTAGATGGTCTGTAGATGTCCACTGCCATCAGTGTGAATGTCTGCGTGAACGGGTGAATGTGACAAACTCTGTGAAAGCGCCTTGAGTAGTCAGAAGACTAGAAAGTCCATCCATTTACCATATATGGCTTATAACACCTAACACAAGCTAGCGTTAGCTTTATTCAGCATCAGGACAGTCACTTCACTTTATGTTAGCTTTAAAAGAAGGGTTAGGACCTACCGTGACACATCAAATTCAATTCAATTCAATTTTATTTACAGTCCCAGATCATAACATAACTTTTCTCAGGACACTTTACTTACAGAGTAGGTAAAGACCACACTCTATGACTTATTTATTGTTAACATAGACCCAAAAATTCCCCCTTGAGTAGAAATCTTGAGTACACAGTGGCGTTGAAAACCCTTTAACAGGCAGGAACGTGGGACAGACCGAGCTCGGGGGAGGACGGATATCTGTCTGCACCGGAGAGAGGAAGAGAAGGAGAGAGAAAGAGAGAAAAGACGGACAGAGAGACAGTCCCAGAGATGCAAGCAACCAAAGAGTCACAGTAACTATAATAATATCTATATTAATGTGAGTATGACTCATATGTTATGGCAGTTAAAACAGCAGAATAGTAGAAACAAGCACAGCTAAGGTTATAGATTATAACAATGGTTATAATTATGGTGGCAATGATGAGTAATAACAGCTGTGATACAATGAGATATATGACTCAGGGTGTTTTTATGGCTACAAATGTTAGAATTTATGAACTAATGATAGTTTATATTAGTAATAGTTATAAAAGCAGCAGGAAGCGCCATGCAGGACCACGGCAGCAGGCACCACCACCATCAGCAGAGACCTGCGAGACGACGAAGCACAAACAACTCCAGGAAGAAGTTGAATTAGGAACGTGCACTGATGAGACATGAATGATACAGACGGAGAGGAGAGAAGCTCAGAGGATCACGAACAGGATTAATTAAGCAGAACAAAATCAGCTTAACTTCAACACGTTCGTATCAGTAAAATATTGAAAAATGAGAAGAAGAAAAAAGACTTTACCTGCAGTCCGTGGTCAGAATGGGTCTGAACCCTGAACCAAGATGGCGGCGGCTGAGACGCTTCTCACCAGCCTGGACGCTGCATCTAGCTGTGTATACGTCTCCAGTATGAGGCTCTAAGCAGCGTGAGGAGGTGCTGTTGTGATCTCCCCTGGTTAAACGTGACCTATTTTTACCCCCGGAAACCCGAGTGAGGCGTCAAACAGAGCTGCTCACCCACTGACTCGTCTCCGTGTCCCTAGTTTTCCAAACGACAACAAATGAAATCAAAGCACAGCCACCGCTCTAATTGGCTTCCTGTTCAACTGCTGCATTTTTTTCATCACTTGTGAATTTAATTTCCGTCCGTGTAGAGCGGCTCTGTCCCAGCATGTGTTTTTCTGTCGTCCGTCTGAACAGAACAGATGCATTTCAGTTTTTTACAAATGTCTTTGGACTCTTTCTGATTATTTGTATGCATGTTTGTTTAGTGCGAACAACACAGATGCACTGCCATGGAGCGCGCAGTTAAGGTTTGAGGTTTCTAATAAGCTGTCGACGGGAGAACGCAGAGGCAGCGATAGGACGGACAGGTTCTGGGCGTTAATTACACCGAGCCATATTGCCACAACATATCTAAATATACTTCAGAAGAGACGCTGGCCTAATTGTCCCGTCTGTTGAGGCACCAGATTGAGCACGGAGTTGGCGGACGCACGCGAGTTTCTCACCATTCTGAGGAAAAAATGAAAAAGACGTCATTTTGGCAGCCACATGAAACGGCTCCTCCTCCTCCTCCTCCTCCTCCTTACTGAGCGCCGACATTGGAACGAAACCACCAGCCGCTCGCATCAAGGCTCAGTCACCATCACGACCCATTCAGTGGGACACTCAGACGCGTTTTAGGTTCGATCCCCAGCTCCCCCGGTCCACATGTCGATGTGTCCTTGGGCAAGACACTGAACCCCGAATTGCTCCCTGTGCTGCGCATGGGTGTGTAACTGTGGTGTGACTGATTAGATTAGATGGTCTGTAGATGTCCACCCACATCTGTGTGAATGTCTGAATGTGACAAGTGTGAAAGCGCCTTGAGTAGTCAGAAGACTAGTGAGTCCATCCATTTACCATATATTGCTTACAACACCTGACACAAGCTAGCGTTAGCTTCATTCAGCATCAGGACAGTCACTTCACTTTATGTCAGCTTTAGAAAGAAGGGTTGGGACCCACCGCTACATGCGATACATCAAATTCAAATCCAAACTGTGACGAGCTTCAGCTGCTTGACAACGAGCAATTCATTAGACTCAGGTGTTTTGGAGCAGAGAGAAACCTAAAACATGCAGGACAGTGGCTCTCCAGGACCCGAATCGCCCACCCCTGCCCTGTACTTACTTTCTACTTCTATTGTGAACTTTGAAGGAGAGCTACAAGCTGCCTGTTGAGTCCAGCTTCTTAAAGGCGGTATTATTATTATGCACCTGATAGTGAATCTGCACACATTGTCATGCTCAGCTTCCAGTCTTTTTTACTAATGACTTCTGATTTCTTTTATTCTTTTTCGACTGTTGCTCAGAGGGATGTTTTTGTCTCTTTCTGCCCTTTCAACCGTCAGTCTGGTCGAACCTTTTGTGCAGAAATTTGTACAAAACAAAGCCTTCGTACACACATTTCAGCCTCTAAGCACGAAAGAGCGGTCCTCTTCCGACTGCAGAGAAGCTCTGTGGCAGGAGAACTTTTCCGCGGCAGTGCGTAGAGAGGCTAATCTTAATCACAGACGAGGAGAAGAAGTAAAAACTTCCCCTTCATTTTGTTCTGGAGCTCAGCAGTTAAGCGTAACAAACTCTATTTCACGGGTAAAGGTGACAACCGGAGATTCCCCCAGACGTGGACGTGCGTCCCCCGTAGGGACATTAATGCCTGCTACTTTTGTTAATTAGTGTGTTTCTGCTCCTCCAGATCAAACTGTAACCGCAAACAAAGATAAGGAGCAGCACGGCAACGGCACCCAGAAGGACCTGGCTGTGATAGCAGGTCTGTTTTTCTCTCTTCTGTGCTGCTTTATTTGTCTTCGCTTAATTGAATTGAGTCCCAAGCTGTTTGTCTTTTTTTTTTTGGTGGTCATTCTCTCCATTTGCCTCCATCTTAATTCTTTTTTCTCCTCCTGGTCTCCTGATAAAACAACTCAGCTCATTTTCATTACTGCCATTCGCTCTGTTTTGTTTGAAATTGCATTGAAGTCAATGATGATGATAAAGGATTTTACTGTGTGCCTTCCAAACGGAAAACCTTCGCATTTTACACCTCCTTAAGGCCTTTACGCAGCGAGGGCGCGACGAATAAACCACGTGAAAACGCTAAATACTCACCTGCGAAACTATGAGTATTTATGAGTATAAAACTATTTACTCTAGCAGTAATGTGAATATGATGCACTTCGTCAATCGAAGGCTTGACATTGGCAGAGGACCAACTCCTTGGTTCTGTAAACTGTCGTTTTAGCGAGTTTCCTTTTAGCAAAATGCTCTGAGTGAATTTTGCTTTTATTTTGAAATGTAAGAGCAGAAGGAAGTGGATCTGGTGTTAGAGTAGATTAGCATCGCGTCAGCGCCAAGGCCACGTCCCCCTTCCAGGGGATAGATAACCGAGGATCGCATCCACCTCATTTCTAGCCCGTATGATACCTTGCGTGAAATATGGGCGCGCCTTCCGGCTCAAACTTGAACCACGGTGCGCTAATCCCTTTTTCATAGAGCGACTGGGAAATAAAACAAGTGTGAACGCCAGCTGTTAACACCTCGGGCGGGATGATGTGATAACTTACCTCTGATAACTTACATGAGCATACTTAGCTACTTTATTGACGCCGTCGGACTACAGATGGCAGTCTGCACGCCCCCGATTCAGAGAAGCAGGCAGGAGTCAGTTTAATCAGTTTAAGTGTACGCTTCAGAAACATTTCAACACTTTACTTAGGGCGCACTCACACTGTCGTTCTGTCCCGGGCCAAAAGCGGTTTTTCAGCTAAAGCCTAGTACCTTTAAGCAGTGTGAGTGCACCCGCTCCGCGCATAACTGCGGCCAGCGGGCCATCCACGGAGGCCCAGGCAGTGTGAGTACAAACGGGGCTGGGGCGCGGGGGGAGAGGGAGGGGGGACAAGTACCCTAAAGCCCGGGTCACGGTGCGGAAGGACAGTGTGAGTGCGCCCTTAGTTAGACGCCCCTGTTTAAGTTAACAGGGGTTGTTCTGCTCTCGTCAGTCACCAGACTCCATTGGAAAAAATGTTACCTCACAGAACATAGAAGTCGCTGGTCTGCCTCGACCACTTTGGTATTTTAAGTGTAGAGACTAACAAGTAAAATCCTGTTTTTGTCAATGGAGTCTGGCGGCTATGAAGAGAGCTGGATAACGGCTTCAGTTCACACCTAGTGACAAAAGGCTGACACCTAAAATGAAATTGATTTGTTAGGTTGACTTTTTCTCGTCGTTCTCATTTCTAAATGCAGAAAAACTCTCTAGTTCGGATGCTACTTTAGCATCTAAGCTAACGTCTTTAGGAGCCGCCCTTGTTGTTTCGAACGAGCAGTCGCCTCTTCTGTCGTTACCTGATCCCCTGATCCTTTCTCAACTGCCAGTAGCTCCTCGCAGGACGCTGATTGGCCAAATGACTTCAAGCCAAAACATAAACGCACTACTTGGAGCCTGATGAGATGGATTTTCATGTGAAATGCGTTGAAATTTGGCGGCAGTGCAAGGTAATCAGAAGAATCGACTACAATCAGGGAAAAAATGACGTAGCTTATCTACCGCACAACATTCGCATTTGTGCTCATGACAAAAACAACAGTTTAAAATAATAAAATCTCTGTGTATTGATGTGCAAATGAATCACATACAACAACAAAAAAAGCCCCAGGTGTGTAAAGGCCTTTAATGATGAAAGAAAACGTTTGAATCTGACGGTCGAAGAACATTTTAGGTATGTTTATCTTCCCCAAATAATGTTCCTATAAAGATGAATACCAACTAAAACATTCTGAGACGTTATTAACAGGTTATACAAACATTCTTACAATGTTGCATGATAATTTAATGATGTTATGGAGCCCTGAGATGATTCAACATTATCAAGTCAACATCCTGGGAGACAAAAACAAACGTGCATCACTAAACATGCTAATATTAGACTGCTGTAAGCCTGTGATGTAGGGTTTAAGCAAAACATTTTGTGTTTAAAGGTAAGAATTCCTGCACAATTACTGGCGGTAACTGCCAGCAATTTAGATCAGAAGGAACTTAATGGGGTCGTCCCCCCCGGCTGGCGGCATCGTCAGCTGGTTACCTCTAATGCGGCTTCCCCCTGCTGTGTTCTCAGGTGTGGTGACAGCGGTGGTCTTCATCGCTGTGTGCGCTCTGGCTGTGATAAGCCGCCTCCTCTACCAGCAGCGGCGGGCCCAGAGGAGCAGCAGCAGCAGCATCAAAGAGGAGACCCGACACAGCATGTACACAGACTACAGGACAGAGCTGCACCTCCACAACTCAGTCAGGGACAACATGAAGGAGTACTACATCTGACTACAGCGTGCATTCTGTGGACCTACGCCACAAACTTACCTCTCTCTCTTATAAAGGACGAAACAGGTGGACGCGCTGCTGCGGGATTTCTTACAACAAAAACACGTGCGGTGCCCTGGAGGTCTCCCAGGAACACTGCGAAAGCCTCTAGCCTGTTAGTCCACTCTCTCTCGTAAATGCTCCAGTACAAGCAAGCGGCTGAACCTTTACAGCTGTTAGTGTATTTGATGTTGGTGAAACTGTCAGAATCAAGCTGCTGTGGTTTCTGTCGTTGCAAAAAAAACAAAAAAACAAAAAAGTAAAGCATAAAGATGAATGTCCCCGGCGAAGCGGGGGTAAGGGGGTACGGGGTGGGGGGGCAAATAGGACGCCACCACGAGTGCAACGAGCGAAAGAAGCTGCTGTCCATCCCAAACGCACACAACTTCAAAACATTTTGTGTGGAACCTTTCAAATGCTGAATACTCCCACGCCGCAGTGGGACTCACTAAAATTGTACTTGTGAGTCAGGAAATGTAGGCCAGGCCTGTAAGATACGCGCACATCCGCTGCTGTCTTTGTTTTTTCAGTGGTGGTGAATGTTGTAGAAGAAGAAAAGGGGACAATACTGCCTATACTGTATGAGTGCCTAATTTGCATATTTTTATTTGAACATTTTTAGAAGTTTATTCGTGTGATTCGCACAAAAAGCAAATCATATTCATATAGAGAGGAGCTTCTCGTCATTCAGTTGCTACATAGACTCAAAGGACATTTCCCAGTCGCGTACAGTCTGCAAGTTGACTGTAAGTGATGGGCGACTCTCGTTAAGGCTTCCTCTAATGAGGTGTTTGTTGGGAGTTTGACGTTAACAAACCTAAATCCTGCAATCTTACGATAGCTGGTAAGAGAGTTCAAGTCCTGTCCCTAAGACAGCATTGTCAGGGTTCCCACACGTCCTGGGAAATAGAAGAGATAACACGTAAAATGTGCTTCATAATCTTTTATTGTCCTCGAATATTACTTCTAAATTCTCTGACTTTTTCTTTAGCTGTGAATGAATCATCCGTCAGAGCTTCCTCAGACCGGAGAACATCGTCATCAGAAAGGGAAAAGGGTGTTAATGTTGTGTTAAACTTGCTGCGTTTCCTGCTGTAAACAGCCGCTTCATCCAAGTGAAACGACTATCAAAGGTTGAATATGGGGAATGAGCAGAACACCACCATCTAGTGTTTCAAAATCGTAGTCGCAACAACAAAAATTAACTCAAGCAGTCGGGTTGCCAGGTTGGTCAGACCCGGCCCAGTAGCTACAGGAGACTGGAGTCAGTTTGAGCCTGTTTGAACCCGTCCCCTCCGACAAATCGCACCATGAAAACAAGTATTAGACTGACAGTTAGCGTTAGCCGTTAGTGTTAGCAGTTAGCGTTAGCCGCTCAAGCTAAGTAAAGATGAAAGTTAGCTTACCGATCAAGGAGAAACATAGCCATTTGGGCGTGCGTTTTAATGGCGTTTCTCTCCTTTCTCTCAGTCCATGGAGCGAATGCTCGGCCTATACTGACTCTGGTGTTTGCCCGTCTCTGCTCACTCAGCTGCAGGGACAAATACGCAGCTGCAGGATTGGCAAACTCCATTTCACCCAGTGCCAGCCTACAGTAGCTGCACCCAACAACAGACAACCCTGGCAACCAGCAACGCCCAAAGCTATTGGCTTCTACAGTAGAAACATAAAATATTAATTCAGACTAAATATATTTAGTTTAACCATTATTTTCATTCTGTACCCCTCAAAACGCCCCGTGGGTGTATTATTTTTTAGAAAATATAGCTTTTAATAAAGATTCAACATATTCAACCTTTAAGTAGATTTGTCTTGGAGCTAAATTATAGGATATCGGATCACGGCGCAAACTTATATACTCCGCTCATTCCCTATCCAGCAATTAAGGTAACAACTCAACATCAAAACAGCCTGATTTTTTAAATTGTTTTCATTAAGGCAGCTGGATCTTCACTACAATCGTCCTGTAGAACGATCTCTAGAAAGAAGTGGGAGCCCTGATTGAACCATTCAGACCACAAATGTTTAGTTTTTTATCTTATGGAGTCCTAGATTTTATTTCAATGTGCAAATTCTGCCTTTGTTTTATTTTTTAGGTATGTAAAATTACAATAACACTTGTATATTGTAACGTGAAGGGAGAAGGTTATCATATTTAACGCGCACACTGTAATAATTGGTGCAACCATTAACCAAACTGCAGACTTCGCCGGCAGCCAGTAACAGTGTGTGCAGGACGAAACCTTCCTGCACACACCGATGCTGGCGTCATCTGGCAAAAGCACGGAGCAGAACCTTTGGTGTTATCTGGGCAGCAGTTTAATACAGCAAAGTGTTGAGCTCAGCGAGTCCTCAACGGGAAACGGGCTCAACCAGCATGCGAGTGGAGTACGAATCAATCACAGCAGCGAGCTTATTGGTGCTTGTGCAGCTACAGTAAAGCTCCAGGGTCAACGTGTCAGTCACAGCCTACTCTACTACACTTTGTCAGAGTACTTGAGCGAGTTTGTACCACTGTTCCAAGGTTGTAATGCCTCTGTCTCAATTGCTAGCTTGGCGATGATATGGTGGGGGAAGAAGGCGAGCAGACAGGAGAAGGTCAGACTGTGACGCTGTGATATTTCCTCCCAGAAGCATCTCAGCGGAGCCTCAGTGCGTACCAAACTCACAGAAAGTGCTGATGCAAAAGTGGAGTTTGTTCATTATTTTTGCAGCGCTAGCCCAGCAGTGCTTAGAGCTTTTTTTTGCAACTGAGAAAAAAAGACCAGTACGTCTGCTGACATTATTTATTTATTTATTTATTATCTGGATTACAGGGATAAGTGGTTTTCTATGTATTTGGAGCAGAATACTTTTTATATACATCACAAAAAAAAATCCATACAAACACAAGAACGAGGCAAAGAGCCAAGCTAGTGAAAGAGCCTGTAACGCACACGACACATCGGGAAAACAACATTTAAAGCATGGAGACTTTGCTTTTTTTATTTATTTTTTATTTTTTTTAAGATCCTTACCACTAGCGGGACAAACAGTATTTCCAAAATTCAGCTTGTCAAGCTCAGCTCAGCACAGATTTAGCTCATTATCCGTCCGCTTCAGCTGCTCGGCAGGTTAGCTGTCTTTGTCAACGTCGGTTGAGCTTATAACACGCTAAGCATAAATGGTTAAGCCCAAAGAAAAGCTGAATCTGAGGCTGACGGGAATGTGGTAATTGTTTCTTTTCCCCTCTCATGAATGAATAAAGTCATTAACATTCGTCGTCTCGGGATCATAAACGTCTGTTAAAGGAAAGGGAACCAACAATTGCGAGGATATTTCGATCTGTTTCCAGTTTTTTGGACCAATGCACTGATGGACGGAAAGACTGACGAACTGTACCTCCCTGGAGCCCCCGCCGCGTACACCCGGTGAAAGATATTACGTGACTGAAAGTGACGCAGGAGAGTGGCGTGGTCAGAAGAGAGGGTCTGGATCCTTTTGGGCCCCATCTGTGCATGTCCTTGTTATCTTAAGTATGTCTCAAGATGTGATAGATCTCCAGTTATCAGTGAATGAATACATACCTCTCAGAGTGTTTTGGTTATATTGCAATGGGTAATATCACGTGGTTACTTCTTCTTAATGATTTGTATAGCTGCAGTTTTATTAAGGATCTATTGTATAGATGTATAATTTAATAATAAAACAATATATTGATTATTGCTCCGTTGTGAAATGGCTTGACTTCAGCTCTTTTAAACGGGATCTTGTGTTGTTATTAAGATCTTCAAAGGCTTTTCGACATCTGTGACTGAAAAATCGGATGTCCAACATTGTCCGCGGTGTTCGCCAGTGGGAAACCAGTGAGGGGTTACCTCGATTTACCAGTCCATCTACATTCCTACCCTCACCTGTCGTCATGTGACCTGTAACCGTGCATTCACACCAAAAGCGATGGAGGCGATGAAAGCATCAAGCTGCCATTCAAAACCAATGTTAATGACGCAATGACACACAAGATCGCGGCCAGCAACGCGTTTCGGGCGATAAGAGCGACGGGACAAAGCATTGATCGCGTCCATCGGCTCATGGCGTGTGCGGCTTGAAGTTGAAAAATGTGACATCGCTTGACACTGTTACACCTTTAAGAGCACTAGCATAACTTCACACTTCGCACAACAGCAGAGTAGGCTGAGCCGGGGGTTAGCTTCAGTTAGCTAGCTGCCTCGGCTGCTACCTGCGATTGAAGCAATGACCAAAAAATGTAATAAATGTGAGCAGGCACATTCTGGGCGATTTAAGCGCCTCCATCGCTTTTGGTGTGAATGCACAGAGACTCGTCCATTGGTTTGTTTCACACAACCAGGTCGCTTCCGGTGTCGTCGTAACACTTTCTCCGTGAAACGAAGCTGCCTTCAAAAGCGGTCAGAAATGTGTAAATTATAACAACGATCTGACGGAAAACAATAGCCCAACTGTGAAGTCTACTGGTGCTACATTAGGGGGTTAAAGAACAAAACCGCACCTCACATAAACAGGCCATGAGTGACACTCCCACAGCTGGACGACCCTGCAGCAATTACATAAAGTAAATATAGCCTTAAAGAAGAGAGTGAGGAGCTCAGACACCCGGAGAGAGATGCTCATTGGTGTCGAAAGGGGCCAGTTGAGGTGGTTCAGGCATCTGGGGGCATTTCCCCTTAGAGATTATCCACATCTTACTGGTAAGAGGCTCTGGGGTAGACCGAGAACATGCTGGAGAGATTTAATATCTCATCTGGCCTGGGAACGCCTCGGAGTCCCCCAGGAAGAGCTGTAAAACGTTGTTGGGGAGAGGATGGATGGATGGATATCTAGCTAAAAAGGTTTTAAATTAGCAACAGTTACCTGTTTAGAAGATTAGACTTAAACTCCTTCTTTGCCATTTTACCTTTTTCCACAGCACTGGAGAAAGATTTGGCTGCACAATCTGGTTTAGGGGGATAGGTTCAGGCTTGTTTGTACATTTTGAAACCGATCACGGCCTGTTTGGGTGGTGCTGAGCCCCGGATGCCGCGACTGTGCCCATGTAAAATAGATAGCGGACGGGGAGAAGAATGCCAATGGAAATGGTTTTGTCTCGGTGTGAATCTTCCGTTTGAACTGGGCTTACAGTTAACCTAAGCCCGGGGCTATACGCTTGACACTGCACTTCTGCTAGCCTCGGGTTAAATGTCCACTGGAAGTCATGTTAATATTCCAGACTTCCATCGCCCCAGGTCACACTGACAACTTCCCGCCCCGGGTTAAGCCGATTTTCAGGGGATAAACCCGGAAACTCGGGGCCAGCGAGCCCGAGGCTAAAGTCAGGTTAGCCCAACTGGAATGTGCCAGGATTATGTTGAAGCATCTTTAGCTGCAGGCTAACAAACAGCTCCCTTAACCGAGGGTAAAGTGCAGTGTGAAAACCCCTCTACTGTATCCTGCCTGACAGGCTAAACTAGGCACATTTGTAGCTTATGTAATATGTTTATTCTGCACTGCTTATCAGTTCAAAACTCCCTGTGCAGATATTTTCAAAGACAACAATTTGGTCTCTTATGTGCTCTGCATGCCTCCTAGTGTATGTGTGCACAAACAAAAGCCAACCAACCTCCACACTTTCTTTGCATTTAACAGCGTCTTCCTTTATATCCAATGTTGACCTACTTTTTAAAACTTTCATATTCGGAAAGCATGTTCTTTTCTGCTCAGCATTATCTTTAAATTGGATGCACATGTTCTCCTGTAGGTGCAATCATACGGACCCACTGGTGTATTCTCTTTGGCTTTGTTCTGTCCTTCGATGTTTTTACAGCACTGTACAACAGCAGCTTCCTTTGTACAACAAAAGCAACATGGATGAGAAGTCTTACCGGGAAGGCTTCGCTTCTCACTCGTCCCTCTGGGTGTGTCTGCGCCTGCAAGCTAGCAAATATCTTCCTCATTAGTAAACAGTGTGTTAACTAATGAGGAACCTGGGCTTTCACCACTCATTTATGTGATGTTGTGCCAAGTATCACTTTGTTTTTGTCTGACACCGTGAGATCTCATCCACACACACAGCAGGCACAGACTAAACTTCCTCGCCGTATTCTCGTCACCAGGTTCGTAGGATAGCATACGGAGAGTAACGCACGAGAACTTGCTTGATACCTTGTGAAATATGATTCTATTCTATTTAATGCCACAAATGGATTGCGGTTACGTTTTGTGACATTTTACGAAACAGTCTGACTCGTTTTTAGTTGATTGGTGATTTTAGTTGATTAAAAGCAAGTTCAACATAGTTCAAGCTCAGTTATGACAACTTGTTCTGGCAACCGTGAGGCTAACTGTCAGGCTAACGGTCAGGTTAACTGTGAGGCTAACTGTCAGGCTAACGGTCAGGTTAACTGTGAGGCTAACTGCAGGATAACTGTGAGGCTTACTGTCAGGCTAACTGTCAGGCTAACTGCTGGATAATTGGGAGGCTAACTGTAAGGCTAACTTTCAGGTTAACTGTCAGGATAACTGTGAGGCTAACTGTCAGGCTAACTTTCAGGCTAACTGCAGGATAACTGTGAGGCTTACTGTCAGGTTAACTGTCAGGATAACTGTCAGGCTAACTGTCAGGCTAACTTTCAGGTTAACTGAGGCTAACTGTCGGACTAACTGTGAGGCTAACTGTCAGGCTAACTTTCAGGTTAACTGTCAGGCTAACTGCTGGATAACTGGGAGGCTAACTGTCAGGCTAACTTTCAGGCTAACTGTTGAGCTAACTGCTGGATAACTGTTTGACAAAATGTCAGATTAACTGTGAGGCTAAAGGGGCCTTCACATGAGCTTTTTGCGCTGGGCTCACCGTGAGGTTGGGCGCAGAGACCCAGTAAACGGCTAAATCAGCGTTAATATTAAAACAACCATTTACCTGGTGTGATGCTGATAAACCTCCATCATTACTTTTTCTTCTGAGATCGTGATTTGACTTTAATGTAATGTTAAATAATTCGGGAAACTCGGACACACAAACAAGTTTTTCCTCCATCTTTCTAACTGGCTTGATGTCGCTCTCTGGCTGCCTAGGAAACGTAAACGTCACACTCAAAGCTTCTATCTCATTGGTTGCACTTTTGAAAGGTCAGCGGCAACAAGGTTCAACAGATTTTAACTTTGAGCGCAGCGGCAGGGAGGGAAATCTGTGCGCTGCACGCCTCTACGTTGGGCGCAACCGCCTCCTCCGCAAACCGCCTCCTCCATAGGCTATAGCGGTAAAAACGCTATCCCATAAATACCATTTTTTGACTTTACTTCGACTTACTCTATATTTTTAACAGACTGTACTTTATAAAGTCAGAGTTTAGTCGAACAAGACAAAAAAAAGTCAGAAATGTAATTTTTAATGTCCAGTCAGTCATACGAGTGCCTGTCTAAAGCAGTAATGGCAGAATTTATGGAATAAAGTCACGGAAAGGTTTGTCCAAAAACAAAAAGTCATAGTATGTGGACAAAATTTTAAAAAAAAGAAAGAAAGAAAAGGTTGAAATGTCCAAAAAATGCTTAAATCAGTAATAGGTTAGCCTGTCTGTCCGGATTAACTGTGAGGCTAACCTTCAGGCTAAAGACGAAGTTGTGGCTTAACTACAGTTTTCTGTAACCCTGACCTGATGGGATGCTGCCATAATATTTGACTTTATTAAACACTGTTTATAAAATCAACTGAAATAAATAAACCAAAATTACATACACTCAAAGATATAGGCTAGGCTAAATGTGTTAAATTATATGTTTTTTTATGTCAAATGTCTAAATTACCCCCAATAGAATTCAAGATTCAAGATTGAAGAAGCTTTATTTATCCCGAGGGAAATTATTGTGCAACAGTTTCAATACAAAGATGAAAGGATCAGAGTGACAATAAGCATAAAAACATAATCAAATCAAAATAAAGCTAACGTCAAATAAATCAAACAATAGCTAAATGTGACAGAGTGCAACAGACATTGTGGTTAAACGTAGGTTCATACAATATACAACAATACGCAGCGTGCAGTTTAGCAGCATATTGAAATAAAATAAGTACAAACTAAAGAAGTGAGAAGGAGCGATAAGTGATAACAGTGTTAAAGTGTAGCAGCATTTCTCACTGAACTAAGTTACAGTAAAGTGCGGTGAAGTGTAGTGTAGTAGTGTAATGAAGAGCTAAATAAATATATTCAAACATATAATTGCAAATGTGTTCAGTGGGAGAACATGTAGCTGGTTCCAGTAGTTTAGTACTTCCTTAGGTATTTAACCGTTTGATTCTACTTTTTGTTTTTATCAGTTTTTTATTAGTTCCCAGTTTTTCTGTGTTCCTGTCGCCCAGCATGTCCTCACTTGCACACCTGACCCTCGTCAGCTGGTCCTCGTTGTCTCGTTATCCTATCAGTGTCTCTCTGTATTCCAGTTCCCTCCTCTCTCCAGCTGCGTCTTGTTCTTGTGATTAGTCCCGTCTATAAATACCTTCTTTTTTTGTTTGTCAGTTGATCGTCAAGTTTTCCTTTGTCAAAGCTGCATGTTTACTGCTCGCGTTCAGCCCAGTTTCCCCAGTATTTATAGCTTGTTTTTCCTTGTTAATGGGGGGAAAATAAATAGTTTTTGCTTTAGTTGTTGTCTCCTGCCTGCTTTAGGTACGGGGAAGTTTAACCCCCTAAACTAAAAAAGATAATAAAATGGCAGAATGCTGAGTTTGAAGCTCTATCTAATGTGATTTGGGATCATTGGATTAAGTGAGCTGCATTGTCTTAAGATGAATGTATTACATTCTGGAGACTCTGCGTGTGCATCTTCTGCCACATTATTGATTATTCAGAGCAGTTTGCCAGTGCTGCAAAATGCAAAACTATGCATATCACAAGATTGATCGGATATTTATTGATCCGCAAGGTCTTGATCCTCAGCTTTTAGCCCTCCGGACAAGTTGAGCAGCAGAGACCAAGTCAACATTTTCACAACAACTCGAGTCCTTCTCGGGCAGCATAGATACTCTGAGGTTGCTATGGTGACGGAAACTGACATGCAGTAACATGCAATCATACATTTTGAGGCTTATACTTTACATTAACAACTTTGTGTCGCCAGGCCGGTGCAGGTCAGTGACAGACGACGCCCCCCCGCCCCATGCTGAGCGTGACACCTGCTGCTCTGCACAAGTGTTGATGGGTTATGGTGGCTCTGCTGTCGGCCTACGAGTTCTCTGTCTGAACACTTTCCCCTTTCCCCGATCTCTAAGACACGCTTAATGAAACTTTGATCCACTTGAGCTTCATAATAACTTCCTAAGCACATCAGACGTGAACACTTTTTTTTCACAGATCTCATAGAAAGACCCCAAACGACTGGATTAACTGTGTTAAATAAAGGGAAATCTATTCAGAAGACACATATATATATATATATATATATATATATATATATAACTTATATATATATTAATTTCAGACTTAGAAATCTCTAATGCACCTGTGAAACTTTTCCTGTTGGTTCTTTGGTGAATAAAGGAAACTGTACAAAAGCTGCAGCACAATGAAAGTCTTAGCTTGTCTAGTCTCGGTGCCGACTGAAGGTTCATGGGCAGAGAAAAACCTGCACACGGGAATAAAATGACTGAAGAAAAATGTCTTAGAAAATGTGTCTTTCAGCTTTTTTCCTCCCTTTTTTAACAGTATTTCAACAGGGCACCATACGAAAAAGGTGCATAGTGCAGCACAGTTTATCTAAAATCCTCTCTGGAGAAAATAATACAATTCATGCTGTGATCTGTTTATTTGGCACAAATTATAACGATGTAAAGTATCAACAAACACATATTCTGAAAATGAAGGTTGAACCGGTTCATACTGATAGCTGTATTTTGTTTACCATTGTGTAATGATTGACGTTTGACTACAAGAAATAGCTTTTGCTGCATGTTTTTAAAGCTTTTTTTGTGGGTGTTTGGAGCATTTTGCGAACAAAATGTGGCATTTTAGCCGGAGACTTCAGACCTGTGTGTGACCTGTTTTACAAATGCGTTCAAGCCAATGAGAAAAACTGTAAAATGCTGTGAATACAGAACAGCCCGTGCCCTACGAGTTACATTTGGATGCAGATATTGTGCATTATTCATCATATTCAATGTGGCAACATCCGTGTGAAAGTCGAGTGAAGTGTCCAACACAGCCACTGCAGATTAACATCTAATCACAAAGGTGTCATGTTGACATTATCATTTAACCCTCGTTTTTCACTGACCTTGATCATATCCATGCTAACAATAGGTGTTTTTGCAAAGGAGAGGAAGACAGTAATTTGGCTGCCTTTTTTGCGGATTGATCCGCAAATTCATACAGACCAAGGTATAATGCCGGCCTGGTTTAGCACCCTAATGTGATGGCCCAGACCCTAAACGCATTTGCGGTTTGCTATCCATGTAAATAGAGTTGATGCGGCATAGGCGTGACTTGGGCGGAGTTGTCCATGAGGTCAACTGTTGTGCGAATGTTCTTACTCAAGGAAAGCCATACTTCTTAAAGTTTAAAAAGTTTATTATAAAAACAAAAGAATATTCTTCTTGGCCTCTCTGGGGTCAGAAATCACAGTCATCTTGGCTTTCAGCCAAGCAGTTATCTGCGGACAATGAGTCAGAAAGAGCGCAGAGCTCCTCCTTCACAAAGGATTTATACAGCGATAAAGTTCATTGGGTCATCGTGGCTTTCAGCCAAGCAGTTATCTGCGAACAATGAGTCAGAAAGAGCGCGGAGCTCCTCCTTCACAAAGAGTTTATACAGCGATAAAGTTCATTGGGTTGTTGTGATTGGTTCAGAATGTTGCTGAGGCGGTCCCTGGTTCAGGCTTTGGGCTGTCTCACTCCCAGACTGGCTCTCCTCCGACCCCTGGTCACACTGTTCCTCCAATTAACAGCCACTTCCCGTAAAACACTCCCTACTCTGTATCATCCTGCCTCATCTTACTGCACCTAGTTTTAAACTAACTTTAAATTGATGATAATGTGAAAGCTTGCTAAATCATTTTTATTTAACTTCCATACATTTACACTGAGTAATAACAACACTTCAATTATATTGTGACAAAAGCAACACTTTTAAAAATACCCACGCGACCCAGGAGGAATATTACCCCTCGGTTTCACATAGACAGGAAGTTAAATTGCAGCCTTTGCCTGGCTGCCAATGTGACACATTTTCTATATAAAAACCTGTCAAGTTTTGCACTCTAGCTCGACATCTAACGACGGCAGCTTTACCACTCAAAATGTGTAGAAACTAAGTAGCTTTAAAGTCTGGGTAAAGTAGCCTAAATTCAGAGATTTGATTAATAACACATCATGTATGCTGGAAAATGATGTGAAAAGACTGTAATTCAGGTAATAATAAATTATGGACTTGGAGCATTGAACAGTTTAAGGAGTTTAAGATTCTTTTGTTAGTTTTTTACAAGCTGCCGATTGGAAAAACTGAGCCTTTTTATGAAGCCCAAAGTGGACACAGGCGTTAGCTCAATGCTAACACATTATGGGAATTACCATTAATGTGCCAACGGAAATTAGCTTCTCAAATATCATATCATCCTAACTCCTATAGCTAGCATAACTGCTACAACCACAAGGAAAATAATAAGTGCGTCGTCTTTTAGATGTTACTGTTCATTTTACTGAGTTACAATAAATAAAAATAATTCAAAAGTCTGTTAGCTCAATGCTAACACATAATGGGAATTGCCAATAACGTGCTACATTACACTTGCACTTGACATATCAATAGTTGTTGCCCTGTTGGATTACCCAGTCCGCGGCTGGACACCCTGCAACCAATCAGAATCTAGTATTCATCCAGATCATGGTAAACAGTATGATAAATTAGCGCTATGTTATGATAAAAATAAGAGTAATGGCTGAAACACACAGCAAATGCTCTCCCAGGATGTTTATAAAGCTGGAAATAAAGGAGCAGGTAGTTGATGGTAGCACTTTATGAGGGAAAATTCAAATTTGATGTTATTCTGACCCCGCAGCCAGAGCCTAAACATCTACTCCGTTAGTGCAGCATGGACTGACTCTGCCTGTCACTGCAGATCCAGCCGCTCCCTCTCCACACTTACTCACCTGCTCCACATTCCCCTGATTAGTCCAGCAGCCGGTCTGCACTCTGTCTGCCAGATGTCTACTTTGCATTCACCTAGCACTTCATTCTGCCTGCCTCATCCACAGTAAGATGATGTGACTGTCCTGGAGCTGACCCTTTCCCGACTTTTGACTAAAGTAAACTTTAGCCAAACCAGAACAGTCATGCTGGTAATACAACCTTTTTGATATATGTGTAAGGTGCCTTAAAGCTGCATAATCTCTAATGTCCAGCAGGGCTCCGCCTCCATAAAGAAGTGTGATTGTATAGAAGTCAATGAGAGTATAAGCCTATTTCTCACTTGATTTAAACATTTTCCTGATGAGTTCATGCTCTTAATCTCTAGTTTCAAGTCTTCTTCAGTACAACATGATGTCCATTTAGTAAATTACGGTCCCATTTAGAGTTAAATAGACCGGAAAGCAGGGGATGCTTAAGGGCAGGGCTACTTTGTGATTGACAGGTGGCGGTGCTAGCGATAGGTTAGAAGTTTGGCGATACATACACGCCACTGTGTACATTAAAATAGCCATGAACTCGTTTTCGAGTGTTGTGTTAAAGTCTCAGGACTTTTGCCCTCACAGTGTTTTCACTTCCTCAAGGTTGATTTTAAAAACATGGTCATCTGAGAATGTGTTGCTTCAGTTCGATTGTCGGTTGCTAACGTTAGCTGGTAACAGACCCTTTTCACAGATATATATCAGGAAAAAGCACAGGCATAAACACCCTCGCTAACCATTACTTGTCCCAATAAGCCATCTAAGTGATTGAGCATGCACACTACCGGAGCTCTTGAACCGTCATTATTGTTATTAACTCCACCTGTGCTATTTCTGCTTTGACAAGTCAAAACGTCTGCTGTGAAAGGGTCTATTACAGGAAACTGTCAATTTGGCAATTCTGTGTCACTGCAGTGAACAGCGCAAGAGACCGGAGCTCCCACCTCACCAAGTGGCAACAGTCCACCAGATAACTTGCGTCAACTGCTTGGAAAAACTGTCAGTTTCCCTCTTTAGCGTTTAGCTTAGCGCCATAAATGACAGATATAAACAGTCTTCCCAGCCCCACCCTCTTGTCCAAATATGGTCACGTCCGGTTTCAAAAAAACAAGATGGCGGCGGCCTACATGCTAATCTCTTGGCTTCCAAATGTTTTTTTCCCAAGATGGCGAAGGCATGATCCAACCTACTCTGCCGCTATGTTCCCTACTCTGTCTCTGATTGGCTTACCCTGATATCTTTGTCCTAATCCTCACCAATCCAACCGACAAAGGAAACAAGCACTAGCCAATCAGAAGCAAAGAAGAGCAGGTCATGCTTTCCCAATCCTAGGAAAAGAAAATTGCAAATGGTAGTCCACAAACTAAGGGGTGACGGTGGCTACATCCTTCACTTTTATATACAGTTAATGGTTAATTTCAACATTCATCTTCTGCAAAGCCGAGCTGTGCAGACCATGAGAAGGCTCCATCTGTGTATGTGGAGGTTACTGTGCATAATTATCCATACCAATCATGCTAAATTGGGCAGAAAATATACAGTACCAGTCAGGCTCAAGTTGTAATGAGCGAACCTCTATCAGTTTGATGTTAATGAAATGATAGAAATAAAGTAATGACTCCATGTTGGTAACAGCCTTACAGCTGGTACTCATTTTAAATCACCACAGATGGATTCACATGTATCCCATTCACCAACTGTTGCCCTCCATCTATTTGAATTTCTCCCTCCTTTGTCCCCGAGACGGTGTGACAGACACACACACCAACACGCGCACACACGTCTAACAAACCAGAGAAATGAGATGAAGTGGTTAGAATCACCTCCACTGCTTATTCATTAGATTCACTATTCTCTGTTTTGACTTCAGGGCCACCTACACAAACTCCGGGGAGCACAGGGACTGTTTTTAGCATAAAGAAAAGGTGGAGACAAAGTTTCTTTTGCACCAAACTTCTGAGTTAATGAGCTGTGGGGTATGAGATGCTCTTTATAAGCATACTTTTAACTTCCTGTATGTGAGATACTTGACTCAAATACGACAAAGGATTCGATGCAAAGATGCGTATAATGGCTGCCGCACTGCTATATTTCCACCTCATATGAACATATGGTGCATATGCAGCTGCACTTTTCTGCGTGCCAGTTCACGGAGAGGCTTGTGACTCACACAGACGAGCAGGATTTATCAGAGATCGCTCTGTTTTTGAGACTGAAGCCGACTTTAGAAACTAATTAGAGTACAATAAAAACCTGCGACAGTAAGACGTGAAGCTAATTCAGGCTAATTGAGGCTTCTTAAATGTCAATTAGTGGACAAACCAGGGAGAAAACCACAGGAACATATTTCAGCTTTTCCAGAAGAGTGACAAGAAAAAGACCCCTCTATATACAGAAGTGAGTCTCGCCATGTGACAGGTCGGAGCTTCAGTACTTTTCAGCAGAGTCTGCCCGCCAACATCCACTGATGAGACGCTTCCTGTGGCGGCTCCAGACTCCAGACAGGGTAGAAATATACAGAACGCTACGAGACCACCGCGAACCCACGACAACTCCCACATTTGGCTGCCTGTGGGCTGATCCACCGAGCTGTCGGCCCAAATACAGCTCCCTGTTTCCTCCACTGCTGTTTTTTTCCTCCGTCTCACAGTGAAAAAACAGACTTAGGCAGGAGCTGCATCTTATTAGAGTTATTGCAGGTGTAAAAAAAGCTGCAAATTACATTTATTTATACCACAATATGTGAGGGTTGTCTGCTCTTATTGTGTGTGTTGTGTGTGTGTGCTTAAGACGAGAAATCAACAAGAGAATACACTAGCTGCCAAATAACTGGCATTGGCCCTCGTGTATCATACCGTCTAAAGTATCGCCAGAAAAGCGAATGCCACGGAAGAAAGTCAATCTGCTGTCACATTAAAACACTTGGATGAGTTTAGCATCTGCAGGATGATGGGGATGCATGAACCAACACACTGTTGGGAGAGATGAATCCAAAACTTACAATCTAAACAAAACAAGCTATGCTAATTAGATAGGGGAGCATACCTATGTTTCCCTGCGCCCTTTGTTCCCCGCTTTGTATGTGGAAAAAAAAAAGATCCTTATGTTCTTTGCTTTGTCTGTTATTTTTCCCGCAATCAGTGCCGAATTCTGTGCCGAAAATAGGCCAAGGTAGACCCTAACCCTGCCCCTCACCCTAACTGTAACCTCTATCCGTACCAAACTGCTGAATTAAATCCGCGAAGGCAGAGGCTGCGACCGGGGAACATAGGGATGACCCCTAAGATAGCTAGCTAGCTGGTAAAACTACTCAGCCTACTATATCAAGGTGCATATACAGCCAACTTTATGAATATTATACTAAAATCAAATTCCAACCCTAACTCATTATTGGATTATCCAGAAGTATTAGGACTTTACGTCAGGCGAATATGTTTATTTCAGGATGTCTTTCTCCATCAAGCTTAAAAATGTTTGCTAATTCTGGATAGCTTGCGATGCTAATAAGCCTGCTAGCTAACTGGTAAAACTAATACTACCATAGATGTGTCATATATGAAGGTGTATGAAACTTTCAGACTACTGTACTAAACATCTAACTGACCAACCTCCTCCTGAGAGGGCTTCTCGACATAAATCCTCCCAATCTTAATCTATATATCAGGGTTTTAATGTACAATTTAATATACATATAAATCACTATTTTCCAATGGCGAAAAAATGGCTTGAGACAGTTCTGGTAGAATAAATCTAAAGAATGCCATAATCCAGATAAAATGTCGCAGTTTTCTGGAGCATAGTTCTACAAAACATGTGATTAGAGTATTTTTGGGACAATCTATCGGTCAGGAGAGGATTTAGATACAAACAGAGCAGAGGTAAAAGAAGTAAAGGGGTTAGCCCAAAGGTAAATGAACAGTTAAGATGGGCATACATCGTACTGACGCCCATTTTTAGTTGTATTAGCAACACGTAAACGTCATGAAAGTTTGTCTGGCTGCCATTAGCAACAGAACATCAAACTGAAACCAACCGCTGGTGGCAGAATAATTCAATTCAATTTTATTTATAGTGACATATCTTTAAAAAAGTGATCTAAAGACACTTTACAGAGTAGGTAAAGACCACACTCTGACTGAATACGTCTTGTGATTGTTCTGTATGTGAATCATGTAAGGAACAGTCAGCTTTGTCCTAAAGACGAGGGCTCAAATCCCGACTGTTGAGCCGAATATTAGGTTTTTTCTACGGCTGATCTACGTTTCCATTGTTGTTTTCACGCATAGGAAATGCAAAGGCGTTTACATTCTTGGTATGCTAACGCAGAAGAGTTGCTTTTCTCAGTAGGTAACATGAAAGTTGTCTGCACTTTGTTCAGTTCAGCCACAGTTTGGGGAGTGGATCAAAGTCGCCTTTTGATATTTGCTGGAAAGCATCAATGTCGGTTGAACCGCGGAGGAAACTTTGCCAGTAGTTGTTGCTGCTATAGCAACCGAGTGGTCACGGTTAATCTGAACCTTCCCTTTGCCTGCCAGTATCAACAAAAAGGTCAAAGATTTTTTTTTTTTTTTTTTTTACCATCTGCTAAAAAAAATCTCTTCCTTTTGAGGATCGTGAGTTTGAAGTTCTCTTTCCAAAAGTTTCCTTTGTGCATAAAACATTTGTCCACTCAGGATATTTTAGCCTTCACTGTGGGGATTTCTCCACTCCAGACACGTTCGCCGTTATTTCAAACCCCACCTGCATCCCCTATTCCTGATGCTGGGAATATTACTTTTACCTTTTTACCTGATTGTTGTTGTTTTTGTGAATAGATGTATTTGTGGCAACTCCATCCAGTTCTTGTTGTCTGCCATGTTTACTATCTCTCATGTAATTTCAGATTCAGCCAGCTTCCTCCTCTTGTTTTCGCCTTTCGCGCTCGCCTAAAACGCCCCATTACCATTCCCCATCAGCCTTGCAGTATGCGTATATATATATATATATATATATATATATATATATATATGCCTGTATATACCGGCTCGGCTCCACTCATTACGTGCCAGATGTTCTAGTGAAAATACCCGTGTGATCTGTGACTGTGTGAGTATCTGGGACTGTTTCCGTCTGCTCGAACATGTACAGTAGTGCTGCACTTCATATAAATCATGCAAAATGTATAAAGTTCAGGATTAATGTAAACCAGGGAAGAAGGTTTGCAAAAAAAGAAGAGAAATTAAAAACCTAATTTGCTGGTTGCTGGATGCTCACTGCGCCGTCTCATCCAGTGTGAAGGTTTTTCCACACAAATCTGCAAACACGTTGCATTTATTAATACGTGTTAATGTTCATTTACACATGCTTGAGAAGACTGACGCATCTGCTGATCACATTCACAATAAAAGCCGGTGAATGGTGTTAATGGTTCCTGCTCTCTAAAAATAATTCCTCCCACTCACGTCGACACTCAATCAACTCCATCATCGTAACGATAGTAATTACAGTACAAGGACACGTGGACAGCAATTATAATTAGCATATACTAAGACAAACGCTAATGGATCTGCTATGCATTGTGTGTGTGTGTGTGTGTGTGTGTGTGTGTGTGTGTGTGTGTGTGTGTGTGTGTGTCCTGCCCCTGTCACGAGCTGGCATGTCTCCTCTTGCTGGCCGAGGGGGAAAAAAAGGGAATCCAATTAACCAACAGCGTGCTCTCAAGTGGAAGCGAGAGATTGAGAAACTCTGGAAAGTGACTGGAATAACAATACGGCGGCTACACAACACATTGCAGTATCTAGAGAGCATCTTGAGATGGGATCACACCGCCCATGACGCCAAACGGGGGGCCAGGGGCCGCGACTTCTTCTGGCGCCCTTGGCTGGGACCACACCCGTCTTTGACCTCTGCCTTCGTTTTGATCCCAGCTACAAACCTGCAATGTTTCGTCTTGCACGGTTATCAGGACAAAGCTTAAAGTGGAGAGGAGCCGAGGTCCCTTCCCAACTTTCAACCCCCCCTTGCTAAGATTAGCCCTATTTTTCCGATCAATTTAATCTTATTTATAGTGCCGAATCATAACAGAGGTTATCTCGGGACCCTTTAGAGTTGGTCTGGACCACACTCTACGGTCGCACTCACACTGTCCATCTGTACCGTGCCCAAACAGGTTTTAGGGGTAAAGTCTAGTCCGTTTGACCAGTGTAAGTCCACGGCCCGTTTGGGAGAGGTGGGCTTTTGTAAAGCACGTTTGCACATGTAAGAGCACGAGTGTGCGCACGTGTACGAGCACGAGGCCTACGGCGGTTCTGACGTCATTTTATGTGCGCCTGTTTCCATTGAACTATACATGTTTCTGTGTCTGAAACTTTTACTTTTGCTGCTGTCTACCTCGACCAGGACACCCTTAAAAAAGAGATTTTTAACCTTAACCCTAATGAGCAGCGGGGGCGGTGTTGCAGTCGCTCTACTGCACAGTTGTGACAAAAAGAGAGCTGAGGAAAGCAAAGACCCAGGACTGGCCTGGGAACGCCTCAGGATCCCCCAGTTAGAGCTGGTTAATGTGGCCCGGGAAAGGGAAGTTTGGGGTCCCCTGCTAAAGCTGCTGCCCCCGCGACCCGACCCCGGATAAGAGGCTGAAGATGAGATGAGATGATCAACCCTCGCCCTCAAAAATGACAAATATACAGTCGTGTGACTCCACATTTGTTCGCGATGACGAATTCCAAAATCTCAGTCCACTGATTAAACCTCTATATTTTATTTAGCCCTTTAGGGCGGCTTTATAGGCTCAGAGAGGTGTGGGGGTGATGTGTGTGTGAGGGCACGATCCCCCTAAACAACACAAAAACTAAATAAAACATTATTAAAAAAAGAAAGAATAATAACAACAAACATAATAAAGTCATAATGGCCCAGCTCCCCCCGGAGGGCCTGGGGGCAGCCCAATATGAGAAGGGGTGACCTGCAGCGAGGCGGCCCAGAGCAACAACACCCACGAGAGAGAACAGTAAACACAAGGAAGCCCTCCTACACCAGCCACTCGTGCTGTTGATTTGATTGGCTGATTGATTATAATGATTTTATTTTGAAAATGGAAATAAAATTAAAACATAAATCAAAAATAATGATAATTATTATTATTATAATAGAGCAATATTCTATTGCATGTAGGTAAAAAAATCACAAATACAAAAATAATTAAAGCAAAGAAAAAAGAGTAATATATTTTTTTCTTATGGGCAATTATTGTTATTTATTTATCCTATTTTTCTATTTATTTACTTCATTACACACTTACCTAATTGTTTCTCTCTCACACAATATTTTCATGAAATAATTTAAGCAAAAACAACAAATGTAACATGAACAAGAATTAATTAAATGTATTTTTATACATATTTTTTATTTTTTTCTTATTATGGACAATTATTATTAATTAATTAATTTATTTATTATTTTCTAAATTATTTTCCAATTAACTAGTTACTCATTATTATTATTATTATTATTATTATTACCATTTGTTTCTCTCTCACACAGTATTTAAAAAAAAACACGTACAAAAATAATATAAGCAAAAAAACGGGAAATGGGATTTTTTTGTATTTTTACATATTTTTATTTTCTTTATTATTATGGACAATTATAATAATAATTATTATAATTATTATTTATTAATTATTTTATAAATTATCTTCCAATTAACTAGTTACTCATTAATATTATTATTATTATTATTATTACCATTTATTTACCTATTTGTTTCTCTCTCACAAACCTTCACGTAAAAAAAAACATACAAAAATAATGAACACACACCTTCACATCTCTGCGGTCATTCATATGAATACATGACGCAATAATGCAACTCACTTTCATCCATGCACGCAAGCATACGCTTCATACGTCTTGAGTTAATGTTGTATACCTTAAAAAAAATAACACAAACCCAAAAAACAGGTGATTTCAGACACGACCTGTATTGTTTTTATGGAGCGAATAGAACGGAAATGACAAATGTTAAAGTACAAACAGAAGATAATTCAATCAGAGGCAGAAGACACTCATTCCACGCTTCCAATCTCTCGTGACCGTGTCTACTCCCTCCGCAGACTCTGGAAAAGCACAGGTGTTGCTAATAACATTAACGACGGCTCTGCTCTCCTCCAGCGTCCCAGTGAGCCGTGACAGTGTGACGGCGTGCGCGACACCGGGGCCGTGAAACTGAGGCTACCTAATGGATTCAGAACTCATTAATTTGATTTTAGGATTCTTCTTTTACACCTGCACTTCCCCTCCTGTGGCACGCCAAGATGGCTGCTGTGGAAAGGACACCACTGTTTGCACCCGGCACGCTGCTGCTGCTGCTGCTGCTGCTGCTGCTGCTGCTGCTGCTGCTGCTGCGTCCGAGTCGTGCAGGAATACAGTGACAGCCTAAATCATCAAATCAAATCAACCTTGATTGATACGGCGCTTTTCATACAGAAAAGTATCGCAAAGTGCCGAGTTACAGAGATGTACAGAAAAAGAGAAACGCCAAATAAAACCAGGAGAAGAAAGTTAAAAGAACCCTCCCACCCCACAGTCATGCAGAGAGACACACACACATACAGTATGTATACGTTCATACACACATTCACACACACACAGCCACGCGGACACACAGACAAACACACTCACACGTACACAAACACTAGCTGTCACTACAGAGACATGGCCGGGCAGCGACACCTGAGGTACAGAGGAGGCAAGGGGAAGCTACCTTGGGGGGGGGGGGGGGCAACCATACTGGGAGAGGTCCCAGTCCAAGGTCACAGGGAGCACCGCCACAGAGACCCCCCCGACCCAGGCAGACAGGAGCCTCCGCACCAAGGTGCAGAACCCTCTATGACCCGGGCCGTAACTGTCCACGGGACAGCACCCCCCGCGGCCAGACCAGGGACAACTCCCAGTCCTTTTGGCCCCCTGAGGAAACACTGGAGATTAAAATCTGTTGCCTAAAACAGTAAAGGGTTCAAATACGGAGGCCCAAAACATGAGGGACTAAAACATGTGTGGGGCGGCAGTAGCTCAGCCCATAGGTGACTCGGCTGGGAACCGGAGGGTCGCCGATTCGAGTCCCTGTGTGTGGATGATGAATGGAGCTTGGACTGGTGGCTGGAGAGGTGCCAGTTCATCTCCTGGGCACTGCCGAGGTGCTGTTGAACAAGGCACCGAGCCCCCAACTGCTCGGGGCGCCCCTCGCTGGCAGCCCCCTCGCTCTAACATCTCTCCATTAATTGCATGTATATAGGTCCTGTTTGTGCATGTGTGTGTATTTCGGGCCTGTGTGTGTGTAATAAAGGAATTCTTCTTCTTCTTCTTCATAAAAGCATAAAAGCACAGAGGCTAAAAACATGAACTAGAAAAATGCAAACAGCAACAGTGAGCCGTGCTCGGGTTTGCACATTCATCCCCCCCCCCCCCCCCCCCTCCACTCGTCCGAGCACACGTGCGAGGTGGCATCATTCATTTCCTCCCCAATCGAGTGAAAACCCCTTTTATTATTCTGCTTTTTTAAAATCATGTAATTTGTGTTTAGCTTCCACATTCGGGATCCCGTTGCATTGACGCATTAATGCGCTTTATTCAGAACCGTTTCATTCAATTATGAGTTTCTTTGGTTTCCTTGATTGCTTTTATTCCTGACCGCTGCTTCCTCAGAGCTCCGCTTCCTGATTGATGATGCCGGCGCTCTCACAGCCTGGAAACCAGATTAATCTGCGGGGCTCGTGTTTCATTTGTCCTGGCAGATAATACGCATTAATGATTACTCCGGTGAGGCCGGGCTAGTCCTCTCAAGAAGTGAAAAATATATATAAATTGCATCAGAAAAAAAGGGCAAGAGTCGCCGGATGAGATTCTCAGCTGTACAGGTGTTCACAGAAATGAAACAACTCTTAAAGGTGTGATGTGTCATCTTTGGACACGTGGAGGAAGCACGGGCGACGGTGCGGATAATATACTCTACAAGGACAAAAATATATTTCAAAAGGATTAAAAAAGGTGTTCCAGGCACGTCCAGCTGGGAGGAGGCCTCGGGGAAGACCCAGGACCAGGTCAAAAATATCCTAAATATAGAATTTACTTGAACAGACACAGCTATCTTTTAGGGGACCAAAAGAGTGCTGCCCCCGTCCGCAGTAGTACATTCCTCTGTAACACACTGAGCATCATTAAGTACCTCATACAACATACAAGCCTACTAGCCGCACCCTTTAATTATGGAGAACTTAAGGCCTCAATATAATGAGGGTGAGGTAAATACAATTCAGCTCTGTATAGATGTCATGAACAGGAAAAAAAGCTGAGAGATTAGATCTCCACACTGGCCTGGGAACGCCTCAGGATCCCCCAGTTAGAGCTGGTTAATGTGGCCCCGGGAAAGGGAAGTTTGGGGTCCCCTGCTAAAGCTGTTGCCCCGCGACCCGACCCCGGATAAGAGGCTGAAGATGAGATGAGGATTAAAAATGTATTCTACAAGAATAAAAATATATCGCACTGCACTGTTTTTGTAAATAAATGACAAATAAAGTTGAATGGGGAAAAAAAAGCACCACAGACTGGAGCCAGGAACAGAGTCAAAAAAAACATGGAGGACAGCAGTGAAGCAGGCGGCCAGTGGAGGGAGAGGGAAGGTTCAGACCTCATTAGTAATAATTCCTCCTCCTCCCTCTTCGTTATAACTCCCACTCACAAATGTGCCGGCTGCCTCCACACAATGCTTTTAGCATTAAGCCATAAAGACCTAACGTTACAATACAGGTTACCGTTGCCATGTTCGCTTCTGTAAACAATGATCAACGGTGCATGCGGGTCACTTCAGGAGCGTGAGCTGTTCACACAGGCGGCAGTAGCTCAGTCCAGAGGTGACTTGGCTGGGAACCAGAGGGTCGCCGATTTGAGTCCCTGTGTGTGGACGATGAATGGAGCGTAGACCCCGCCCCTTTCTCTCATCAAGTGTCTTAAACAGGATGTGTGTGTGTGTGTCACTTCCTGAATTTATGTAAATAAACAAAAACACACACAAAAAAAACCTTACCGCCTTACAGGGGGCGGCAGTAGCTCAGTCCATAGGTGACTCGGCTGGGAACCCGAGGGGAGCGTGGACTGGTGGCTTGAGAGGTGCCAGTTCATCTCGCTGTTGAGCAAGGCATCGAACCCCCAACTGCTAGGGGCGCCGGTCACTGGCAGCCCCCTCGCTCTGACATCTCTCCATTAAGTGCATGTATATAGGTCCTGTTTGTGCGAGTGTGTGTATTTCGGGCCTGTGTGTGTGTAACCTGAATAACAATAATAGAGTGAAAAAATTGAATTTCCCCGTTGCAGGACTAATAAAGGAATTCTTCTTCTTCTTCAGTAATCCGTAGACAGGCCACGTTCAAAGACGTGATGTGAGCAGACGAACAGAATATCAGATTTGTGCGTTTAGACCTGCAGTGTGAACGTAGCGTTGATCTCACCGTCACCTTCTACATGTCACCCTAGCGGCCCACTTCCGGTCGCCGTTTCACAAGATTTTATTTCATCATATATGAGATATCATACGAACCTGTTGATCAGAATATGCTGGTAAATGTCCCTCATGTCCAGGTCATAATTGACAACGTTAGTACAAAAAGTGTTAATCAGAGTAAATGTCTGGGTGTGATTCTGCAAATTGATTCAGTCCAAACGTGATCCAGCTTGTGTTCAGTTCACCAGTGAATCCGTCAGGTTTCACATCTGTTTGAAGACCGTCCGCCCTAATCTCCCCTAGGAAGCTTCGCTCCCTTACACCCTTTTACCAAACTGCATTGATCAAATTTGGTGTAAATCGAGACCGAATGAAATTCCTCCTAACTTTGTCATTTAGACGAATGAGATCTCACCTAAAGTTTTTCCCTGGTGCAGCTTTAAACGCGATGAAGCACGTCCTTGTGCGGTCTAATTCCCAAACTTGACTTCTTATTCTCCGTGAAAGGGCAGCAGGTCCGCTAAGATAATTCCTGCACTCGCCGGGGAAGATTAACAGCCCCACTGAGGGCTTGGCTGTAGCTTGTCAATCAGGGAACTCACTGCTTCTTTTCACTTGCTTTGTTCTTTGAGCTGATGCAAAGGGCACCTACTCATGTCCATCACTTGAGTATATCCTTGCTGAAGTGCAGAGGGAGAGAGAGAGAGGGGGAGAGAGAGAGAGAGAGACTTGAGCGTGAAAAAAAGACACAATTGTGAGATGAAACAAAGGGATAGTTGTCATTCATCTCATGATCTCATTGCTCCACAAGTATGAGAAGCAGTGCTTTTGTGAGGGGGAAAGCAAGGCAGAGATAAGGAAATGGCCTGGAAATTACATTTGCCATACAACCATTTGTAGCAGTCACGAGATAACAAAGGAAATTTCTATTCACATTATCGTCTTTCTGCAGAAAACTTATCAACCGCAAATGTATCACCCGTGCCCGTATCTCGCACATTAATTAGCCGCCGACTCCAAGACACACGCTCTGAAACTAAATCCAATGAAATCTGGATTTTTTTTAACTTGGATAATGTTTCATCAGGTTTTATTTTGAAGTACTAACCTCGGTTTTGCTCATAGACTGTATGAAATACAGACGTAGTCTCTGCGATGTTACCTCTAAGTTGTCGCCGGTCGTCGCCAACTTCAGATTCAGATTCATACAACTTTATTCGGACAACCGGTGCAGACAGATGTGCGTCCTCCACAGAGCTGGGTCTGTCTGACGTTCCTGTCTGTTATAGTGAAGGTTTTCAACGCCACCGTACTCTACGGGGGAATTGTTGGGTCTCTGTAAATCATAAATAAGTCATAGAGTGTGGTCTTTACCTACTCTGTAAAGTGTCCTGAGATCACTTTTGTTATGATTTGGCACTATAAATAAAACTGAATTGAACTTAATTGATCACAAAGAGGGGGCTACACGGTGGTGTAGTGTTTAGCACTGTCGCCTCACAGCAAGAAGGTCACAGGTTCGCATCCCGACCTCGGCCTTTCTGTGCGGAGTTTGCATGTTCTCCCCGTGTCTGCGTGGGTTTTCTCCGGGTACTCCGGTTTCCTCCCACAATCCAAAGACATGCATGTGTTAGGTTAATTGATGAGTCTGAAATTGCCCGTAGGTGTGAATGGTTGTCTGTCTCTGTTCGTCTCTATGTGCCCTGCGATAGACTGGCGTCCTGTCCAGGGTGTACCCCGCCTTACGCCCGATGTCAGCTGGGATCGGCTCCAGCACCCCCGCGACCCCGACCCCGGGATAAGCGGATGAAGATGAATGAATGAATGAATGATCACAAAGAGAGCAATTCATTAGCAGCTTACCCCATCCACAGTCACACAAACATCAAAATATATATATATACACACACTTATACACAGTTGGCCTGTTGCGATTACACAGAAATCATTGCGATAAGCGATAATATTGCAGTTTTGAGACCATTTTCGACTAATAGCGATAATGGCGTAATAATGTGAAAAAGATCAAAGGTCAATAAACGTTTATTTCTAAAGAATATTTAACATGAGAACTGGAAAACATTTTAAATATCCAAAATAAATGAACAAAACGACCACAAACGATAAATAAAGTGGACTCTATTTTGGTCTATTTTAACGAAAAATGCACTTGATTAAAAACACACAACCGAAACAATAAAGAAATTGGATGTTAACTAAATTCCATCCATCCACCTTCAACCGCATGTCCCTGTCAGGGTCGCGGGGGGCTGGAGCCGATCCCAGCTGACATTGGGCGTGAGACGGGGTCCACCCCGGACAGGACGCCAGTCTATCACAGGACACATAGAGACAGACAACCATTCACACCTACGGGCGATTTCACACCTGCACGTCTTTGGACTGTGGGAGGAAACCGGAGAACCCGGAGAAAACCCACGTAGACACGTGGAGAACGTGCAAACTCCACACAGAAGGGCCCCAGCCGGGATTCGAACCGCTGCATTTGTTAAGAGGCAAATCTGCCAGTTAGGGCCTTTTGTAGACAGCTTTCAAACCTGCAGAACCAACTGTGTCAAAGCACAGCGTGCACGCAGAGAAGCTGCAGCAGCCACACGTTACAGACAGCGTGTGTGGCAGGTAAAAACCCTGCTGCACCCCGCCTACGGACACTTTGCCTCAGTTCCTGTTTAACAGTTAGAAGAAGTCATGCAGACAGCAGTGTCAAAGTCAATAACACTGAAAGAAATAAAATGGATGCAAACAAAGTGCACCAGTTGTTTCTGCATCATGTCGAGACGCAGGTTTTGTAGTATTAGCGCATTTAGTTGCTATTGTTTTCGAACAAGTGCGACATACCGGCGCATTCAGGTTAAGTTATTCTGTTTGAAGCCGTAGTTTTCCCACACGGCAGCTGTTGCATTCGGCTTTGAAACCAATGTTTCATGTTTTTAAAAACTCCAAATCTCAACTAGCGTGTTTGCTACTAACAGGACTCTCCTGCTGCACTCTGATTGGGGTCCGCCTCCCGCGATTAATCGGTTTATGGCTTATTGCGACAGGCTTATGGTTCCCCGCAGTCATTCTGTTCGAAACCGAAGTGTTCCCACACGGCAGCTGTCGCGTTCGGCTTTCAAACCAATGTTTCTCCTAATCTCAACTAGCGTGTTTGCTGCTCACAGGGCTCTCCTGCTGCACTCAACGTCAGGGGTCCGCCTCCCGCGATCAATCGATTTATTGCTTATCGCGACAGGCCTGATATACACTCTGTGGTCCTAGTTGACTGACTCTCCTTGTCTCCTTTGTGTCTCTTGTACTCAAATCTTTGACACTCCTGAACAATCCTGGAAAGGAAAAGTAGAACACAGAAGAGAAAGTCTTCACCTTCTTTGAAAATGCCAGATGACCTACTTGTGGAGTTATTTTGTGTCACAAAGCTCTGAGTGAAGCCGCTCAGGGAGGCTGGAGGACACTCGGTTACAGTTTGCAAACCTGCTCACAGGGCGGTGTTGTTCACTTAGATGTAGCTCACTCTTCTTGCCAGTACTGTACATGAACTGCACGGCCTGCGGAGCCTTTTGGACGCTGCGTCCTTCCTTCCACCGCGTGTCCACGCAACTGCGACGGATACAGTGAGAAAGGTTGTTAATCTATGTTCTTGGTTCGAACGTTTTTACTGACACTTTCAAGAGAAAGCACTGATTTGGGTAAAATAAGACCACTTATAACTTTGCAAGTTTTGACATGGAAATAACAAAGCTTCATAATAAATATTATCAAACCTAAGTGATAGATATTGATGCAGCAACTCTGGTTTGGCCTCGAAGCTGGCCTTGTTTGCAGATATCAATATTTAGCCCACACAGCTCTTCAGGCACACATATATATATATATATATATATATATATATATCCCGGTGAAAAGACAAGGGAAACACGTCTGGGAATCAGACGGGAGAAACAATAACGGGTCATATCGATGGTGTACTGCTTTCATAGCGTGTCAAGTGTAATGCCAGTGGACACATCCATGAGTCCTGGAGGCGAGTCCTCTCAAATATCACCCCTGAATCACAGCAACACATAAAGTACGAGAGTTGACAGATTATCAATAATGCTATTATATGACCTGTCAGAAGATGTGACAGAGAACTCAGTGTCGCCGCGTCGCATCACACCGTCCTGCAAACACACACTTTTGTTTTTGCTGGTTGTTTTTACAGAACCGATATCATGGCTCCATTCACACCGTTCGTGTTAGCTGCGTGTGTGAACATTCAAATTTAACTTTCTGTGGCGGTAGGGTGAAAGTGGGAAGCCTCCAGGGGCAGGCACCTCTTAGGTGTCAGAAATAGAGCCCAGATAGACACCTTAAGTTGGTGTTGGCAGCAGGAGACGGCAAGTTATATTCATTTTTTCTGCAAAGACAACGGCAGGTGCCTCACAGTCACAGGACAGAAGATGGTGGACGGTGTTTCGAATCCTCAGGTTCTACGATGAAAAGAGTATTAAAACATTTCAAAACGGCGGGGAGCCATCATGAGCCATTGTTAAAAAGTAGAGTACATAGGAGTAGATGAAAGAATCGGATGAGTGCTACAGACAGCGAAGAGAAGGAAACCATCGATATATGACGTATGGTTTTAATCTTTTCATGGATTTCGTTGGCAACAGACCAAGTCTCACTCGTTATTCTGCTCATTTTCAGGTTCATACTTTGTGTTTCTTCAACCACTTGTCCCTGTCAGGGTCGTGGGGGGGGGGCTGGATCCGATCCCAGCTGACATCGGGCGTGAGGCGGGGTCCACCCTGGACAGGACGGCAGTCTATCACAGGACACATAGAGACGAACAGAGACAGACAACCATTCACACCTACGGGTGATTTAGAGTCATCAATGAACCGAACACCTGCATGTCTTTGGACTGTGGGAGGAAACCGGAGAACCCGGAGAAAACCCACGCCGACACGGGGAGAACATGCAAACTCCACACAGAAGGGACCCAGCCTGGATTCGAACCGCTGCATTTGTTAAGAGGCAAATCTGCCAGTTAGGGCCTTTTGTAGAGAGCTTACAAACCTGCAGAACCAACTGTGTCAAAGCACAGCGTGCACACAGAGAAGCTGCAGCAGCCACACGTTGACAGTGAAGAGAAGGAAACCATCGATATATGACGTATGGTTTTAATCTTTTCATGGGTTACGTTGGCAACAGACAAAGCCTCACTCATTATTCTGGTTCATACTTGTTTTTTGGGTTTCTTCCAGAACATGTTTACACGCTTTAATGTTCAAAAACACTTTATTTTTCTCATCCTGTCTGTTTGAATACACCTGTGTTCACCCTCTGTCTGAAACGCTCCATTTTAGCGCCTGTCTCTTTAAGAACCACCCCCTGAAAAAGCCCGCTCTGCTCTGATTGGTCAGTGTTTCCACATCTGCGTTTGCCTTTCACTGTAGATTGAGCTTGAGTTTAAGTATTAATTAGTTTCTGAAAAAGTTGTTCACGGCATGAAGTTGTTCACGGCATGAATATGATAGTTTCCAGAGTTTCGGCTCACACGGAACATTTCTCAGTATCGTGGAAGCAAACTTGGAACCACATGAATAAGTAAAAACATACATGAACATATAAATAACCAAAACAACAAGAGGGAAAACATGTCCTACATAACTTACATGATCAGTCTCAGAGCAGACTGATGTGCATTTAGACCTATCCTTCATTCATTCATTCATCTTCAGCCTCTTGTCCCTGTCGGGGTCGTGGGGGGCTGGAGCTGATCCCAGCTGACATTGGGCGTGAGGCGGGGTCCACCCTGGACAGGACGCCAGTCTATCACAGGACACATAGAGACGAACAGAGACAGACAACCATTCACACCTACGGGTGATTTAGAGTCATCAATGAACCGAACACCTGCACGTCTTTGGACTCTGGGAGGAAACCGGAGAACCCGGAGAAAACCCACGCAGACACGGGGAGAACATGCAAACTCCACATAGAAGGGCCCCAGCCGGGATTCGAACCAGGAATCCAGAAAAAAGAAGATTAAAGGCAAAAACAGCAAGAAGCTAAAAAAGAAGAATATGCAGGGGCGGGTTGTTCTACAGGTAAACATAAGTCAAGGTTCACTGTTAAGGGAGGGCGTTTGAATCATGTGATATGTTTCCATTGAGGACCACTTTGGAGATAAGTGTCTTTAGGAATTTTAAAGTACAACAACTCAAAGGAGTTCTGTGACACACACACAATCCCAGAGGTAAGCCATTAAAAACATTCCTAATAAAAATCTGATCAAATGAAAAGAACACATACCAGTCGTTAATCATCCAGGAGACCCCCCGTGTTTCTGTCCGGCCATACATCCATTATAAAAACGTCACTCACCCTGTGCTTCTATGAATATTGAGTACAAGAAAACAAGGGGAATATATTTCATTTCAGGGCACACACACACACACACACACAGACACAGACACACACACACACACACACACACACACAAATATATAAGCATGCATGGTGAAGTGTTGCGTCAAACTCCCAGGCAGTTCACAATTCAAGAAATCATCAAAGCTAAATAAAGAAAATTGAGATGCTAAATAACCAAAACGACCAAAAATGGCCACAGAGACAAATAATAACTGAAAATAGACACGAAACGAGCACATACAGACAGAAAATAAGGACAAAGACATGCAAAATGATTAAAAATAGATGCAAAACCACCACAAAAAGATACGAAATAATTAGAAATAGATGCAAAACCACCACAAAAAGATGCAAAATGACTAAAAATCGATGCAAACCACCACAAAAAGATGGCAAATTACTAAAAACAGATGCAAAACCACCACAAAAAGATGCAAAATTATCAAAAATAGATGCAAAACCGCCACAAAATGATGCAAAATGACTAAAAATAGATGCAAAACCACCACAAAAAATGCAAAATGTCTAAAGATAGATGCAAAACCACCACAAAATGATGCAAAATTATCAAAAATAGATGCAAAACCACCACAAAAAGATGCAAAATGACTAAAAATAGATGCAAAATGACTAAAAATAGATGCAAAACCGGCTCAAAAAGATGCAAAATAATTAAAATAGATGCAAAACCACCACAAACTGATGCAAAATTATCAAAAATACATGCAAAACCACAACAAAATGATGCAAAATTATCAAAAATGCATGCAAAACCACCAAAAAAAGATTCAAAATAATTAAAATAGATGCAAAACCACCACAAAATGATGCAAAATGACTAAAAATAGATGCAAAACCAGCACAAAAAGATGCAAAATGTCTAAAAATAGATGCAAAACCACCACAAAAAGATGCAAAATGACTAAAAATAGATGCAGAACAGTGAAAAAGACATAAAAATAAACTATGGATGCAAAATGACCACACAGAAAACCATCTAAAAGTGCACAATGACTGTAAAGAGACCAAAAACGACTACAAAAGGACTAAAAGCCGACCCTTTGAATTCAGTGTCTTGTGGACAGAGTGTGTGTGTGTGTGTGTGGGGGGGCTCTGCCGTGTCTGTGCCCAGAGATCCATACTCTCAGGATACGTCTGTGCAAATGAGCGAGACATACAAAAAACAGCTAAAAGTGAACAGTGCAGATAATGTTTACAGCCCACAGTCGGCATTTCCTCCCACTTTTCTCCAACCACAGCCAGAGCGAGGAGAGGAAAGGTGTTTCACACAATTAATGCAGCATCTGGAAGCATGTGTTTCATCACGCGCTGCTGCTGCTGCTGCTGCTGCTGCTGCTGCTGTTGCTGCTGCTGGTGCTGCTGCTGCTGCTGGTGGTGGAGGTGGTGGTGGTGTTGGTGGTGTTGCTCGGAGACACACGTGTGCCCAGATCTAAACCCTCTCAAACCCCCTTTCTCCTGGACGCTGTCTTCACATGTATCCAGATAGCAACACTGCCATCTGCTGCCTCCAGAATAAAACAGCACCAGCTCCCTCTTTCTTTTATTCTCATCCTCTCACACAGAGACAGACGCCCTGAACAACAGCAAAAAGAGACGTTTAAGTGAGCAGTTGCGTCGAGGTGTTGACGAATGAACTCGTGATGATTAACCTCGTTGATTTCAGTAGCTTACCCTCCCTCTTCCCTCCTGCTCCAGCTCTCTGTTGCAGTCTCGGAGGCTCCCATGACACCGAGCAACCGAACCACGGCTCACTGCAGCTGAGAAATGATCCCCAGCACCCAATAATCCTCGCTCGGCTTCATCAACCAACACTCTGTCGAGGCTTTTTCCCCCGAAGGCGTTTTCTATGGAGCCAAAACTTTCTCTCTGGTGCACCACGTTCAATATCATCCTGCTGTATACATGGCGTTAAATTAGCTTTAATCCCGGAAGCTGTGAGTGTGAGATCAAAGTTTAAAGTCGGCTTTTTAGCGGAGCGCTCCGCGGGGATGACGAATTCCCAAAATCCTCAACACATGGCAAAGTTCCTGTTGCCTTCATTTGCCTCAGAAACCCATTCAGTGCCTCGGTTCAGACTCGGCCCACTGATTAACGACAGGATTATATATTTTTTTTAAAGCTCCCAAACTCCCGTCCACACGTTCGGGTCTTTTTATACCCTATTGAACTGTACATGACTGGATCTCTAGGGCCGAGGAAAGGCGGGGAGGGGGGGTAGATCGAGTGCAGTGTGTTCAGAATATGTTTAAAGTTTGATGAATAAGGGGAGACTGGATTGGCAGGAAGTAAGATTCATTCATTCATTCATTCATCTTCAACCGCTCATCCCGGGGTCGGGTCGCGGGCTGGAGCCGATCCCAGCTGACATCGGGCGTGAGGTGAGGTCCACCCTGGACAGGACGCCAGTCTTTAAAACTCAATAAATGAATACAGTTGTAGCTGATGGATGCATGGAGCTAAAGAGCGTGGACACATGCACTCATTGACATATTAATAATTAAAACTATTGTTTTGAAGTACCTTTGACAACACAGTTATCATATCATAATCATATCATAATCATTTATGTCAGGCAGCGTTTGCACAAAAAACATCAACGTTTGGATGCAACTTGTGCCTGAAAATGAGCGGGAAGAAGAAAAACTCTTACGTATGCCCCGCCCCTTTCTCTCATCACGTGTCTTAAACAGGACGTGTGTGTTGTCACTTCCTCAATTTATGCAAATAAATGTAAATAAACAAAAACACACACACAAAAAAACAACAACAACACCTTACATGGGGCGGCAGTAGCTCAGTCCATAGGTGACCCGGCTGGGAACCGGAGGGAACCGTGGAGTGTGGACTGGTGGCTGGAGAGGTGTCAGTTCATCTCCTGGGCACTGCCGAGGTGCTGTTGAGCAAGGTACCGAACCCCAAACTGCTTGGGATGCCGGTCACTGTCAGCCCCCTCGCTCTAACATCTCTCCATTAATTGCATGTATATAGGTCCTGTTTGTGTGTGTGTGTGTATTTCAGGCCTGTGTGTGTGTGTGTGTGTGAGATACACCTTAGATAATGATTAGGTAGCTGATCCACTTGAAGTAACTTTATTATTATTATACTTTTATATTGGATCATAACGGCGTTTAGCAAAGCAACATGATGATAAAGAAATAACAAACCAAGAAGCAAAACATATGAATATCAGGACAACGAGTCCAAGATGGTAGTGAAGACAATCATTGATTTCAGATCACCCTCCTTATACATGTGGTGACCAAATAAAGCGTTTGCATAGTCATTTAAATGTGTGGATGCTTTGGCGTCGCTTGAGCGGGATATCCGGCGTATTCCACAGCTTCACACCTTGTACGGACACACAGACGCCTTTGAGAGGAGTTTGGATCTTTGGTAGAACAAAAGAAGCCGTCTACGTAAAAGTAGAGAAACCATCGCTAAACAGAGGAGGAGGAGGTCTGAGACACCCCTTATCTCCAATTTACAATGCTGCCCTTTCATCCCTTCATTCAACGATTTAACCTCAAAGAACAACTGCTCACAAAAGGCCTCCTGTGACTCCAGCGACTGTCGTTCAGACTCAATAGAGCACTAACCAAGTCCAAACCAACTTCCACCAACGACTGCCACTCTAACGATGGTCGTTGGCACTTGGAGCACAAAGGGTCCCAGTGACATCATCGGCCTTGTGAGAGGTTAAATACCTGGATCTCACACCAGCTAGTTGGACCAGTCCCAGCCTGGTCCTGGTCCTGGTCCAGTCCCAGCCTGGTCCAGTCCCAGCCTGGTCCTGGTCCTGGTCCTGGTCCTGGTCCTGGTCCAGTCCCAGCCTGGTCCTGGTCCAGTCCCAGCCTGGTCAGATGCGTACATGAACTGATGAAGCCTCTTGGATGAGAGGTGAAACTTCTTCCTAGACAAAGAACCAAGTCCAGTTGCTTTTGACTGAAATTGCTTTGAGGAGAACGACGACCTGGACACATGAGAACAAAGTTTCCGTAACCCCTCAACAAAGTTACAGAGTTTATTTTGTATGTTTCAAGGTTTTCTTGCTCTTTTAGCTTTTGTTTCTTTTTCGTTCTTTTTGTAAGGATGACAGTTTGTTACGGTTATTGGTTGTTTATTTATTTATTTATTTTTGGTCTTTTTTATTATTAGTTTGAATGTCTGAAGTAGGTTCTTGTTTTTGTTTTTTCTTGTTTTTGGTCGGATATAATATGGACTTGGAAAAAAGGTTTTGGAGGATTTGTTTGTATTTATTTCCTCTCGGGAGACGTTTTGTTCCATGAATGCATGTTTTATTTGTATTATTTAAAACACAAAGAGAATGAAATGAACTAAATACCTTAAATAATGCACATGAAAGGGAAAATAAATATAAAAAACAATAAAACATCCAGTGTCCCAAACCCTCGACTCCTATACCCCAGCTTTAAACTTTAAAACAGTATCATTAAACCATTTATTAACCCATAAAACTTCAATATTAACATCGGGATTGATTTGTTTCATCACAGTAACTCATATCATGTAGTTTACAGCTTAAAAAGCATGTTAAAGGTGCACGTTGTCTACTTTTTTATGCATGCAAAAAGGCCGAATTTGTCTTTGTTTGCCTGTGAAAAAAACTGCTTATGTTACGGCCTCCTCCAGTATCTGTGTATCTGTGTATGTGTGTTGTGCATCTATGCTAAGCAGGATGTGGGATCCCTCACCGAGGATTGGCTGGCACGAGAGCTGCCTACTTCCTGGTTCTGCTGGGGATTTGATTGGTGCGGCATCTGGCGATCTCCTCCAACCACCTACCACCTTCCACCTTCCACCTTCCAGACCGTCCCTCTGCTTAAATAGTTGCCCTCACTGTGATTTTGGCCTTTTGTCTTCGACCAACTGGCCTGGTGTGTGTTTGCGTGTGTGAGTTTCTAAGTGTTATCTCTAAAATTGCGGTAAGGAAATTGGGCGAGGCTTTAGTGGGGTTTACAGATACCAACCTGACACCTGTAGTATCCTGATGTTAGAGACACTAGGTTTGAGAGGGTGCTGCTTATTTTGTATTTTCTGATTATTGTTGACGTTGGGTAATTCTTTCTGGAAGTGGCTGATGGTGATCTCTGTTTGGAGAGACCTCTTTAAGTTGTATTTATTTCTTTGATTTGAGCAGCATCCAACGTGTCCTTTTCCCTGTTCTTTTTTTTTATTCTGCAAATAAATAAGTTACCAAAAACATTCTGGTTTATGTTGCTTCCCTTTCCCCCATGAGCCGGGTCGTAACAGCTTAAAACAGGATACATGTACCTTCTCCTACCTCCAGACGGACAGGAAACATTCAAAAACACTTGTATATAAACACGGTGGAGGCTTCATTAAAAATAAACAGCAGGTACTCGACGGTGAGGACTGAATCAAGGTTAAATAAGCAGATGCAGAGTGCTGTGAGCTGAAGGAGCAGGCTGTCCTCGCTGATTAAGATATTTTATTGCAGCGGGGACAAACGATTTCCTATGGATGCTTTTCTTTACACAGGGGACTCCTTCTTTCACCTGTTTTCCTGAGGGCAGCAGCTGAAAGTGGTGATTTAAGTGACGGCTGTGGTCGCCTTAACATGTCGCCACTTAAGCGTTGGACTGCTTTGCCGTGGTGACAGGATTCTGGCGTTTGTTTGCGCCCGGTAATTGTGCTGATTTTAATATTGTGCGGCTTTATGCGTAGGTTTCTTTTTTTTACAGACGTCCGTGATCTTGAGAAGGTGACAAAGGTAGCTGACGTGTTAGAGTTAGCTACCTGTGGCTACCTTGAGCCTGCTGCAGCCGCCAGTAGGTTCAGGAGGCCGGTATCATCTGTTCACATGGTAACAGTCGCCGTTAGCTTGGTCAGGGCCCCTGGGCGTCACTTTAAAACACTCTTTATTTGACCCGTCCACCACATAGCACATTAAACAAAGCACCAGCAACGTAGTTAGTGAACCCAGAGTTTATTATAAGAGTGTTTTAAAGACTTACCAACTGGCCCCTGTACCAGCTCCTCTCATAGTAAAGTCCATTCAAGTGGATTACCAAAGTCAATCCCAAAGGAAGGAGCCCATTGGTGCTTTGTTTTGTGTGTAGGGACTCTTCTCATGCTGCTGCAGAGGTTTGCTGTTATTTTCAGCAGCATTAGTGGTTAAAAAAGGCCTTTGAATGCCTTCACCGTTCTGCCCCGAGCTAATCACTGTTAGCCACGTCCGGCTGTAAGCGACTCTGTCAGTTTTTTTCGTGTATAAACTATGAACAGAGAAATCCGTCAATGGCTTATTTGATGTCTGTAAGTGCCCAAAAAGACCATGGGATGATTTTATGCTGGAATTACACTTTAAGTGTCGTGGCAGAGCAGTAACCGAGCCCCCACCAAAGGCACTTCCTGGTTGATCCAATAAGGAAGTGCCAAAAACTGCAGTTCTCTGAGTGTCCACTAGGGGCAGGTTTCATAACAGAGCAGTTTCTCATTGACCCCCATGTTAATCAGGCCGTTTTCACAGCATCATTAAACCTGTTAAAGGACAAAAAAACATTTTAGTCTGTATGTTTAGGTCATATCTCCATGACAACACTGAGGGGGATGATTTTTTTTGTACCAGGCTAGTTTTTATTTTGTTGGAGGTTAAAGTTTATGAATAATTAGGGGTGTGGCCTCTTGAGTGACAGCTAGCCTCTGGCCCTCACTTCTCCTCGGAGGTAAACGTCAGCCAGAGGGGTGTATCTCCCTCCCCCCAACGTCACATACATGCCCTTTTTTGGTCAGAGGAAATGAGGCCGAGTCAAAGTCTGACAAGATGGCGACTCCTGTAGGCGAGGACGATTGGATCAAGTTGAGAGAACGGACCCCGACGGAGACGCTACGTCCATTTTAAACAGTTTTAAAACAGTCTGTGGCAGTAACACTACAGTATGTTGGGGGGGAATGGTGACTCGACTTGACGGGCCAAGACAAAATTACTCTTTACTTGAGTGACCGCCATTCACAAAGCTGCTGAGAGCCATTTTCACTAAGCCAAGAGAAAGGGCTGCTACTGTACGGATGATGTCACGCTTCATTTCTCCGTCAGTGGATTCTTGATAGAAATACTGTTGGAGGTATGTTGCCGTTTCCAAATAAAGACTTTTAAATCACATGACTGAACACGAAACACAGGGCAATAAAGACTCCCGACTAGTCCAAGTAAATGTGCAGCTTATTATCACCCTCTCCCGTGTCTGGCAGCTCGTTAACATTTCGCAGGTATCCTCGTTAGAAGCCTGGTAATCATCAGACCACAGTAATCATCGTGACTGATAGTGAGAGGTGAGATCAACAACTTGTGCATGAAAGGATCTTATTAAAGGAATTTTCAGAGTCAGGATAAGTGCGAGAGACAAAACACAAGTGCGGGGGAAAAAATATGCGTGATAATAAATGAAACATTCTCAGTGGCATCAAAAGTTTCTAAAATGTTAAGGTGATTATGAGGTGGATCGCCTGCAGCAGATGTTTTATGATTTTTTGTGATTTGCTCTGAGTGACTTAGGGCGCACTCACACTGTGCGTCCGTACCGTGCCCCGGGCTTTAGGGTCCTTGTCCCCCCCCTCCCTCTCCCCCCAGGCCCGTTTGTACTCACACTACCTGGGCCTCGGCGAATGCTTCTTGCTGCCTATACGTCATCACGCCGTAACACGTCACACGCATTGATGACGTCATGGCGATCTGTCACTTTGTGTCCAAATCTTTCTACAGAGTTTTCGTGCGTCTTGTCGACTGTTTTTGAATCTTTTCATCGACCAAATCTGCAGTAAACACTCCACCTCCGCATCACACCAACGTGAACCTTTCACCACCATTGTTTTAAATGTCCGCGGTCTGTCTTTTTTCAGGCGCACATAAAATGACGTGTGACCCGCCGTAGGCGTCGCGCTCGTGCAAGTACACGTGCGCACGCTCGTGCTCGTACATGTGCAAACACGCTTTACAAAAGCCCACCGCTCTCAAACGGGCCGTGGACGGGCGCGGAGCGGTTGCACTCACACTGGTCAAACGAGCTAGGCTTTACCTGTAAAACCTGTTTCGGAAGGACAGTGTGAGTGCGCCCTAAGGAGTCGTCTTGACTGCTTCTAACTTTTCACACATTTAGGAGCTGCTTTTATTGTCAAATACTCTCCAAAAATGTAGGAGTCCTCAAAATAAGGACTGACATGCCTATTTTCTTTTTAAGAGTTACTCTTAAATCAGCAAGTCCGGAGCTTCTTTTAGCCTCAAGATGTTTTTGGGAACACTGGCCCGGGAGTGTGGCTTCTTGGTTGGCAGGTTTCTCAGTCTATTACGGGTTGTCTGTCTTGTTGTCTGGCTTAAGTAGCTGACAAAGGCAAAAAAACACAACCCAGAAACCCTCCAGGTCTTAAAATATAGGACATCTTGGCGCTGCATTTATATTCTCTTCAGTCTGGTGGGTTTCACTCCACCAATAGGCTGTTTCTGCTTCCAGATCTGTCCCCGTCCCTGAAATGTGACCTTCCCCCGACCTCTGTCACATTATACGAGGCAGGATAGTGCACCAACTTCCAGACTTCATGTTTTTCATCCTCCATTACTTCAGTGTGACTGCACCACGCTGCTGTGCTGTCAATTATTCACAGTGCCTTTTGTCTGAGTAGTCCTGGTGCTCTGGCACCGGGGCGGCGAGTAGACAACCTCTTTACAGCTCCTGGCAGGCCCCGGGCCTCAACTGTCTGCTCACTGTCCTGAGTTTATTTCTTTCTTTGTTACACTTTGAGTGACCTGTGAAGCCCGTCTTTTGTTTTGTTCACACTTAGTCTGGATAATAGGATGTACAGGGTAAAGACTGGCATCCTGGATTGTCCAGCATTTTGCAAGAGCACCATCGCTGCGTCCAAGGCCGAGCACCGCCCGTGATGATTGACATTGGCTCAAACAAACACAGAGACCACACAAAAACCAGAGTCAAAACAGGCCAAGCATTCACTCCATGGACTGAGAGAAAGGAGAGAAATGGCATTAAAACGCACACCCAAATGGCTACGTTTCTCCTCGATCGGTAAGCTAACTTTCATGTTCACTTAGCTGTAACGGCTAACGCTAACTGTCAGTCAAACTCCTCTAATACTTGTTTTTATGGTGTGATTTGTCAGAGGGGACGGGTTCAAACAGGCTCAAACAGACTCCGGTCTCCAGTAGGTAACAACACAGGTGGAATTATTTATTGTTGTTGCGACTAAGGTCTTGAGACACTAGATGGCGGTGTTCTGCTCATTCTCCATATTCAACCTTTAAGTAAGCTTCATTGATTAAGCTGATTAGCCGTCAAAAAGCAGTGTAACTGAATGATCGCACCACCTGGAATTTTTTCCATTTGTAACTCAAATACGTTAATAAAGGGAAAAGGCAGCAAAATGTCCTTTTTTTTGGAACAGCTAAAAAGGTCAAGTTTACAATGCTGTGTCATACTTGGCAGCAGGTTCACGGCCACCTCGGTCTACAATTGGGTAGCGGCAGGAATAATGGGTGTGCCTTGTTAACGTCCAGGGCTTGACATTAACACCAACCCCCCCAAAAAAACTGTTTTTCAGTAGAGTTTTCTCTCTAATTAATTTTCTACATCCTTTCACCATTTCTTTTGATATGAATAAGAAGCTGCCCTTTATATAGGGTAGTTTTTTCTTAATATACTATATATACAAACCTGTGGCTAGTGAGAATGCTGAGTGGCTAGTAACTTTTGAAACCCACTAGCCACAGGGGCTTGTGAGCAAAAAAGTTAGTGTCGAGCCCTGCTAACGTTAGCTAGCTAACTATCATTGACGACAAAAAAACATCATAACCATTGCGAAAAACAACGGCGCCTTGTAGTTGTAATTGTCGCAGACTGCTACTTCCCAGCTTCTGCCCCACTCTACGTAGTTACGCGGTTGCCAGAAACTTGAAACAGTGGTTACACAACCTTTGAAAAGTGAAACATTTTAATAATGCGTGTGCAGACATATGTGCGTCATTGGTGCGCGCCGGTAGTAAAAACATCTAGCACTACATCACTGCCTAAACCAGAATGTTAACGCAGGCAGATCATACTGCAGTCCAAACAGTTCTGTTGATGCAGTCAGTTTGCATGAGACAGTACAGCAATTAAGGTCTTAAAATACGTTTAACGCCTTTTAAACATGACACAATGTATATGCTAACTGACAGTGTAACTGGGCAAACTTTGTAACAAGCATTTTTATTTATCTTTTTCTTCTACCTTTGAGTTATTTTCCATTCACTATCATTTCCTCGACTCTGAAGTTCTTACGGCAGTTTGAGCTTGTTAAGAAGGATGTAACTGTCTCCCTGAGCTGATTTATAGCAGCTGCTCACGAGGAGTGAAGAAAATGTCTCTACTGCTCTTAGCAACTTCCTATTCAACACAAAGTATTTGGATCTGTCCGGGACGCCTCTGGCAGAGCTCCCCTTGGGCTCCTCTGGGGCATTTTGGGGTCTGAAGTGTTGGAGAGAGAATAACAATTTCTGAAGATGGAACAACTTGTAATAAACCTCCAAGGTTTACAGAGAGAGGCTGGACCCGTTCTCTCTCCGAGAGTGGACGTCCTCCCAGAGCCTGTCCTGGCTCAGGACCGCCTCGCTATCTTGGACAGCAGAACTTTAAGTCCCAGACACATCAAGCCAACATCAGAGAACTAGTCGCAACGCAGGCTAACTGTTGCCAGGGCCAGAAAGTTGCACTTGAACACACCGCAAAGACGAAAGCCATCTGGCACATACGTTCGGCGTCCTAAGAATGACAGGACAGATTCAAGACGCTAGTTAGCCAGTTAGCACATTAGCAGCACAGCCAGATGTTGACAGAAGAAAAGATATTATCCATGCATGAGCAAACAATAACACAAACAATATCGAAACATTTCTGCGGCAAAAAAAAAGAAATGATCCCAACATACCCCGCCTGCTCGGGTGAAAGTCCTGTGTTTTGGGTCACCTTCCACCGGCCTCCTTCAGCGGAGCTTCACTGTCCTATTCTACGTCTCGTGCTCCCAATACATAAAATACACACAATATAAATATGTGGGACTGCAAATTAATTTTCCATTGTTGTATGTACAAAAAAAGCAAGGAACAACTTGCTCAGGTTGCAAAATAACAACATGGCGGCACCCGTATCCTGGATATTTTGGCCTCACTTTTGTTCAGTGGGAGGAAGTGGAGCCACGACAACCATTGTTATATAAACTCTATTGACACTGATTGGTTAGTGCTATGCAACAGGCTAAGATGACTGAAAAGCTGCCAACAGGGGCCGACCATTGACTTTTTAAAGGGTGATGAAGTGGCTTAAAGCTGCATTCTCTCTAATGTCCGGCAGGGGGCGACTCCACTGTCTCAAAAAGACGTGTGATTGTGTAGAAGTCAATGAGAAAATGTGTCTACTTCTCCCTTGATTTGTTACCTCAGTAAACATTTTCCTATGAGTTTATAGTCTTAATATCTGGTTTCAAGTCTTATTCAATACAGCATGATTGTGCCGAGGGTGCGTGACACACCATGATGGCGCCGCTGACCGTCGACCTGGGGTGTAAGGCCTCTAAAGAACCCTGGGTCCTCTTGTGAAGCTGGACTGAAGTGTGCGTACGTCATCCAGCATGTCAAAGTCCGCAGCTCTAAGCTCTAATCAGCGTGTTCTCCATCCAGAGAGACTGTCGGGCTCGGGGGCTCACTGTGATAATCAGGAGCCACTCATTCATGACAGGATAATAAATAGGTTGTTTAAAGTTAATCACCGCTTTTTTTCCATGACTGCACTTTGAATACATTTAGGCCTATTGTTACAAATAGCTGCAGACCCCCAACTCCCCCCCCACCGCCAATTCCTTCATATCAAAGACTCTCTTCTGGTGAGATAATAGATGTAATTTCAAATTAACTACAGCTGGCAGAGTTTTATTTTATAGCGCCGTCGTTATCACAATCAGCATAAGCATTCTGGACGATGCTATACAGGAGGAGAAGACAGAGTATTTTGGATGATTGGGCGTCTGTCAGACTGTGTGGCCAGTGTAATACAAAAAAGGTGTTTGCGGTGCTTTATCGCTCTTCTGGGGTTCTGGGTTTTTAGACAACATCCGCCTGGTTTTGTTCCTTGGTGGCTGCAGGGTCACCCGTGTCTGGCCTTTAAGACGCTCCTCCTGATTGGATTCAGCCCCTCATACAACAGGTACCGACTCGTATTGAGCATTACAAATTGCTTCCACAGCCACACAAGGAAAGATCAAAATTTGTATGTGTCTCTGTGTGTGCGCTCGGGGCCTTTGATGTCCTTTCATTTCAAGCTAATCAAAAGATATCATAATTCAGCCTTGAGGATAGCAGATGTTGTGTCATTCTACGGCAATTCACATCTGGGGACGGTGTGTGCGCGATCCTGCGTATGTGTGTTGCACTTAACAACATTTCTCATATTTCCCTCTCGCCTTCATCCTCGGGGCTCCAGAGGTTGTACGCGCCCCTCCAGCACTCCGAGGCCATTGATATGCAGAGATGCGCTGCAACCTGTTCGCTTTCCACCGGAGAGCAATTTCATACAGCTAGATTAGAATGTACAGTCGCCCGGGCTCCGTGGTGGTTGTGGTGAAAAGAGCTGGAGCTGAGAATCTGGCAGCAGCAGGAAGAAGCGGGTTATTGGAGATTTCCCCCACATCTCTCCGGTGTACTTTGCTCCTGAGCCCAGTTTATCCTTGTATCTGTGCTGGTGATCAATTCTCGATTAGAACAAGAGCCGTCTCTGGCAAACAGGAACTAATAATGTCTCTCAAAGAGGGGAGCTCGGGCTTACCTCGCACCAAGGCTATTACCGCTTTCCTCCATTGTATACACCCACACACACACACACACACGCAATCAAAGGGAACAATTCTCCAAACTAAAAGCTCTCATATCAACAACAGGACTCCAGACTGATCATCTCGGTAACACTACGCAATACAACCTGCAACTTAGAGCATACCTACCGCCCACTCTCCGTGTAGGTCGCCTCTTATTTCCCACAAGTACTGAGTAACTTTCGCTCCCTTTCCCCACTAATTTCACAGTATAACTAGGCTGCGTCTTAGAGCCTAACTCTTGTACAATTACGTGCTACTTTGCCTGGACTAACAGTGTAACTCCTGGTCATTTTCCACCAATCATTTTAAATGCTGGTAATTTAACTGAGGTTCAGGAACAAGACCATACCCCTCTCCCTTCACTAATTCCTCCACTCACGCCTCACAATTAACAACCTGTGTCCCATTAACGCAACACCCGTGTCTCATTAACCCAACTAACTGTGCAAACAAATATATATCTGTGTCTTATCCACTCTCTCTTGCTCGTATCAGTTTTCGCAACCCTCCCCTCTGCAAAAATATTGTGTATATATAGTGTGTATGTAAACTAACACATACCCGTTTAGACAGGCACTGGGTCTTAATCGTGTTTCTTCCCTGTGTTGCTTTAAGCCCTTTTGAAGCACTTTGTGCGCTTTCCATCATGCGAGTCAGTTCAAAAGACATTTTGTAGATTCAAAATTTATTCTTTTTAATACATACATATTATTTAGGATGAACAACAGGATGGATAATGGACAAGCGGTCCGGAGTTCACCACGGGGGGTTCAGTCAGTCACGCGTCCGTGGACTCGTTCACTTCAGCCACACGAGTTTGTCTCCGATATCTGCGTTATAACCAGGAGCATACTTCTTCCCAGGGAGCTGCAAGAACGGGGGAAAAAGAGACATTTAACTAAAAGGACCCAAGCTGAATCATGAAACGCCTGTAATCTGGGCGATGATTGATCGTCCTTCATCCGCTTATCCGGGGTCGGGTCAGGGGGGCAGCAGCTCTATCAGGGGACCCCAAACTTCCCTTTCCCGGGCCACATTAACCAGCTCTAACTGGGGGATCCTGAGGCGTTCCCAGGCCAGTGTGGAGATATAATCTCTCCACCTGGTCCTGGGTCTTCCCCGAGGCCTCCTCCCAGCTGGACGTGCCTGGAACACCTCCCTAGGGAGGCGCCCAGGGTTCATCCTTACTAGATGATCCTGAACCACCTTTGTGATATACAATGACGTAATGTAAAGTTATAATAAGCACGTACTGTTCTCTGGAAATCTTAGTGCTGAAGTGAATCTTTCAAATGATATTCTCTATTTGTGTCCATGCACGTATAAAAATACATCTCTGAAATTTCACTTGAAACACAAAACAACCCAAAAAATTTTTAATTTTGCACTTAAGTTCTTAATAAAATCAGCATTTCTCGTGTATTAAACTCACACAGCAGTATAAAACATTGGCTTTACCATGTGGTTTTTTCATTAAGACTATTTTGAATTACCAGAAAAAACATTATATTGTGATAAATACTGTAACATTATTATCAAGACGATTTTGGACAAATCACCCTAAATACCTGCATAAGTAAAATTTTGTATTTCAAATGAACGTCTTCCAATTGAAGTAACTGAAAGTATTTGATCAAGTTAGTGAAATATGACACTTTCAACACTTAATATGCAGATATATAAATCACGAGTAATGCAGGAAGGTTTGTTTATTTGATCCGCGGAACATTTTAAACATTTCTGTCTCAATTTGAATCATCCGCAGGTTTCTTTGACCGTTAATGAAGCAATATTCGCTCCGTGAGTTTAACAGATACATGTGTAGCAGCTGTGCAGAGGGATATTACGGCGCCTCGTGTCACAGTTCTCATTCTTTCCGCCGACATCCGGGCTCAGAACTAAATGTCAGGTCGCAGCCTCCTGCAGCACGACGCTGCCCGGTGTTTGCAGCAAGGGGAGACGAAAAAAGTCTCTAGTCAATAACGAGAAAAGGTCAGAAGCAAATGTTTTCCCTGCAAGACTGATGATACCAAAAGCCTTGTAGAATATTCCATATCTGGCATTTGCCTTTTTTGTAACGATGTGTCCCTCAATATTTCCGCGGAAGTAAATTAGTTCCGTCAGCTGGCAGAGGAGCGTCGGCTTCACGTGGCAAAGGGTAGGGAAATAAAAGTACTTCATGTGAAGAGGACCGTGGGGAGGGGGAAAGTGGAGTGGTTGTGTAGGTTTTTAATAAAATGATCATCACAAGATAAACTTGTTTATCCTCAGATAATGACAGAACGAAAGGGCAGCGCGTACTCCCGCAACACGGCCCATTAATGTCACCACACAACAGAAACAAACGTGTCACTGGAGATGATCTCATTAGAGCAGAACAACCGCTTTTCTAATTGATCGACACTGGTTAGAAAACATCCCTTCTTTCTTCGCTGTGAACTCAAGGGCAGGATAACATACGGACAGATGTTGTCTCATTAGGAAGCTGATTTAAGGGCCGTCCACACCGACGCAGGTGTTTTTGAAACCGCGTGGGTTTCTCCGCACGGTTCGGCCTTTCATCCACACGCAGCTGTTGCTCCTGAAACCAGAGTTTTTTGTAACCGGAGTCCAGGGTGAACTTTTTGGAAGAGTCCGGTTTCAGCCGTCGTGTGTGGACGGGAAAACCGAGGAAAACTTTTTTCTACGTCCATGGGAAAACCGCTTCTTGTCGACATTGTTGGACGTCACACTGTGCGACGGTAAACAGCCATTTGTGTCCACGGAGAATTCAATTCAATTTCATTTACAGTGCCAAATCATAACAAAAGTTATCTCAGGACACTTTACAGAGTAGGTAAAGACCACACTCTATGACTTATTTATGATTTACAGAGACCCAACAATTCCCCCGTAGAGTACGGTGGCGTTGAAAACCTTCACTATAACAGACAGGAACGTCAGACAGACCCAGCTCTGTGGAGGACGCACATCTGTCTGCACCGGAGAGAGGAAGAAAAGGAGAGAGAAAGAGAAAAGACGGACAGATGGACAGAGAGAGACAGACACACTTCCAGTGACTATAATAGGCAGATTTTGCGGTTTGAGCTGGACGGAGATATGTTTTATCACACCGGTGGTGTGGACGGGAATTTGTTTTAAACCGGGGGCCGTAGAAGTTCAGTTTCCAAAATACCAGTGTTGGTGTGGACTAGGTCGGCACACGGCTCTGAACACCCACACAGGTCTGGTTGGACTGATTAAACCTTGATACCTTGTAAATTACTTCATTAATTTAAGTATAAGTAAATATACTTTTAATAAATACTTAAACTAAGTTAATATGTGTTTTTAATAATGTGTATATATTCATTATATGTGTTTAAACTGTTAGAACTGTGATGTTAGGATGGGCTAATAAAAGCAAATTGCTTCTTTTTTTGGTTGAAAATATTATGTCATTTTATTTAACATCTGATGTAAAACCAAAAATAAATAAATAAAGTCATTCCTTCATAGTTTCATCTGCAATGAACGCTCTAGACATTATACTTTTTGAGAGGATGAAGAGGAGAGAGAGTAAGAATGAGCATCTTGTCTCTACGTACCGCTTTATAGGCGTAGTATTTCTCATCATAGTCGTGGGCCCCGATGGTGATCTCTGGCAGAAACTTTGGGATGTGGGTCAAGGTTGCAACCCCGCGTTTGTCCTCCACCCTGTAAAAACAAAGAGTTTGAAAAAAATCAGCTCATAGCTCAAGTTTGATGTATGCTAATGTATGTGTGGAGCGGAGCGTCTAAAAAAGGCACTCGGAACCAAATCTGCATTTTGAGTCGCCCGCGTGATTCGTTTCGGGTGCTTTGCATATTTATCCATAATAAAGTATGACAAACGCAGACTGAGGTCGCGAGTCTGACTTCACCTGTTGGGAGATCTCTCTCAGTGGAATTTGCATCTAAATGTGAAAACGTAAAAAAAAACACTTCAATCAAGAACTCACATCATCCTCATGTTGTGGTAGGTGACGTCATCCTGCTCCAGCCACGGCCCTTTATCAAACTTCAGATACTCGATGTCTTCTGCCACCTGCGGACGGCACGCAAGAAAATAAGCCAGTGGGTGATTTTTTTAGGGCTCAAAATGACACCAGACACATGGTTCACCCAGATACTTGTCACTGTAGTCTTACCCTTTCAACGTCTTGGGCTAGGGTTGCATCATAAGCAAGGACTTCTGATGTTTTACTGAAGGAAAAAACACACACACACACACACTTTTGATGAGGTTTGATAAGAAAAAAAAACAAAAACTTGAAACCTGTGTAGCGCGCGTTAACGAACCAATTAGGGCGCACTCACACTGTCCATTCGTATGCTCGTACATGTGCGCACGCTTGTGTCCGTACATGTGCATCTGCGCTTCACTAAAGCCCACCTCTCTCAACCGGGCCGCGGCCTGCAAGCGTGGCGTGCCTTGCTGTGGTACAGCTGTACTCACACTGGTCAAAGGAACCAGACTTAAGCTGTGAAGCGTGTTTGGGCACGGTACGAATGGACAGCATGAGTGCGCCCTTAGTCACCATAGACACTCCTGTCCAGACAGGCTTTGAAGGTGCTGGAAAAGGACTTTGACTTAGTAAAACTTGCCTGTTTGTGTTTAGATCAGTAAAAAGTAGCCTTGTTAATTTAAATCATGAAGCTACAGCAAACTGCTGCATAAGAGGTTCTTTGAATTTCTTTTATTTCACCCGCTGCTACAAGGCCATTTGCTCTCTTAAGCTTATTCCCTTATCACGGGTAAGAGCTTATAATTCTTGTTTAACCATTTAAGTAATGAGGTTTACTCTCCAATAGGCTGATGTCCTGTCCGCCTCTCACCCAATGTAGGCAGCTCCAGCCCCCCGCGACCCCGATAGGGACAAGCGGTTGAAGGTAGATGGATGGTTTACGCTCCAGTTTTAGACTAAACACACAAAGCGGTAGCGGTATTGAGGTAGACCAGACGGCGAACACTGTAACCAGCTAAGCCTCCGTTACACTGACGGCGGTCAGAGATATAATACACATTTGTTTTACGCAAGTTCAACTACTCACCTGATTTGGGGCAGGTAAGACTTCTTGTAGCTATCCTCAATGCTCTTCAGATATGACAGGGGCACGTTCTGAAGATAGGGCTGAGAATAAAGAGAATTTATTGTAATAAAAATGTATTTTTCATTTTAAGTATTAAATCCTCTGCAGTGTTTTATTAGATATGAGTGAGATTGGAGACATTCTGACAGAATTACAGTATCCTGAGGTTCTATTCACTATAAGTAAGCTACAGTAAGCCTTAGTGTCCCATAGTCTGTCTACTTGCCTTGCAAAGTCGCAGGATTCTAACTATAACACGAGTATCTCTATTACATGACATGAAAATCCATCTTGTCAGGCTCTAGTAATGTATTTGTGCTTTCGATTAAAGTCATCCTGTGCCTGTGAGGAGCTACTGGAAGACCGCTAATTCAAAATTGAAAAGGTTAGCTTCGATGCTAAACTAGAATTAGCTTTATCAGAATTCGAGAGGTTTTCTGAATGTCTTCTAAACGCGGACTTAAAAAAAAAGTGATAACGCAAAGCCACTTTTAGATCGTCATCGTCTTCGTCTTAACAGGGTCTAAAAGTATGACGAAACAGTGTGATTTGGTGCTTCGTCTCACTACCTTGCCGCTCTGCTTCAGCTTCTTCTGCACCTCCTCAGCTGCCTGGTCGACGTAGATGACGAGATGTGGGGGCAGGAACTCACAGAGGCTGATGCCTTTGATCTCGTTGTAGTGCTGCACACCTGCGAGGCACAGGACATTTTCTTTTAACAGAACCGCAAATGGCTCCTTTTTTAAATGCATGTAACTGTCGAAATAAAACCCGTGCGTCTCCAGTTTCCTGACGTTTCATGACAGGAGCGAATGTTGTTGCATACTCACACTCCTTCCGGATGTAGCCCTGCTTGAACATGGCGTCCAGGAAGACAAAGTCACTGAAGGGTGAACGCTCCAGGATCACCCCCTGACCTGAAACACAGAGGACCAGGATGGTGAGTGACTCTGTTGATAATCTATATCATATCATATCATGCCATACACACACACGTATGTCTAGTATTAGGGCTGCAATGAATGGCATCATTTCACATTAGAAGCTGCAACTGAGGATTTTGAAAGAAGCTTTGACCTGAAAAGAGTTTTAAAAATCCTCAATTTGAAGTTATTAATAGGATTAAATTACTGTTTTTTGGGGGGGGTTTTCTATTCACTTCAGTAGTTCACTATTAAGGTTTAATAGCTAAAATAGTTTTGTTATTGCGGTTATATAAATGTTATTCATGGTGCTGTCAGACTACGTTAATATAGGTTGTTTTTCGACTGTAGTGATGTTTTCTGGAAGCCTAAATGACAGCAACAGGGATTGAATCATGTTGTGCATCTCAGAGTCTGCGACACCTGTGGTGATGAGGTGTTCGAGGGCGTCGGCGTACTGAAGCAGCCTCATGGTGTACATCCACAGCTGCAGCCTGTAGCTGTTTCCATCTGTGGCTTTGGGGTCCGTGTAGAACTTCTCCAGGCTGCACATCCCGTTGAAATCCACATGGAGCGGCTCCTTCTCCCCCGTCATCTTGTCCATGTAGAAAGTGTCGGCCTCGGGCATGTAGAGCATCCCTGCAGACACAGGATTACAAGTTATAGTCTGAAGCTCAGTCAATGGCTGCGTTCATTATCAGAGTGAAATTTCAGCTAATTTAACCCCCAAAATTGAAGGACTTTAAACATCTTAGCCTGCAAACGCCTTCATCCATCCACTGCAGGACTAGAAACCTAAGGAAATCTTTCAGTGTGTTTACATGCAGTCTGTGGGCATACTCTGGTTTTTCAAACACCATGTAAACACCATACCCCTGTTAACAGACCTAGAGAGCTCATTCAGTACCCTGATTATTCATGCATGTAAACAGCGTTCCCGGATTACTGTCGGGTTTCTCGTCTGCGTGTGCTCCCCACTCCGGGGCAGTGGCTTTTGAATAACCCAGGAAGCAACAGCGCCGAAAACGTGAAAAAAAACAACAATAGTGTTACCTTTAAACCGAGGGAGGACTTCGCCACGGTAAGTAACATCACTACCAAGAAGACGCGTTTAAGTCGTAATTCTGTCCAAAAGTCGTCCATTTCCCCGCACTTACGTTTTTGTCAAAGGGGAACTGGAAATAAAGCCTCCTTCAGATCAGCTGTATGTTGGCGGTGCGCCACCTACTGCACCGGAGGTCAAGTTACTCTCGTCATTTCCCCATTCAACCCCTGCTCATGTGAACTGGGGGAACTTCAATAATCAGATCATTCCCTTGATCGGGGTAAGGCCAGTTTCGGGTCACTGCTGTGAATGTAAACGCACTGACTGAGCGTGTGCTGGTGCAAACTCTTAATGAAGCATCCCTGTAGTGGTGGTATAGTTACCCAGCTTGTCAGCCAGCTTCTGGGCCAGTGCTCCTTTCCCGGAGGACAAGTTGCCATCCAAGGTGATGATTTTGCTGTTCTGATGAAGCCGCGGCGTCGTCCTCTCTCCCAGCACATAGGCCCACCAGCCGTACTGTAGGCTCCTCACTGAGCTAGTGTGAACACCGGCCTGAATGACCAAAAAAACAAACAGAAAACCCCACCTTATTTTGTAGCATGGGGTTAGGAGATCTCCATCCCCTTAACTATAGCTTATATAGTGAGTTACTCAAGATCACTAATGCAACCCTACCTTCATGCAAAACAATGTTCAGCTCTGTACGCTGTAGTTTAGTGTTTATTATAGAGGTGTTGATTAAACTTTATGGTCATTTCAGAGGCTGTAGTTTGTGATGCTGTTGAATTATATTGAGCTATAATGAGGTGTTTATATTATTTACTATGAATTACTTGTAATCACACTGTACACTATTTATGTTATACTATACCTGCACTGCCAACTATAATGACACAGTATTTTGTAGCGGTTGAAGATGGATGGACATTACACTGAGTGTCTGGTTCGATGCTGAAGTGCATTTCATCGTCTCAGTGCCTGATGAAGTTGAATCTACTATTTTGTCGACCTCTATTATAAATGAGAGTAGACCGGTTGCCAGGGTTACCAGACAGCGTAGTGTAACTACATTTTACTAGCTATAAATGTGTCTGTGATGGTTGCTATTCAACCAAATGGGACTTCATTCTTCTTTTGTCCTCTGTATACTTTTATACAATGATGTGTGATTTTTTATTATTTTCTACCTCATTTGATTTTACAATTATTTGTTAGTATTTTTGTGTGTATTTTGATTCAGAGCACTTTAACTGCAGTTTATAGAGGTGTTTTACAAATAGTTATTATGATTATTAATATGTATTATTTTTTTAAAGAGTTGTTGTCACTTCATGGATATTTATTTATTTATCTAATCATCAGAAATGTGTTGAGGTCGCACCATGTGTGGCATCGTGTTGTGTATTACACACCATCAGGGTCATTTAATATTTGCTGTATTGGATCTGTATCATGATGTATATGTTGTTTTACATGGTGAAGACACATTTTCCTCTTATGGGACAGTATAGTTAATATTATTGTTATTATTATTAGAATTATAATGAGCCAAATATCAACCTTAAAAGGTAGTTCCACGGTATGTTTGACTGGTAAATGTCACGTAAGGGTCTATAAAACTACTTTAAAATGTACACAAATGTCTTGTCTTGTTTCCTTGGTTCTCTGTTTTCAATAACATCATAAACAACCACAGCTAGCTTGTCGGACTGTGATGCTAGCGGCTGTCAAGCTAGCAGAGTTAGCTTGTCCTTGTGAAGTCGCAGGGACGAATAAAGAGTCCGTGTCCGGTCCTCTCGCCTTACCTTCTGTGTGACGGTGGCCGCTTTAAAGGCCGCTGTCCCCGCTGGGAGGACCAGTCGGATCGCCCTCAGGGCCATGGTTGCCTGTCCTCCTCTAAAAAAAACCCTCAACAGAGGTTATAATACAGAGCCTGACCCGAGGAACCACCGCAGCCCGGCGACTCAATTACACGTCAGAGGGAGGGCGGGCTTCGATTTCTTCTTCGTCTTCTCTTTTTCCTGCTTCGTCGTCTTCTTCTTCGTCTTCTTTGGTTAGGTAGACTAGACGCAGCTGTGGCGCACTGCCGCCCCCACAGTTTGTTATTGAGAACTACATCAAATCCTTTTGTACAATCCTGCTTTTTTAAAGATAATCCACCATTTTTTCTTTATTTTAACCCAATAATCGAGTTTTTTTTTAAAGATAATCCACCAATTTCTTTGTTTTCTGCAAAAAAGAGCAATCAGGATAATTCATAACACTGGTTACAGAGAACACACTAACCCCTTATTCTCAAAATCCAAAATACTGAAACTCACTGATCTTGTCAGTTTCCAAACAGCACAAACAACCAGTTACCAGTAAATATTCAAGCATGTTTTTTTCCAGAGAGAAGGGAGGGGGGTTATAATCTGAGGGGGGAACTGAATCTAAAACATCTGTATGCACGCTCAACTTTAAAAACTTTTTGCATTTCAATATGTGGAGTGAAACTGTGGAACAGACGAGCGGAGGAGCTCAGACAACGTCCAACCATGAGCAAATTCAAACAACAGTACAAACGGACGGTGTTTACAAGGTACAGGGAAGAAGAGGGGGATGACAAACACTAGGGTTCTCACATTTTGCCATACTTGTCATTTATTTATTTATACACAAGCGGTTATTGTTTGTTTGTTGGTATTGTTGAGCGTATTAAAAAAATAAAAAATAAAATAAATAACAAAAGAAACAGGATACACAGGAAGTAAGAAAACCAATAGTATAGATACTAAGTGGAGAAGGGGTAGGAAATAATCAGCCAATGCTTCTTCCTGCTCCTTTTCAAACATACAAAGGGTTTTAATGACGAGTTCTTCAAGTGTAATTTATTTTTTTCATATGTTTGAAATAAAACATTCATTCATTCATTCATTTTTTAACCAAGAATCCAGGTTTTTATAAGATAATCCACCAATTTATTTGTTTTAACCCTGAGCAGTTGGGGGTTCGGTGCCTTGCTCAACAGCACCCCGGCAGTGCCCAGGAGATGAACTGGCACCTCTCCAGCCACCAGTCCACACTCCATTCGTGGTCATTCGCTCTAACCAGCGACTGACTGAGCTACTGCCCTAAATGTTGGCGTTTAAGACGTATACATCCAAGACGTCTGTGCAGTTTTCCGTGGTTGCCCTGGCCAGAGTCCCGCCCACATCCCAGACTTGCATGGCGTGCGACTGCTCGATCAATGCTGCTTGCAGCTTTAATTTAATTCTTATATTCTTGTGAGGGTCCACTTGGACAACAGTAGCCTATGGGTCCATGCTGGGTGTCTCTGTCTCTGTTCACCAGCAGGTGGCAGTATTCATTTGCCTAAACCTTCCTCCCCGCTGATAAATCCCAATACTGCCATCTCATTTTAAAAAGATATGTGCAGTGAAAAGGTAGACAGGCATCAGTGGTGGGAAGTAACTAATCACCTTTACTCATGTACTGTAGTGTATAATGTTACAGTGTTGAACTTTACTTCCCCTACCTTGACTTCTACTCCACTAAATTTCAGAGGGAAATCGTGCACTTTTTACTCCATTGTTTATTTTTAAGCTTAGTTACAAGTTCTGTTGTCGATTCAAATTATTAACAGATGATTTTTGATGTTTCATTTCTTTTTTTAATCATTTTATGATGTATCCTGATAGTAACTACTTTACAAACTACTATGCATCATTCTTAGAAATTACCCATGAGTAGGCGTGAGTGTACAGTCTAATAGTCGCCAGCTGTAACATTAAAGTGATGAACTACTTTCATTTACTCAGGCTGTAATTCTAATACAATGCACATTTTGTGAAAGTCTGCAAAGGGGAAACAAACAAAGCGGCTGGGACCGGGCCACACAAGACTATTCTGTTGTTTGTGCACCGGATAGGGTTCGAACCGTGGATGTATAAAGAGAAAGGCAGTGGGAACGAGAGGAATGGTGAATCTGGCACACGCTTCTGTAAAAGCACTGTGAGAGGTGTGCATCTGTTTGGGTGTTTGGTTCAAATATCACCATTTGCTCCTCATTCGACTCCACCATTAGTCGGGCGGTAGTAGCTCAGTCCGTAGTTGACTTGGCTGGGAACTGGAGGGTTGCTGGTTCGAGTCCCTGTGTGTGGACCATGTATGGAGTGTGGACTGGTGACTGGAGAGGTGCCAGTTCATCTCCTGGACACTGCTGTTGAGCAAGGCACTGAACCCCAAACTGCTCGGGGTGCCTGTCACTGGCAGCCCCCTCGCTCTAACATTTCTCCATTAATTGCATGTATATAGGTCCTGTCTGTGCATGTGTGTGTATTTCGGGCCTGTGTGTGTGTAACATGAAAAATAATAGAGTGAAAATTGAATTTCCCCATTCGCTGGACTAATAAAGGAATTCTTCTTCTTCTTTAAGCAAGAGATCCGGGTTCTTCTTTCATCACTTGCAGGAATACAAATTGGTCCCCTGTTTCGACAGCTGGCCTCTAGGTCTTCATCTCCGTAGTCAGCGGGAACAGCTCAAAGTTGGAGCTCTGGCTTGGACCCGGCCCATGAGGCAGATGGGATAAAGGATTTAGCAAGGTCTGTTTTCCCACAAGAAATGTAAACGGTCATAACACCGAACCGACCGACCAAAGAAGTACCCCTGAGGTTTTGTATGTGATGGTGTGAACGGCAGGATTTAAACCACATTGCCCTGCAGAGCTGGGCGAGTACGGTAACGCTCCCCTCGTGGCCCCCTTTGTGCAGCCTGCAGCGACATGATCTCAGTTTCTTCTTCTTCTGTCACTACAGAACTGACTTCTCATCAAAGGGAAAACGTTCAGTAAGTAGTTACACAATTCAGGATTAAAATCTGTTTTTAATCTTCGTGATCTGGACAGGAATTTATATGATGTGGGTCGACCTGCGATTCACAACCAGAGAAAGACTGAAGCTCACTTGAGTTGAAAAAAATAGAAGTTACGATTTGATTAAAAGAATAAATCCACTTAACTTTAAGTCAACTGTAACACCTGAACACAATTCAGTTATGTAAGAGTGTGTGAAGACTGGTTAGCAAGCGAGGAAAGAAGTTTCAACAGCTGACGTTAACGGAAAAAGTTACAGGCTAGATAATAGTTAGCTAAAAGTGATGTTCATTGATAAATAGTCGAATAGTGAGCTAAAAGTAAATAGTTGAAATAGGTAGCTAAAGTAGGCTAATGGAGAAATGCCTAAAAGGAATGGGGACACAGAATAGTTAGCTAAAAGTAATGGAGGAATAGCTAACATTGATGGAGAAGAAGAATAGCTTAAAGTAAATAATTGACATAGTTGGCTAAGTTTAATGGAGATACAGAATAGTTAGCTAGTTAGTTATTGATAAATAGTTGAAATAGCTAGCAAAAAGTAATGGAGAAACAGCTAAAAGTAACAAAGAAATGGTTGGAATAGTGAGCTAAAAGTAATGAAGAAACAGAATAGTTTGCTAAAGGTGGATAGTTGAAATAGTTAGCTAAAAGTAATGAAGAAACAGAATAGTTAACTAAAAGTGGGTAGTTGAAATAGTTAGCTAAAAGTAATGAAGAAACAGAATAGTTAGCTAAAAGTAGATAGTTTAAATAGTTAGCTAAAAGTAATGAAGAAACAGAATAGTTAGCTAAAAGTGGATAGTTGAAATAGTTAGCTAAAAGTGGATAGTTGAAATAGTTAGCTAAAAGTAATGAAGAAACAGAATAGTTAGCTAAAAGTGGATAGTAGAAATAGTTAGCTAAAGTAATGAAGAAACAGAATAGTTAGCTAAAAGTGGATAGTTGAAATAGTTAGCTAAAAGTGGATAGTTGAAATAGTTAGCTAAAAGTAATGTAGAAACATAATAGTTAGCTTAAAGTAGATAGTAGAAATAGTTAGCTAAAGGTAATGGTGAAATAGCTTAAAGTAATGGAGAAATGGTTGGAATAGTGAGCTAAAAGTAATGTATCGGCTGCACATTTGTAACATTCAGCTTTACCCATAGTGGTACCATGACCGCTGCAGAAAGGTTGTGAACCACTGGTCTAAACAATGCCTGACACCTCGTCATGTCTCTGCCGCCCAGTGATGACTCACCAGTCGGACAGGTGTAGTTTGGTGGAGGTGCTGTTGATTAGATCATTATTAAGCTATAACGGCGGTTTCACTAATGATCAATCACCTTCTGATTTCAGTCAGGCTCGTGTTTTCCTACACTTTCCCTCCCAGCTACACGTTCATTACGTCCTCACCTGAATTCACAGTGCTTTACATAACACCTCCAGTCTGTCAGCGCGCAAGTGTGACTCACTGGCCTGTTTCTTCCGTAGGCTAGGAAACCACCAATGTAAACACGGCTGACAGTCAACTACGCCGCTTCATATTTCACAGGCCGTTCAGTCTGAGCGCCAGTGTTTTCAGCTTTGCACGCTGAACTCTGCTCACACAAAACACGCTGGCAGACACTTACATTGGATGCTGCACCGCGTGCTACTTTCCAGCTTTTTGATCTATTTGAGACATAACACATTTTGGATGAAAGCTAGATTACGTTACAGGGCAAAACTTTTTTAGTTTGTGTGTATTAATGTGACTTTTAGGAGACAGGGTTGCACGGGGGACATCATAATCACAATGGTTTCTCCTCTAGGAAGTAGAACGGCCTCTGTAGTGACGGGAATCTTTTGTGAGAGCGTACGTTTTAACCTGCAGCTGCTGAGTTCATCTTCTGGGGACCATGAATGTCCAAAATTTGAGTTTTTTTTGACTGATGGATAAAAGATTAAAGATAATCCAACAATTTCTTTGTTTTTACCCAAGAATCCAAGTTTTTCTTTAAAGATAATCCAACAATTTCTTTGTTTTAACCCAAGAAATCCATTTTTTTTAAGATAATCCACCAATTTCTTTGTTTTAACCCAAGAAATCCAGTTTTTTTTAAGATAATCCACCAATTTCTTTGTTTTTAACCCAAGATTACAGTTTTTTTTTTAAGATAATCCACCAATTTCTTTGTTTTTAACCCAAGAATCCAGTTTTTTTTAAAGATAATCCACCAATTTCTTTGTTTTAACCCAAGAATCCAGGTTTTTTTAAGATAATCCACCAATTTCTTTGTTTTTAACCCAAGAATCCAGTTTTTGTTTAAGATAATCCACCAATTTCTTTGTTTTAACCCAAGAATTCATTTTTTTTAAAGATAATCCACCAATTTCTTTGTTTTTAACCCAAGAATCCAGTTTTTTTTAAAGATAATCCTCCAATTTCTTCGTTTTAACCCAAGAATCCAGTTTTTTTAATATAAAATATCCCATCAATGTCTTTGTTTTTAACCCAAGAATCCAGTTTTTTTTTAAGATAATCCACCAATTTCTTTGTTTTAACCCAAGAATCCAGGTTTTTTTAAGATAATCCAACAATTTCTTTGTTTTAACCCAAGAAATCCAGTTTTTTTTAAAGATAATCCACCAATTTCTTTGTTTTTTAATCCAAGATTCCAGTTTTTTTAAGATAATCCACCAATTTATTTGCTTTTAACCCAAGAATCCATTTTTTTTTAAGATAATCCACCAGTTTCTTTGTTTTGACCCTGTGCAGTTGGGAGTTCGGTGCCTTGCTCAACAGCACCTCGGCAGTGTCCAGGAGATGAACTGGCACCTCTCCAGCTACCAGTCCACACAAGGACTCTAACCAGCGACCGACTGAGCTACTGCCCTAAATGATGGCGTCCAAGAAGTCTGTGCAGTTTTCTGTGGTTGCTTTGGCCAAAGTCCCGCCAACATCCCAGAGTTGCATGGACGGGTTGATGGGCCACTTTATATTTGTGTCAATACATTTTGAATGTCTACTTTTTATTCAACAGATTCAAATACCAACTAACTAAAGTAACAAACAAAAAACAGTTGACTTTAACAGATGAAGTGGTAGCGTGTGAATGTACACCGTGAACAAAAAGAGTGCAAGCCATCGATCTTTGCAGCCGGCGTTGAGAGATGAATTCATTCCACACACACTCATGCACGCAGTTACGGTACAGTACCAACACCTTCCTGCGTTCACATCCTGACACACACACACACACACACACACACACACACACACACACACACACAGGAACCAGAGAGTAATTAGTCAACAGTAAAACAACAATACCCCACATTCAGGTCTCACGGCTGAAGCCCCGTGTGAGGCCAGCTGAGGGGTTTGGCGAGTCTGTCTCTGCCAAATTTCCCCTTAGTTTTACAGCAGGTTTTATTTCACTCCTCTGCAGTTTGGACGCGCTTTAACGGTGCCAGCAAGGGAGGAGGTTTGCCTGCATTGTTTATCATTAAAACGACTCAAAAGCATGGCAACGAAAATACATTTTCTGCTCTGCCCCACACCTGCCTTGAACCATACAAAGAGACCTACAGCGGCAGTAACATGCTTCATCCTGACTTTACAACACAACTCGAGCTCCAGTGTTTCTAATTGTGTTGTGCATCTGCAGTGCAATGGAAAATAAGACTTAAACTACTGGCAGTAGACAGTATACTCTTTGTTTTTGATGTTTTGATGTTGATTTTCTGACTATTTGTGGAGTCTGAAACTGAACTTGGCAGCAGTGATTCAAAGTCAAAGTTAGACTTAGATCCACTGGTTCACACCTCTTTATAATATCCTACTGTAGTCGTGTCTGGTATATAAACTGTGAAAATAGCGCACTGTGTGAAAGCGAACAACGCAGCCCAACAACTGCAGGGTGCTCAATATGAAATAGTTCATGCACGTAGAGTTGTGCAGTTTACCTGCTGCTGTTTATTTATTACGGTTTCGCAGCATTTTAGCAGCAATCTTTGAGATGTGAGTCGTATCAGGCTTTCCTCATTCCCTGTTCATACCTACGATGCGCTCTAATCCGCATATAACCCACATATTCGTCAAGACCCATACTGCTGTTTGTTGTGTAGAAGCCGTAGTAAAAGCAGGACGAGGTATAAAGAGCGACAGGGTCAAGGAAAGGAAGTTGGACTGTCAACGTGAAGTAGTTATGTATGGAAGTACTCATTTTAACTCATACTACGACCCTGTTTATCTAACCTTAAGGAGTAACCGAACCCCCAAACCCCCAAACCCGGTCAGTACTCAGGTAGCCAATACAATCACACAGGACCCCACCCACCCCCTCCACCTATCCTTTGACTTACTGCCATCAGGTCGACGCTACGAGGTCCTGTTGGCACTGAACAGTCACAAATACATCTCACTCCACTCAGTCACACCTTTGCACTGCTTGCATCTTTTGGCATTTATGTATCGTCATTGTTTGGGACTGTCTGTTTTGTACGTATTTATTTATTTTTGTGTAAATTAAACCTGCCCTGTCAAAGACGAAGTTCTGTCACTTGTGACAGACGATAACGTTTTTCTTATCTCTTATCTTATCTTATCTGTCTCTCTATTTTAGCGTTCATATGGGATAACGGCTAATATTTGGGGCTTTCTGGTGCAGCTAGCTAGCACGTATCGGGCTCAAGACTTGCTCTTCTGAGTGGCGGTCATCGTTTGCGATTTACAATTTTAGATGCGACAATGGAGTTGGAGCTGAGCGATGGCATCTCTATAAAAAGATATCTGCACATGAATGCAATTAATAATACTTTTAAAAAACCCGCTAATGAAAAGCTAAATCTTCTTTAGACAATAAACGGTGGGTTCTGTGATTGAATTTCGGCCGATGCCTCTTTTGCTCTCCACTGTTTAACTGCATGCAACCAAATCCTGCTCAAACGGGATTGGTCAATGCTACTCGGACTATAAATGTAAACCAGATCGCTCCTGCTACCCAGATCTTGTTCCGTTGTAGAGTCTCCATTCATATGCAGAATATGTTGGTGTCGGGTGATGGAGGCAGCATTCGTCATCGACCGACCCCAACTCCCCTCCCCCCAAAAAACCGACGTCCCCCGACCTCAGTGAAATGATACCTACCGTTTTAAAGAGATGCGTAAGTGCAGAGAAGGTCGATTATGTCTCTTTTTATTATGAATCCTTGGAGTTTTTATAGTATAGTTAAACTTTCCCTGAGCCGAGAAAAGCGATTTTAAAAACCTGTGACTTCATCCCGATGTGAAGTCTATGAGCCGAGCGGGAACTCAGGGGTGGGGCCGGCGGGAAAACACGACTGCACATAGTCACCGGGTTCACGCTTCGTCATCATTTTCCAGCACCAGGACCGGGATCTGAAATAGCCACATACGGGGGATTAAAAAAACCCATGATGAGACAGTTTGTTTACTCGTTTGTACTTTCTGTAAGAATACCGCCTCAGGGACAAAATACTGTACTGAAATCAAATTCCTGCTCCGCTCTTCTCTTACGGTGAGCTCTCTAACTGTCCCCTGGATGCCCACCAACAACACAGTAGTAACTCCCATACTTAACTAATAACATCACACATGAAACTAATTGACCACACAAGTGCGAATGAACAGGAATCATGTCCCTCACAGGGCGCTTTATACGACCTTCTGTTAATTTTAACGGCCCTGTGGTCGAGCCCTTAATGGATCTCAGTTACATCTCGCTGTGTTAAAAATCGCCTTCCTGTCCTTCACACGCAATCCTTCCCTTTCCAGACGGCAGCAGCCCTGCTTCTCGTCAAGCCTCCGCCTGTTTGAAAAGGACTCCGGGGTTCAGAGAGTGCTGGTGGCCAACACAGTATCTGGGGCTTTGCAGCACAAAGACTTGCTCCCTAGTGACGAAAGAAAACGTTTGGGATGATGGCGTTTTCTGAGACGAGATCCTGGTAAATACAAAAGTCATTCACAAAGCACCAGAGAGCTCCTGAGTTGTAAACTGTCCGGAGTAAGGAGGAGGACTTTAAGGGGAAAATGAGGTAGGAGAAATATTCTCCTAGCGCTGAATAGATGGATAGATATTTTTATTTATCCCCGAGGGGAAATGAGGTCATCGTAGCAGCGGTGCAATACAATCAGAAATACAAAATATAAGATTGAGGTGGTTCAGGATCATCTAGTAAGGATGAACCCTGGACGCCTCCCTAGGGAGGTGTTCCAGACACGTCCAGCTGGGAGGAGGCCTCGGGTAAGACCCAGGACCAGGTGGAGAGATTAGATCTCCACACTGGCCTGGGAACGCCCCGGGATCCCCCAGTTAGAGCTGGTTAATGTGGCCCGGAAAAGGGAAGTTTGGGGTCCCCTGCTAAAGCTGCTGCCCCCGAGACCCGACCCCGGATAAGCGGATGAAGATGAGATGAGATGTAGATACAATAAAAGTAGAGTACAGTATCGCAATTTAAAACACTATGTACAATATACTAAGTGGATTTTAAGGTGCAAGAGAAAGGTGCATTTATAATGACAGTGGTAGGATTTCAGTACTAAGTCACTTGTATGATGTGAGTGTGTTTCCTGAGCGTTGCTGTGAAGTGTTGTAGAGTCTGATGGCAGCAGGTAGGAACTGTTTCCTGTGCCGTTCTTTAAGCAGCGAGGTTGGATGAGTCTGTCGCTGAAGCTGCTCTGAAGCTCGTCCAGGGTTTCGTGGAGGGGATGAGAGACGTCGTCCGTGATCACCAGCAGTTTTGCCAGCATCCTGTGCTCCACTACCTCCTCCAGCGTGACAACAACAGACCCGGCCTTCTTTATGAGTTTCAGTGACAGCGAGTCATGAGACAAGTCGATGAGACTCGAGCGGGAAGAATGTTTGTCGATCTCATATCCCGAGATAGTCCGTTTCATTCCCACTGGACGTTCACGCCTCACAGTCTCACGGAAGGACGTTTGTCGTTCACCTGGCACCACCGGGCGTATCGCCGGGCGTATCTCAAATTAATATTACGCCGAACACACTGAGCAATTTGCCGGCATCACCAATGTATGCTCCGAAGTGCGGCAAGCCTGTAGCCAATCAGTAACAGAGACTGTGACACGTTGACCTATGTTTGCAAAAAAAATCTTCCTGCTTGAAACACGTCAACGCGCCTCTCAGCTGCAGAAAAAAGTAAGTATTGTGAGGAGCGGTAGTCCACCGCTGTTAGTCTGGGCCCTCAGGGATTACCGAGGGGCAGGATCAACAGAGCAGAGCAAAATGATGTTTGTAAACTATATTCAGAATCTGTGCCTTTAAACGAGCCGAAGGACTTCCTGTATGGTTGTGATGTCACAAAGTTATCATATATTCTGTAGGTAGAAAGTTACAGCGCCGTTACAGTCATTCCCCGGCTGCAGTGACGTTGCAGAGATGCAGGTGCAGAAGACGTGGAAACACTGACCAATCAGAGCAGACTGGGCTTTTTCTGGAGGGGGTCTTAAAGAGACAGGCGCCAAAACCTGAAAATGAGCCGAGTCATGGGACCTTTAAATCAAAATGATGACTTAATATCTGGTATTGACTTGAACCTTTCTGAAGCAGGGTTTCAAATTATGTGACAGAATTCTTATTTTTAACACTTAACTTGTTTTATTATTATCTGTTTTATCTTTTTCTATTGTTTTTCACTGTTGTTTCGTGTTATCTGCTTTAATTCCTGCTTTGCTGATTTTATTTTAGTTCCTTAAAACACACAAGGTGCCGTTTAAATAATGTTTATCATTATTGAATGTATTTACCGGGTGAGAATGAGCTCTCGTAAATCTTGCTCGGAGCAAAGGAAAGAATGAATCACAGTGAAACGCTCATTGCCTCAGCTTTAAACCCTTTGTCTGAGCGCAGCAGACCCCAGGACAAGACTGGACCGCTCCAGTGATGAAATCCAAACAGTAAAAAACGGTGTTGTAATAAGTTTGAGGGGAATTTATGCAGTGGGTGGAGGGCAGTAAAAGGCCGCGAGGTAGCTGGCCTTCCTGGATGGAAACCACTGCTGGTCTGAATAAAACATGGCTCGCTAAAGTTAGAGTGAAATGAAGACGCAGAAGCTGGTGTCGACGGCTGCGCACCGGTGGCTGTCACACAGGAATGCACCGGAGCCAAATAAACAAGCACACAGAGGATTAAAGGCATGGGAACAGCGACCACACGCCAAACTCTTTGGCATGGCAGCTGCCTCCTTCACATTTCCCATTTTCCCCAAGTGTTTGGCTGCTGCTCAGTGTGAGGGTCTCTGTCACAGCCTCTGGACAAGGACGGGAGCTTTAACCAGCTCTTAGCGCAGCGCTCACCTCTTGATTTATGTCCTCTCATCTTCATCTTCAGCCTCTTATCCAGGGTCGGGTCTCAGGGGCAGCAGCTCCAGCAGGGGACCCCAAACTTCCCTTTCTCGGGCCACATTAACCAGCTCTAACTGGGGGATCCTGAGGCGTTCCCAGGCCAGTGTGGAGATCTAATCTCTCCACCTGGTCCTGGGTCTTCCCCGAGGCCTCCTCCCAGCTGGACGTGCCTGGAACACCTCCCTAGGGAGGCGCTCAGAGAAGTGTCAGAAAACCAAATACAAAATCATTATTGATTTATTTTATGTAACAGTTCATATCACCACTGTCTTGTTCCTTTGTCTGTATATTTTCCTCATTATGCGGCCTGACTCTCTTCATTTCTCTCAGTGTTACTGCTGCACTGCTCCTCCACTTCTAACCCCAGCTGACTGGTTTGGCAAACGCAGATTTTGACTATGACGTAGATATTATTATTTTGCAGATAAGTCTGTTTTAATTAACTATTTATGGATTTCAAAACAGCTGTGATGGACTCGCAGTTGGTCGGGTAGGTGTTTGGACAGGACTTCAGCACGGCCCAAACCCTACCGCACAGATTCTGGCTCCAAAATGTCAAAATGGCAGCACTCGCATCTGGGATATTTCACTTGTACAGTAGAAGGAAGTGGAAGGAAGTGGAGGGAAGTGGAAGGAAGTAGAAGGAAGTGGAACTGAATCTATCTTTATCAATAGTCTATTTGTCTGGGAAGCCTTTGAAAATACGATTTCCGGGTCCAAACGCTCCATTGAAACAAAACAAAGAACAATGGCTGAAAGTGAACAATTACGATCACCTCTTTCATCAGTTAGACATCTTTTTTCATGGATAAGAAAGAAGTCAAATGACAATTATGGTGTTTTTAAAAAAATCTGATCTTGGAGCTGGTAATCATATTTTGAAAGGGCGTTAGGTCACGATTAAACAGCCGGATAGACCTTTTCAAAGATGTAAACATAAACATTCTCAGTGTATCCTAGTTTATTTCCTGTTGCGGTGAATGTGAATGACATCAACTGACAGGAAGTTAACAAGGACCAGGGCTGTTGCCTAGCAATGGAATGTGCCTGAAAAGGTCTATTGTCGTAACTCAATATTCTATTCTATTCTATTTTATATATATATATACATACATATTCTTGTGTTTTAGATTTTCATTTTTATTTGTGTGTTTTTAGAATTCTCTTTTGTAGTCATCCGGCGTGATCGGACGTCAGACATTCTCCTCCATTCATTCATTCATCTTCAACCGCTTGTCCTTATCAGGGTCGCGGGGGGGCTGGAGCCGATCCCAGCTGACATCGGGCGTGAGGCGGGGTCCACCTTGGACAGGACGCCAGTCTTTCACAGGACACATAGAGACAAACAGAGACAGACAACCATCCATACTCAAATTCACGCCTACGGGCAATTTAGAGTCATCAATTAACCGAACACCTGCACGTCTTTAGACATTCTCCTCCCCTTGCGCTTTATCCGCTATCTATTTTCCAAGGGTCGTTTCTTGATGCTGACCTGAGATTTGCAAATGTCTCAGGAGATGGTTACGGTTGGGCACTGACCTCCAGTGGTTGGTTAGTATAGGTAATCAGGAAGTGAGCGTTGCGACAGTTTTCGCACGTGTGTTGCCATCTAGACAGAAGAGTGTTTTTACCCTCGTGCAGCAGCCCTGTGCATGTGACGACAGCGACGTGATAAACTCGATACATGCTGTATGAACCCATCTCTGAAATGACCCCCCTTCTCTTTGCTCGCTCCAAAGCGATCGTTTGTCAGGAAACCACAAATGATTCGATGCCGCTGATTGTTACTATGGAAACATGGCTCTTAGCCTGCAGGTAGTAGCCATAGCAAACCTATTAACAAAGCTCAAAAGAAGCCAGTCTTCATTTTTGTGAAACCGTCTCACTTGCATCAGACTGATCTAAGAGCAACACGAAGGCCGGTCTGACACAGACGCAAATACCTCGGGGTAGAGTTCTCACCATTATACTCACAGGAAGCAGCTCCTTTCCCACACCACCTTGTTGGGAGTGTGTTTTCTGATGGGGAGCTGATTGTTTCTGGAGTTTGCAGATGATTGTGATGTAGACGCGTATAATACCGTATGCTGATATTCTCAAAATAATGATCCCTTTTCTGCTGTTTTGTATTTCATAAACCTACTTCCTCCTGCCGACGTAAAAGGCAGTTAATTACTATAATAAATGGAAGTCAAACACAACACTGAGAGCAGGGATTAAGGATGGGAATCGATAAGATTTGACTGAATCATCTCATTGATTCCCGATCACTGTGGGGTGAACACAGTGCAGATTGAATGGGAGAAACTTTGCACAGCATTCACTTGCATTTAGGCTTTCTAAGCCTGCCTCAGTGGCGTTAACATCATTATAATACGCACCAGTGTCAGAACGTGCCAGAACATGCTGGCGTCGCTAAAAGGGACTGATAAGATTCAGATTCAGATCTGTTACTGGTTCTCACCTGTCTTCATTCCCATCCTTAGATAATGTGTTATGTATTAAACGAGGATGTTTGTATCTACTAAATCCTAAAAATGTAACGTTAAAAATCTTTTTTTACAACTTATCAGTTATGAAATTGGTGCATTCGTGAGTTTCAGTTTGCAGAGACGCAGTGTTCAAGGACTTCAACAGCGCCCACGGTCCCGTTCAAAATACTATTTCCTGGCACGGTGGTGTGGTGGTTGGCACTCTCGCCTCACAGCAAGAGGGTTCGAATCCTGGCTGGGGCCCTTCTGTGTGGAGGTTGCATGTTCTCCCCGTGTCTGCGTGGGTTTTCTCCAGGTTCTCCGGTTTCCTCCCACAGTCCAAAGACGTGCAGGTGTTCGGTTCATTGAGGACTCTAAATCACCCGTAGGTGTGAATGGTTGTGTGTCTCTGTTTGTCTCTATGTGTCCTGTGATAGACTGGCGTCCTGTCCAGGGTGGACCCCGCCTCACGCCTGATGTCAGCTGGGATCGGCTCCAGCCCCCCGTGACCCCGACAGGGACAAGCGGTTGAAGATGAATGAACGAATGAATGGTCCAAACGCTCCGCCGAACAAAACCAACAACAACGGCCGAACCTGTAAACCTTTTACGATCACTTCTTTCTTCAGTGAGACACTTTTTCAATGATAGGATCGAAAATAACAGTTAGTAGAAACACAAGGTCTGGAAATAGTACCTTTAAGGTGTTACATCACGACTTAAAGACAGAGTTTAACAAACCCACCAACTAACAAAGAACATTCATTCATCTTCATCCTCTTGTCCCTGTCGGGGTTGCGGGGGGCTGGAGCCGATCCCAGCTGACATCGGGCGTGAGGCGGGGTCCACCCTGGACAGGACGCCAGTCTATCACAGGACACATAGAGACGAACAGAGACAGACAACCATTCACACCTACGGGTGATTTAGAGTCATCAATGAACCGAACACCTGCACGTCTTTGGACTGTGGGAGGAAACCGGAGAACCCGGAGAAAACCCACGCAGACACGGGGACAACATGCAAACTCCTTCAATCCCAGATCCTTGTTTGCCGGCTGGTTTAAAAATGTAACGCCAACAGTTGGTGCCAGACCTCAGAATCAGGAGCATGTACCAATATATATTCTTCACTAATAGATGTTAAGTCTGTATAATATTTGTTGTTTGTATATCTGGAGTTTTGTAACAAAGATAATTCCCCCCCAGGGATTATTAAAGTATTTCTGACTCTGATGACTCTAAACATGACCTTTTGTAGACTGTTGTTAGCTATTTCCAGGCACAGAGTGTCTTTCCTCAGAGACAGACACATGGCAGCTCTTCCATGTCAAAGCCACCACCTCAGGCGTCTCTCAGTCATCACGCCGTCAAACTGTCAAAGGTAGACGGCAAGCGCTGCTGAAGTTCCTGATGAAAGCATGAATCATGACATGTCTGCACTCCCTTTTTTTTGTTTTTTTAGATGTTTTGCACTTTGAAGTTTGTTGCTATGCGTATTTTCCCTGTTCAATCAGATGCTAAGTAGGAAACGACAGTGCACTCGCTCACTGAAGGCGGCAAAAACAAGGAACAACCTGTGAAATCGTGCATTAAGAGGGGAAATCATTTATGAATCTTGATTACCAGCTGTGACAGCGACACAGGTATTGTTTTCACCTTGTGAGTGAGTCTGCGTGTGTGCCTGTGTGGTGAAATGTGTTCCTGCAGACACCTACTGTGTATCTAAGGGCGCACTCACACTGTCCATCCGTACCGCGCCCCGTGCTTTAGGGTACTTGTCCCCCCTCCCATCCCCCGCGACCCAGGCCCGTTTGCACTCACACTACCTGGGCCTTGGAGAATGCTTCTTGCTGCCTATACGTCATCACGCCGTAACACGTCACATGCATTGATGACGTCATGGCGATGCGTGGCTTTGTTTCCAGATCTTTCCATAGACCTCAGAGTTTTTGTGCGTCTTGTCGACTGTTTTTGAATCTTTTCATCGACCAAATCTGCAGTAAACACTCCACCTCCGCATCACACCAACGTGAACCTTTCGCCGCCATTGTTTTAAATGTACGCGCATGGTCCCTCCTTCTTTTTTCTATGTCCCAACAGGCGCACAGGAAGTTACGTCAGAACCGCCGTAGGCCTCGTGCGCATACACATGCGCACGCTCGTGCTCGTACATGTGCAAACGTGCTTTACTAAAGCCCACCTCTCCCAAACGGGACGTGGACGGCAAGTGTACCGCTCCTCACACTGGTCAAACGAACTAGACTTTAGCCGTGAAACGTGCTTGGGCACGGTACGGATGGACAGTGTGAGTGTACTAGAGTACTTTTCCAGGTGTGGAGTAAAAAGTACAACATTTCCTCTGAAATCTAGTTGAGTAGAAGTATAAAGTAACACAAAATGAAATTACTTAAGTATCTCAGCTCATCTATCTTGAGCACTTGAGTACTTTCCACCACTGGTTTGGACCAATCAGCATCCTGAGGGGTTACTGGCAGCTACACGCGTGGTTTACTGTTGCCTGTGCTTGGCGACTGTTGGTTCAAAACAACAATAGAAGCGCCCAAAGAGGTTAAAGTGGACGCTGCACTATCACAACTGGAGGTTATTCTTCATTGAGAAAAAGAGCAAAGAACGGCACTAAAGGCTTCTCCTCGATAGAAAAGATGTTTTCACTCTTCTCCCGACTGACTTCAGTAAGAGTTTGATGGACAGGTGGTTCATCCAATCACCACCCAGGTATTCTTTATCAATACGGGCGACTTTGGCTCCGTGGGAGAGTGGGTTGTCCTCCGTTCGAAAGATCGGCACATTGATCCCCGGCTCCCCCTGTCCGCATGTCGAAGTGTCCTTGGGCAAGGCACTGAACCCTGAATTGTCCGCTGTTCTGCGCATGGGTGTGTGAATGTCTGTGTGAATGGGTGAATGTGGCAAGTAGTGTGAAAGCTCCTTGAGTAGTCAGAAGACTAGAAAGGTGCTATATAAGTACAAGGCCATTTACCATTTACCAATGCATGCCCATCTTTTCCAAAACGTTTCCAATGGCGCCATCTCAGAGGGTTTTGTGCTACAAAAAAAAAAACATCTGCCGCGTCAGGTCACTTTCTTTTGTGCCATTAAGGAAACACAGTTTATTATTTGAGCCAGTAACAAACTTCATGACAGACAGCTGTTATGAGGAAGTACAGTGTGCCCTAGATAAACACCTCGCTGTTTACAGAGGAACGATGGGCAGAGCTCATGGGCGTGAATGGTCTCCACGGCAACTGTCGGAAACAAGTCTCTCGCCGTCACCGATGCGTGGCGGGGTGAGGTGGAGAGCTCCTTTTGAAATAACGACGGGAATCAAAACATCAGACACTCATACGGAGAAGCGTTTCTGTATTTAGTCTACCGCCGTTGATAGAAAGGGGGTGGACGAAATAATAGAAACACCTGTCAGTATACGTACAACCACGAACAACGGCCTCCAAAAAGGTCATAAAGTTGAACCAACACTTGCTCTTAAACAGTTTCTGCAAAAGCCAAACAAACAAACAAACAAACAAATATTTCATGATGGTAAGATTTGCCGCAGGAATGCATTTGTTTTAGCGGTTTACCTAATAAACAAGGGTAAAGTAGGGGGCACTGGGGCGGTATGCAAACTTTAAAGCAACTGTCGCAATGTGCCATAAAACGGAAAGAAGAATTGATGTTGAAGCAACGGTTCGATGGATGAAATAAACAGCAAAAGCTGCTCTTAGGGCTCCGTCCCGTGCCCCGTGCTTTAGGGTACTCGAGATGAACTGGCACCTTTCCCGGCCACGGTTCCACACTCCATTCATGGTGCACACAGGGACTCGAACCGGCAACCCTACGGTTCCCAGCAGAGTCACCTATGGACTGAATATTGTGGAAGTTGTGAGATAAATGAATCCTTTATTGGTGCCACAGATGGGGCATTTTCAGTGTTGCAGCGGCAAAAGAGGACAGTGCAAATAACTTAAGCATCAATAACAGATGCAGCAGATGATAACAGCCTTTGTAAACAGTAAAAAGGCAAATTAACAGTTACAAAATAGGTAAAAACAGTAAAAAATACAGGGCAAGGGGCAAGTTTTCTATTATATTTCTTGCTGCGGTGAAAAAAAACAAAGAAAACTCAAAGTTAAGGAACATCTTTTCCAAACTCAGATTCACAGCACACAGTGTGGATGTTACAAAAGCAGAAGCAAGCATGCTGGACAGCCACAAAGGGGCCTCTCCACCTTAAAAAACCCTGCTCTGACACACTGTTCGTGCACATTTCCTGAAAACGCCCCGTTGCAAGGAGGAGGAGAAAAAGAAAAAGGAGAGGAAAACTCAAGTGGCTCTGAGTTATAATAATAATAATAATAAGAATACTAAGGCTGTTTATCCAGAGCGAGGAGGGGGGTTGGACTAAACTTTCCTGAAGTTTGCCTTTCCCTCCAGTCTCACTAAAGCGCCTCAATCTCAGCGCACAGCACCGCCGACCAAGGTCAGCGTCAGTGGCCGCCCAAGGGAGCAGGCAGCACGGCTACAGAACCTCCGCGGCACCCCGGTAGATTTTTTTTTTTTTTTTTTTAAATGTATATTTTAATTTTTTTTTTTTTTCATTGAACATGGGATTTTGACTTCACCGGCTGGATAAACGACGGATTTAACGTAACAGACTTGTGCTTGTACGGATGGAGGAAGCCTCGGCAGCAACGAAGGAGTGAATAAGTCAAAACAAACGTTTAACGTCAAGTTTATGAACGAGAAACGACGTGACACCATGTTGGGAAACCCGGGATCTTATGCCAACAAGAAGAGGAAGAAGCCTGTTCTCAAGCAGTAAGATTTAATTTAGAGACTTTTGTTTAACTTGGGCGCTTTTATTTGTAACTTTAAAACCTTAATTTTCGGTGTCCGTGCCGAGTAACGTTCGTTTTCTACATACAAGTGTGGAATTTACGCGCGGTACGTAAACGCACCATCGAGATGTTAGCTTAACTTTCTGTTTATTTTAAGTTAAATGTTGAAAGTTTTATATAAAATATGGTTTAAAATGAATTGTTTTTGTTTAAAAAATTGTGATAAATTAAAATTAACTCCGTTATTTTGATCAAATTTGATATATTTGCGAAAATGAAAATAAACCGATTTAAGGTCGTCCACATCCTGTTAAATTTTATCATCAATACATTAACAATAAATAATCGATAAATCAGTTTTATATCTGTTATTTAAACAAAACATGTCAGATTATTATATAACACCCGGTAAAGTGTCGTGGTGCCGTGTTTTTTGTTGACTTTTACGGTTTAGTTTCTCCACTTTGGCGTACGACCTTAAGAATGTGCCTCGCTCTTGGATCTGGCATGGATATCTTGCCCTCGCGCATTAATCACAATCAAGTTAGAGAGTCGGCTGCTGCTCTCACGCGATGCTCCGAGGAGGGCGGAGGGGGCTCGTGGGTTCCGAGCTATGTTATTGTAATCTGATACGGCCTCGCGCTCCATCGTTGTGGGATCACTGCTGAGTGTGTGTGTGTGTGTGTGTGTGTGTGTGTGTGTGTGTGTGTGTGTGCGTGTGTGTGTGTGTGTGTGTGTGTGTGTGTGTGCGTGTGTGTGTGTGTGTGTGTGTGTGTGTGTGTGTGTACTTCAGGAAAAGCTTAAATGCAACAATAGTCACATTTAAAAGTCAGTTTGTACTTTATGTATTAAAATACAAGTTTAATTTTTTTTATCATTATATACAAATAGAGCCAGACCAGTGGCGAACTTAGCCATTTGGGGGCTCCGGGGCTGAACAGTCATTTGGGGCCCCTTCATCTGTCTAATGTACCTTTTTTATAGATGAATCCGGCGAAGTACCGCAAGTGAACAGGCCGCCATAGATGAGAGTAAAGCCCAGTTCAGACCAAAGACTCGCAACGCAACATCGCAGGTGGAAGTTGCGGCGTCGTGAACTGACCTGTGTTTTTTTTTTTTAAGGTTTTTTTTTTGTGGCAGTTTTCCAAGCCTTTATTTTATAGGACGGACAGGAAATGGGTAGAGAGAGAGGGAAAGGGCCGCAGGTCGGAGTCGAACCAGCAGTATTTTTTTGTTGTGGTTGGCCTCATATTTGTTCACGACAATGTCCCGTTGTAGCAGGATTCTAATAACTGACTGTGTGTCAACATAGCTTAGTATGCCAGTTACATTCGGCAACTATGTTTGGTATCTACGTTTGGTAGCTACGCTTGGTAGCTACGCTTGGTAACTACGTTTGGTATCTACGTTTGGTAACTGCGTTTGGTAACTACGTTTGGTATCTACGCTTGGCATCTACGCTTGGTAACTACGTTTGGTATCTACGTTTGGTATCTACGTTTGGTAACTGCGTTTGGTAACTACGTTTGGTATCTACGTTTGGTAACTACGTTTGGTATCTACGCTTGGTAACTACGTTTGGTATCTACGCTTGGTAACTACGTTTGGTAACTACATTTGGTATTGAAGTTTAGTAACCACGTTATGTTTGGCAACTGCGTTGGGTATCTACGCTTGGTATCTACGCTTGGTAACCACGTTTGTTATCTACGTTTGGTAACCACGATTGGTTTCGACGTTTGGTAACCACATTTGGTATCTACGTACATCTGTTAATTATTGCATACAGGGCTGTGTGTGATATGCACAAAGCAATGACCATTTACAGTAATGTAATATTTAATTGAATGTGTATGAACATATTTCCAGCAAGTCCCAGCAGGGGGCTGGACGGGGCCGCGTGGTCTATGTTGTGTCACCTGCTAAATGAGAATAGCGTACAAAACAATAAGATTAGTTTTGGTGACACATGTTTTACTGTTAACCCATTTTTCATTACTCTGTAGTAGTTTGCCTTTGTGAATCTGCGGCCCTTTTTCCTCGGTGGTAAATCTTTATCTTTGACCTGGACTGGTCCCATTTTGACTATTGAGCAGTTTGGGCCGGGTCATCCCTAAAGGATATGTGTCACTGTCATCATCAATATCTGAAGTGGAGAAGAAGAAGAGGGGGAAACGCTGTTCACTGCCAGTTGTTTACCCTCTGCGTCAGTTTGTTGATTTCCATTAGCGTCATTAGCATCATTAGCATCGCTGCTGGCTGTCTCAGAGCCACTTGGATTGACAGGAGCGATCCTGTCATCGGTGAAAGCTTCAGCTTCAGTAAACGTTGAGGGCAAACGGTTCAGACGGCTGATCTTGTTCCGCCGACGGCCACGCCGCTGCCGCCGCGGTCCCTGTAAAAAAAAGCCCGATAGCTTTGGCAGCTTTGAAACAAACTCCTGCCTTTGGTCCCTTGATCTAAAATCCCTCATCTTTAATGAACTGCATCCACATAGAAAGGGTCTATTTTCATTCCAGCTCCAAACTTCACCATATCAGCTGCCATATCGGTAATCTGTGAACTTTTACCCTCATCGGTATTGGTTTCAAACTTCCTACATCGGTCAGGCCCTACATACAGGCTTTATTTCAATGTTGGAGCTCGTCCAGGTGTAGTTGGACGACTCCATTACAGTGTTTTGTGGGACTTTACTTCGAAACTTCTGCTGATTACTTTCTCAATGCACTGATTAATGGTTCCAAACGTAAACTAAATGCCCTTCCCTCCATCACAATTCAAAACAATGGGTCCTAATATTACTTTCAAATTGACTGACGCCTCTTTTAATACAAGGATTATCAATAGACTTACTAAACAGACAAACTTAATCCATGTAAAGAATTGTTTATGTAAGTAATATTAGTGAACATGCAGCAGTACATTTTATAATAAATGACATTTAACAGTGATTTTAAATCATATTGTCAAACACAGTTGCAGTATGAGGCAACAGAGTGCGCTTATAGTGATCTGGCAACTCGCGTACGGGCTGCTCCCAGTGTAAATCCCAAAATAAGAAGGTGGCCTGTGTGCAGACGTCTGTGTTTCTGAAGAAGTGGGACTGTGCAGTGAGGACTGAGGTTTCCTGGACGGCCAGCTGGGCTCAGCTGCACAAAGGCACCATTGAGCCTGACTGTAAAAAGCTGTGGTCACTACACACAGGGGCATTCCATGGCACATCTGGCCATCCAAACGCTCTGCGGCTATGTTGCCAGTCTCCTTTGCCATGCATCCTGCGACATTATTAAAAAAATACCCATGTAATGTTGTTCTACTTACCCTGAGAGAATAAGGGTTTAGCTGCTAGAAAGTAGTTACTGAACCTAAGTGGCAGACAGATAAGTTAGCAGCTAAGGTTAAGGTTAGCATTAGATCACATCTTCATGTATAATGAATTATAAAGTAGATTTTTGGTGTGGTTGGCCTCATATTTACGTCTGGTAACTGTGTTTGGTATCTACGTTTGGCATCTACGTTTGGTAACTAAGTTTGGTATCTGCGTTTGGTAACCACGTTTGGTATCTACGTTTGTTAACGACTTTTGGTAAATGCATTTGGTAACCACGTTTAGTATCTACATTTGGTATCTACGTTTGGTAACCACGATTGGTATCTACGTTTGGTAACCGCAGTCGGTAACTACATTTGATATCTGCGTTTGATAACCAAGTTTGGTATCTACCTTTGGTTTGGCGTTTTAAACATAACATATAAACACAATGTGGAGAGCATTTGAACAGGACGGGTGTCCGCTTATTATAGTCAGTGGGTGTAGGGTGGGCAGGAGGACGCCGCTCGCCGCTGGAGGTTTCTGCCAGTGTATTGCAAGTACGGCGGTTGGTGACAACTTCAGCTTAGTCTCACTTACTTAAGGTGGACTGACCTTTAAGGTGGACCAGCTGTACTAAAAGCTGCTGCTCTGAGTTTTGTTTTACGTGATGTCTAACTCCCTGTCTGCAACAAACAACCATAAACCTAATGCATTGATAGAGTGATGCGTCACCAAGATACAGATGAGTGTGTGGTGTCATTTGCACCCAAACGCTCTAAAAACCCAGAGAAAACCCTGCACAAGTGCCAAACTAGCGACCATCATGTCGTTACAAGCCCACATTTCAACACAAACTGCAATTTCTCAAATTGACAAGTGAACGATAAGAGCTGACGGTGATTTATGACATTGCTCTTGCAACATTGTCTTATTGTACCTGGAATAAACTCTGCTTTGTCCTTTTCTCAGCCCTGCACAGAATCATTTTTAACAGTAACAGCACTCCTATGAGTTAATTATAGTGTCTCTGGCTCATTAAAGACCCCCCAGAGAACACAATGGTAATCTGTACTTAACATTGAGTAAGCGGGTTATAAGCCATATGCTTTATAGAATGACTAGGCATTATTTAAGCAAACAATGGTATCCTTAATAAGAAGAGATGACACCAGTGCAAATGTTATTTGCGCACAATAATCTGAAGGGATTTTGAGAAGCACACACGCAGGCAGACATGCTGATAAGAGGTTTTTGGCAGAACACCAAAACACTCCCAATGAGCAGCAACAAAGTTGCCCTTTGTTCTTTGCCCTTTGTTTCATTTTCAAAGACGAGTCTTCGCAAACACCAGCTAGATCAGCAGCTAGATACTTTTGTTTTACGCTCGTCTAACTCCCTTACAGGAAAAACGTCGCCACTTTTAACAGAGCTTTGAATGGGACCTGTTTGCATAGCTAACAGCGAACAATAGAGCGTGTTAAGGCTGTGTTAGAATACCAAACAACATGTAAAACTGATTTTACTATTAAAACTTGAAAGCTGCAATATTTCTCAACCGGTCTAACATATCATTATCCGTGTGCATGTTGGCAGCTGTTGCTCAGGTGGTAAAGCCTGGGTGGTTATTAACAATAGTAGAGTTGTTTCAATACCAATACCAGTATCAGAAATGTGTCTGATGCCTAAAATGCTGGTATCTGTATCAGCGAGTCTGCAAGTCTATGCACGGATACGATACCGCATAATCTAGCCCCGGGAAAATACGTTAAAGTGGTTTCTTTATATTCTGACTGACTGTCAAACTAGATAATAAAAGAAAGTTGTATGGCATTCATTCTCCGTATGTGTAACCGGAGCCATACAACAGTGACAGCAATCATATCACACCCGTACAGGGTTGGTAGTGAGGCTGTTAGGAAGTTCAGGTATCGGGAAGGAAGAAATGTTATCAGATCCATCTAAACAACAGGGTTGAAGGTTTGATCCCTGACTTAATACAGACGAGATCAGGCGTACTATAACCCGCGATCAGACTTGTTGGTCCATTTGGAGGCGATGTGAGAGTCCCGTACAGTCAACAGTAAACATCCTGCCTCTATCACTGCCACAAGAAGGTTTTAAAAAAAAAAAACTGAGGGTAAAAAAGACTTAACTGCCCGGGAGTTTGTGCAACAGCTGATTGTTTCCTGTAGCTGATTGTTTCCTGCAACAAGCTCCAGCACAGTTGCTCTGTCTCTCTGTCTCTTTCTTTTCTCTCTCCGTTAAATGAGGCTGCCTTCAAGTGCGGTTGGAAATGTCGAGAGTTTAACAACGATCCGACGGAAAACAATAATTGTGAAATATAGAGTCTGTTGTGCTTCATTAGGGGGTTAAAGAACACAACGGGACGTCGCATTTTAACGACACTCCTGCCGCCACCGCCGCACAACCCTGCGGTAAATGGCCGGAGCTGTCTGAGACAATGTGAATACAGCCTGACAGTAAGATATAAGCAACCCGCGGGCCTCCTTTCCTTTCCTTGCGGACGACAGAATAGGCTGCCTCCCAGAGCAATACGCTGGCCAAAAGGTTCAGCCCAAGACATTTTAAAAAACCTTTGGTGCAAACCTGACCTGAAGCCAACTCTCTCCCCGAAGAATGGTAGTTTCAATGGACTCCAACTGTGCCCCCACAGAGCCACGGCAAAACAACAAAAACATGTTAAAACGTCTATAGAAAAGGTCTGCGTTCAATTTTTCCCCACTGTGTATCCACATGTCTCACACACTGTTCCACATTTTCCTTCCAGAACATAGCTGAATACATTACTGTGTCCTGCTGTTGCCTCTGCATACCTCTGAAACTCCTCTGGACGCGGCAAATTAACAATTTGTTTGCGACACTCCTGCCGCCACCGCCGCACAACCCTGCGGTAAATGGCCGGAGCTGCCTGAGACTGTGTGAATACAGCCTAAGTATGACAGTAAGATATAAGCAACCCGCGGGCCTCCTTTCCTTTCCTTGCGGACGACAGAATAGGCTGCTTCCCAAAAGCAATACGCTGGCCAAAAGGTTCAGCCCATTTTAAAAAACTTTTGGTGCAAACCTGACCTGAAGCCAGTGTTTGAAAGTTGCCTTTAAAGAGTTTGCTCTCTCCCAAAGGATGGTAGTTTCAATGGACTCCAACAGTGCCCCCACAGAGCCACGGCAAAACAACAAAAACATGTTAAAACATCTATAGAAAAGGTCTGCGTTCAATTTTTCCCCACTGTGTATCCACATGTCTCACACACTGTTCCACATTTTCCTTCCAGAACATAGCTGAATACATTACTGTGTCCTGCTGTTGCCTCTGCATACCTCTGAAACTCCTCTGGACGCGGCAAATTAACAATTTGTTTGCGACACTCCTGCCGCCACCGCCGCACAACCCTGCGGTAAATGGCCGGAGCTGCCTGAGACTGTGTGAATGCGGCCTTAGTATGACAGTAAGATATAAGCAACCCGCGGGCCTCCTTTCCTTTCCTTGCGGACGACAGAATAGGCTGCTTCCCAAAAGCAATACGCTGGCCAAAAGGTTCAGCCCAAGACATCTTAAATAACGTTTGGTGCAAACTTGACCTGAAGCCAGTGTTTGAAAGTTTCCTTAAAAGAGTTTGATATCTCTCCCAAAGGATGGTAGTTTCAATGGACTCCAACTGTGCCCCCACAGAGCCACGGCAAAACAACAAAAACATGTTAAAACGTCTATAGAAATGGTCTGCGTTCAATTTTTCCCCACTGTGTATCCACATGTCTCACACACTGTTCCACATTTTCCTTCCAGAACATAGCTGAATACATTACTGTGTCCTGCTGTTGCCTCTGCATACCTAGAATTAACAATTGGTTTGCAAAGCGATGCCTCAGATTTGATTTGTCCATGATTTCTTTTGGGTTTGTATGCGTTCATGCTAGCTTCTTAGTTTAGGTTTGTCCTGCATGATGCAACCGGAGGGCAACATTTACCACAGTCTTTTCTTTTTTATCTCAGCATGATCATAAAGTACGTTTGGAACGAGCGAACGCTGCTCTGTAGGATATCGTTAGATAGACCCATTCATCATCTTTGTTCTCGTATGTTTATGCACGACGTCTGTTATTTCTTCGCAAGTGCTCGCTTCTATTTTTTCCCTCTCTGTCTGGAAAGCTCTTTTGTAGGCTTGCTTTTTTGTAAACTACCCTACTTTCAAATTTGCAGTCTGTGTTTTCCAGCAGAAAGCCCACTTTTCCTACTTCTGAGCCACTGAGTCATCCCCCCTCTGGATCTGGCAGACGCTCCGCCTGTTTCGGGCAGACAAATGCGCGTCGGTGTCGTTACAGCAGACTGAGTGCAACATGAGCCGCCTCGACTCGGAGGCTGAGGTGACTGGGTTCACAGTCTCTGCTTTTCTTTGCTCTTGAGATAAGGAAACCAAATAGAGGATTGAGTGAAGAGGCAAAACATCTGCCTTTATCCCCGACAATGAACGTCCTGATGTCTGCTTCTCAACCCCGTGATCCATAGCAAATCAAGGTGAAAATAAAAAAAAAGGTTCTGAATGCTGGCTTTTGTTTCTGCAAGGCATTTCTCGAGAGTGAGATCAGGCCTGCTCAGTTTCTGAGAAGGTACAGCTCCGGTCTGAAGCCAGCAATCAAGTTCAGGCTGCGTTCCCTGCAGATTATTCAGTGGCAGTGGAGGAGGGAAATTTTATAGCCTGTCATTAAACAAAGTTTTGGTAAAGGGAGAAATTTAGGGAGGAATTTAGTTGGGTGATTCACAGACTGAAACTGCAGCTGAAGTTTGGTAGACAGACCCCGGATACGTTGTTGACCCTAAGGATGTGTTTAAGGGCTGAAACCAACTGATCTAATGTGATTAGGTTTGGCTTGTCTGATACCGATCACGGATTGGTTCCTCTTGGTAAATATTTACAGAGAAAACTCCTGCTTGAGGACATCTGAAGGGGCCACGACCTTTGCCTCATTTCAAACATTTACCCAAAAGGCTTTGCAAAACATTGACAAAGTTATATAAAGTGACTTTGTGTACCTAAAGTAATACATATAGTAATGGTCGCTAGTCCTCCTTAGCTTAAAGTGGAATGTGTTAAAGTGTTAAATCGTCACAGGGTCCTTTTCAGCAATTACACGCATCAAATAAGCCATCGAGACAACGTTTTGCGTGTAACAACTATCAACAGAGAAATCCCAGAGAATCGCTCACAGTCGCTAACAGCCGAATGCGGCTAACACTGCTCGGGGCAGCACAGTGAACACATTAAAACAGCTTTTTTAACCACTAATACTGCTCATGATAACAGCAAACCTCTGCAGCAGCATGAGAAGAGTCCCTACACAGAAAACAAAGCACCAACAACGTAGTTCGTGAAGCCAGAGTTTATTAAAAGAGAGTTTTAAAATCTTACCTGCTGGCCCCTGTACCAGCTCCTCTCATAGTAAAGTCCATTCAAGTGGATTACCAAAGTCAATCCCAAAAGGAAGGAGCCCATTGGTGCTTTGCTTTATGAATTTATTTCTCAGTGAATAGTTGTTTACACGAAAAAAACTGTCTCGATGGCTTATTTGGGATGATTTTACGCCGGAATTTCACTTTAAGTCATTGGCATTTGACACTTTATAAATTAGCCTAAGGCTAGCTGGCTTTTCCTCTACTCATATTATAATGTTGCTCATAGCTCCTCTACTCTTACTTGATTTAAGTCACTGCTAACCTGCAGTGTTGAAAAATGAGTCATACGCGGAAGTGCCCAAAACTGCAGTTCCTCGAACGGCCACAGGAGGCAGGCTTTGAAAAGCGAGTTAATCCCAATAGAGCCTCATGTTAAAATCCCAATTTTTGAAACAAATCATAATCAAGAAGAAGGAAATAAACGCTCTACCTCTTTGCTGGTTTGTAGATTAGCCAAGAGCAGGAAGAGTCAGGCGCAGTAGAGACGGAGACGGCCGGAGCAGACACCGTTGAGCTCCATTACGGCTCTGCAGATGTTTCTGCATACGGCTTATGTAAGAAAAATATGCAGTACAGTAACATAATCTTGATTCATTATTTGATCAGTCCTTACTAGTTTCACATTAGAGTTACTGAGAAGTTATTGGCACTGCGTCAAAGACTCCTCTGCTCTGATTGGTTGTCAGCCCGGTGCAGTGGATCTAGCAGATGGCATTAGGAGCATACGGTGAGAGGTAAAGGGACATTACTATTTCGTCTGACTCATTGTTAGGATATAGTGACAGTTCCAGCAAATATGGGGGGGGGACTGTTATAAAATGACCATTATAGCTTTAAGTTAATTAACCCCGATGAGCGATTTTCACCATCTTTTTCACAGTGCACACAGAGAAGCTCGCTGTTAATACTCAGATTAAAGACATGTTTTTGGCAGCGGGCTTGGCACTCTGCGGGATTTATTCATTAAACTCGGTTAAACTAAACAACAGATTGGCTCATGCTTATTAACATCACATTCATCTCATTTGGGGAATAACGTCGTTACCTCGTTAGACTCCCCCACTCCTTCTGCAAAATGTGACCGCTGTATATAAAAGAAGCTGGTCTGGCCGAGGCGAGCGCCTGATAACTAAGCCGGCAGCTGGCGTTTTTGCAGAAATTGTTAATTTTGATGCATCTAATTGATCATATTTCCCACCTGGTTTACAGCATTTTCACATTCACCAGACTGAACTAAGTTAAATGGATAAAGAATGAAGTTCAAACTGGTGGAAACCAAATTATAAGATACTAATTTCTGCTGTGATACTTTTTGCTTTGTCATAGTTGTTGGATACTTATCGTACTCTTGAGACTCTCTTTCTTTACCTATCTTTTTCCTGGCACGTATACGCTTTTTATAAATAAGCTGTGAGTGTTTTTCTCAGCAGGTGTGCAGCGGAGGAATGACCACAGCGGTGTTGTGTGTCGACTCCGTTGCAGCCTTTCACTTGACACTTGGTCCCGCTCCCGGTGCAGCATGTGTGTCTGATTTGCGAGTAATGACATGTATCTCCAGCTGGGCTTTCGTGAGTTTGCATTTTGCACTCGAGCACGGGTGGTCTCTCAAACCCTCTCACCCACCCGGTGGAAAAAAAAAAGTCGAGCAGAGCAAATAAAGCCGCTGTCAGTGTAAAAGACGGTTTCCACTTTGACAAACTACATAAGTAGTCAACGGAATGACTTGTGGTCACGCTGTATATTTTGCATGTGGGCGTCACTGCTATTTATGTTGGGCTGATGAGCGTGTCCTTGGGGAAGAAGGCACTCATGTTGATTTCATGTTTTGAAAGATAAAGAAGTGGACTGGATGTTTTTCGCTGTTCAAAACGCGTCAAAACATCTTACTCATATAAACAACCAACGACAGTTAGCTAGCAGGTAGCTACTGTAGCGAGGTAGTTGTCGCGTAGACGAACGGTTGACAATCCTGCAGTTGATCATTTAAGCGGCAGATTTCATTGTTTTGTGCTTTTCTTAATATCTCTTAATTTAGATTTAAATGTGTAAATGCCTGTGATGCTAACATTAGCTCAAGCAGCTACATATCAGAGTCGTCAGTGGTATTATTATATATAGATAAAGGTTTTCAGAAGTGTCTTACTTCTACAATTAAAGGTTGAACATGGAGAATGAGCAGAACAGCGCCATCTTGTGTCTCAAGATCATAGTCGCAACAACAAAAAATAATTCCAGTAGTCGGGTTGCCAGGTTTGTTGCCGAATGTGTCAAGCGATCAGCCTGCTCCATGTCAAGTGATGAATCATACAGGGTAACGACTAATTAATTAATTAAGTTTACAACAGTATTTAACATTTTTCAACTGGAAATCTTTCTTTGAGTGGTGTGTAATCGATTAGCTAGCTCTCTATACTTGAAATTATACTTGTTTCTATAGCAACAACAGACAAACCTGGCAACCCGCAATGCCCAACGCTATTGGCTGCTACAATGGAAACAGAACGTGACAGAAAGTCATTGTCAAACCCGTCAAAATGTCTTAGAATATTAATATTTTTATGGAAAAGCAATACTTTAATTCTGTGCTCCTCAAAACGCTGTGGGTGTATTATTTTTAAAAAATACAGCGTTTAATAAAGACTCTACATATTCAACATTTAATATGACATCCTCATTATACACTATTGAAAGTATCGATGTTATAAAAGAAGCAGATGCACAGTTTAAACACTGTTGTCCTATTTTGTGTTTGCCCTGGTGTCCAAAGAGGTAAAAAGTATCAATTAATGCATTTATTTGAAGTTTAAAATTCTGGTATCGTGACGACCTTAATATGGATAATGTTTCATATAATATTAGAGTCAGATATTAAAACTTTTACATCGTTAGCTTGACTTACCAGCAGTTTATCTTCACTGCTGTAGTTGGAAATCTTTGTATTTGTTTAATATTGCGCCAACTCTTGTGTCAATGCCCCTTTTCTACAGGACATAGGGCATGTTTGTCAAAGACGTTGACCTTCCTCTGACTGCTGTTATGATGTCGTCAACAACGTGTTACATGATTATTTTAATGCAGAATTATACTATGTTCACTCAATGTCCTGTCCCCCACCACAAAGACCAGCGGTTTGATTCCTGGTGCTCTACTTGAGCCCTGAAAATAAAAAAAAAACAACGTTTTATGCGGCACAGTCCAGTATCATCTGGTTAGGCACAGTGCAGGTCAGTCAAACACAGTTTCCTGTTTTTATAGAGAGCCAAGATGAAAAGATGACACATTATACTGTTGTCTTATTTACCACGAATATCTAAATTAGGATTATGTACTGTACTTAAAATAAAATAATGAGAATTGTTCTGTCTCTGACGGCGTTTCTTTATCCAACACTCATCATGGGAGCGGATGTTCTGCTGACTCACCTGCCCGGCCGTGTTTATTAGTCACATTAATGGCTGCGTCTTTATTCCCTGAGCAGGTTTGAAGCTGCTAAAAGATAATATGGCTCATGTTTAAGTGGCATGCCTCACACCGGCTCCCCCAACAACAGATGGCATACTCTGGCAGGGCCGGTTAGCCAGGCCTGAACTGAATTAGTCCTGGTTTTACAGGCTTTCTCAATCAGCATATTTAACACTTTGATAACCGGCTGTGTCTGTTTTTCTTTGTGACTCCGCAGAAAGAAGAGCTCTGAAGGCAATGAAGTTGTTAAATCAAACCCTTCAAAGCGCCACCGGGATCGGCTGAACGGGGAGCTGGACCGGCTGACGGACCTCCTCCCCTTCTCCGAGGACGTTCGCTCTCGTCTGGACAAGCTGTCGGTCCTTCGCCTCAGCGTGGGTTACCTGAGAGTCAAGAGCTTCTTCAAAGGTGAGAAGGATCAGCTAAGGGTCTCATACCTGCCATCGGGTCTGCGTGGTTAATCGAATATTAATCACAATCACGATTTGGGCTTCCCGCAAATAAATGAACATAATCGACCGTGATATGGACGTTTTAAAACGCGTCCTCTGTTCAAAAACAACTGCTGAATATCAAATCCAGCCCTTCCTAGGGCAGTGTAGTACTTCCCTTGTGACTTCTGACTTTCAGGCTTTTTTTTAAGCATCTTAGGGGCGCACTCACACTGTGCGTCCGTACCGTGCCCGGTGCTTTAGGGTACTTGTCCCCCCCTCCAGGCCCGTTTGTACTCACACTTACTGGGCCCTGACGGATGCTTCTTGCTGCCTATACGTCATCACGCTGTAACACGTCACACGCATTGATGACGTCATGGCGATGCGTGGCTTTGTTTCCAGATCTTTCCGTAGACCTCTGAGTTTTTGTGCGTCTTGTCGACTGTTTTTGAATCTTTTCATCGACCAAATCTGCAGTAAACACTCCACCTCCACATCACACCAACGTGAACCTTTCACCACCATTGTTTGTAATGTCCGCGCATGTTCCGTCTTTATTTTATTACGTGCGCACGCTCGTGCTTGTACATGTGCAAACGTGCTTTACAAAAGTCCACCTCTCCCAAACGGGCCGTGGACGACAAGCGGGCCGCAGCTAGGCGCGGTGCGGTTGCACTCACACTGGTCAAAGGAACTAGGCTTTACCCGTAAAACATGTTTGGGCACGGTACGGATGGACAGTGTGAGTGCGACCTAAAATAGAAATGAGGACAGAGATGTTGAGATGATTGCTGCAGCTGCATTTCTAGCACGGCGCTCCCTCTCCTTATTTAGTCTGTTGTCGTCTCTTGTGCGCTCGTTGTTGCTGCCTTTTTTGACCAGCAGACTTTACTACGAGCCAACTTGCTGTTGAAGCGAGTGAAGTGCCTTATGTTTTTGAAAAGCGGCTGCTGAGACAAGCTGAGTCTCAGGGGACGCCATCAGCTGGTTCGAGTCCAGATGTAACGGGTCAGTTCGCACCGCAGCAACGTTCTGAAGCGGTTCGGTCTCATCACAGATCTTTGGTCTGAACCGGGGCAGCATCAGGCTCGACTCAAACACTGCTTTTCTACCTTTGTAAAAGAACTCTAATAGATGGATATGTACATGTACTGAATTATTTATTACTAAAATAATACAAATGAAGAGTTGAATAGATCGGCCCCATTCTCACCAATACCCGCTCCAGCTATGTGACTCAGTATCTGTATCGACGCAGCCCAACCTGCCAACACCAACAATCTCTGAAAGCCGAGCTGATTTGAGAGTAACATGCAACAGTGCCCGCAGTACATTTTAAAGCCAAGACAGGAATGTGAAGCACGCAGGAATCCGGTGTCTAGGAAACAACACATCCTCAGTACTTGTAACCTTACCCCACCCTCCCTGCCAGCAGCGCGTACAATAGTTATTTAACAGAAGTATGAAATCTTTTTTGTTTCCTTTAAAAAAAAAAAAAAGTCACTACTCTATGTTGGTTCAACTTGCAGGCTTTGAAAACCCTGATGAGTCATGTGTGTGTCAAACACTCTGCATACGTGAGTCACGTGAAAAGCATCTCCGCCGCCCACGGACGGTAGTTTTCTTTGAGCCGAGCAGACATTTTAGCTGAGGTGTTGGCGAGCTGGCTGCTGAGTGAGTCGCCTCGGGCTTCACTTTGGTTTTTTTGTTTGAATTTAGGCGTCCATTCTCCGTGGCTTTTTACGTACATTACCTCTGCAGCGTTTCGCCTGCGTGACCCCGTAGTGGGATCTCCAAAGCACATTGCTGCATCTACGATGGATTAATGAGCAGCTTGCTAGCCGGTGAAGCAAATGGCCTAAATGTCAACAGAGAATGAACAGGATTAGACATCTTTACAGTCATTTTTCATTAACTTATTTGTTTAGAGCAGGGGTCTGCAACCTTTACTATCAAAAGAGCCCCCCCCCCCCTCCACCAAATAAAATACGTCCTGAGCCGCACAGCTTATAAAGTTTTATATATAGTTACATGATATATCCAAAAAACTATAGTTTTTATGCGACAATAAAGAAAAACATTTTTATGGCAACACTCACATTTTCCTCTGATAGTTTTTTTTGGTGGGATTTATCCACGGTTAGCAAACGGACAGTGCGGGTCATAAACTCAAGATTAGCCACCCGCGCTGAGCCGTAGATGTAAGACGTGACGCATATTTTATCATTCAATCATTCATCTTCAACCGCTTATCCCGGGGTCGGGGTCGCAGGGGGGGGGGGGGGGGCTGGAGCCAATCCCAGCTGACATCAGGCGTGAGGCGGGGTACACCCGGGACAGGACGCCAGTCTATCACAGGACACATAGAGACAAACCGAGACAGACAACCATTCACACCTACGGGTGATTTAGAGTCATCAATGAACCGAACACCTGCACGTCTTTGGACTGTGGGAGGAAACCGGAGAACCCGGAGAAAACCCACGCAGACACGGGGAGAACATGTAAACTCCACACAGAAGGGCCCAGGCCGGGATTCCAATCTGGAACCTTCTCGCTGTGAGGTGACAGTGCTAACTACTACACCAGCCGTAGATGTTAGACGTGACGGATATTTTAGTTTCACATAATATATTTTTAAATCACCTTGAACTCCAAGAGAACAGGTGTTCCCTTCGAAAGATTGTCCACCGTGCCAAAAAGATTCCGTCATTTATTTCCATGTCATATTTTGGCAGATGTACGGGGAGCCGCTGAAAAGGGGGCTGAAGAGCCGCGTGCGGTCCGGGAGCCGAAGGTTGCAGACCCCCGGCATAGAGGGTGCTAGTCCTATATAGCAGCCGTCCTTGTGTAATGCATTTCGAGCAACCTGTTATTACACGAACTGTTACTACAACTCCGCGAAATGATGAATGTACTGACAGGGGAAAAACCTTAAACGGCCAAAATCCATCAAAACGTCTGTAGCCGCAGACTATAATTAGCCAGGTTGTGTGCAGTGTGAATATCCAGTACAGTGAGCGTATGAATGGACATGTTACATGCAGGCAGAGGCATTTGTTGCTATGCAGGCGAGATGGGCCTCAAGAACAATAGTTGCGCCATCGTATTATTATTTCCGATAGATAGATACTTTGTTGATCCCGGGAGAAATGTAGGCATTCAGTAGCTCATAGGACACGTAAAACCAGCTTGTCTGCAGGGCCTTTAACCACTTTTACGACCGGGAACTCGAGTTCAACTCAAACGGCGCGTTACAGTTGTCTGATTTCAGGCAGAGAGCAGTTTCAGTTTCTACTGTAAACAATTCTTCATTCAATTCATTGCAGACATTTTCTCCTGGACAACTTTTAAGGCTCGCCCTGAAGATTAACGGTTTCTATGGATACTTGTATAAAATACAGTATTGAAGTATATGAACCAATACAGGGCAGCACGGTGGTGTGGTGGTTAGCACTGTCACCTCACAGCAAGAGGGTTCCTGGTTCAAGTTTGAGTCCATCTGTGTGGAGTTTGCATGTTGTCCCCGTGTCTGCGTGGGTTCTCTCCGGGTTCTCCGGCTTCCTCCCACAGTTCAAAGACGTGCAGGTGTTCGGTTAATTCTCATCTCATCTTCAGCCTCTTATCCGGGGTCGGGTCGTGGGGGCAGCAGCTCCAGCAGGGGACCCCAAACTTCCCTTTCCCGGGCCACATTAACCAGCTCTAACTGGGGGATCCTGAGGCGTTCTCAGGCCAGTGTGGGGATATAATCTCTCCACCTGGTCCTGGTTCTTCCCCGAGGCCTCCTCCCAGCTGGACATGCCTGGAACACCTCCCTAGGGAGGCGCCCAGGGTTCATCCTTACTAGATGATCCTGAACCACCTCAACTGGCTCCTTTCAACGCAAAGGAGCAGCGGCTCTACTCCGAGTTCCTCACGGATGCTGAACTTCTCCCCCTCTCTCTAAGGGAGACTCCAGCCCCCCTCCTGAGGAAACACGTTTCGGCTGTACCTCGTTCTTGACCTCGTTCTTTCAGTCATGACTGTTAATTAATGACTCTAAATTTGCCCGTAGGTGTAATTGTGAGTGTGAATGGTTGTCTGTCTCTGTTTGTCTCTATGTGCTCTGCGATAGACTGGCGTCCTGTCCAGGGCGTACCCCACTTCATGCCCACTATCAGCTGGGATCGAATCCAGCCCCTGCAACCCCGTCAGGGACAAGTGGTTGAAGCTGATGGATGAACCGATACAAATGCAGATCGTGCATGAGGCTAAAATAGCCAGAAATTTACAGTCCACCTAAAGTTGATTTAAAAAGAAAGAGAACTGAGTAAAATACTGTTTGAAGATAAATATATGAAAACAAATACAAGTTGTGTCACTAATAAATGACCGACAGAAAGTCTCTGTAAACTTTACACAGGTGCATATTTATAATTGTACGTTTCTCACCTACGATAAACTTCCTCTTAGGATTGAACACCTGCTGTAAGCCGTTCTGCAGTTGTTTATTTGTTCTTCTATTGATTGACAGATGGATAAATATGCCGACGTTTCTTTCCTAAGGATGTAGATGCCTCAGAGATTATTCTAACCAACGTGCAGCTGGTGGATACATGAGAACACAACTCCCACGTAGTTCGGGATTCAACAGTTACATCGTTCCAAGTACAGTACGTGTTTTGGGGACAAAAGTCAAACAACATTCTAGATATACGGTTTTGAATCATTAGAAAAAAGTAGTTTTCCATGCAGGGCAGGCCCTCCGCGGTTCCCCTCGACCATATTTCTGTACAAACAGCACATGTGGAATATCAGCGGAGTCATGTCAGACTCCTATCAAACACCTGGGGCCAGATGTTTTACAGTATTGATGCTTAAACACTGAAACTATGCGCGCGGTACTTCCCGCACGTAAACTGGTGTTGATGAACGAGGAACATGCAGTGAAAATGTGTGCACCTCACGCATACTTCAGCTCGTGCAAACACATGGTTTTACAGCGCCAAAGAAGAACCATAAAAAGAAGTGAATATTAAGTTCGAGGCACTGGATCTAATATCTTAAGCTGAGGTCAGTGCATGTTATGGTCGACACCCCTAAGAGTTTAAATGGTGCCAGTGCAGAAGAGAAGAATGTGTGCTTTATAAACTCGAGACAAAGAGCACACTTTGATCAAACTGCTGACAAGTTTGTAAGCGTTTCCTTGTTAAACAAACATATGTTTTATAGACGTGTTGAGTAATTGTTTCGTGACCTTAACTGAACCTGAGCGTCGGCGATATATATATATATATATATATATATATATATATACCATTACCATTATTTATCCAGGGGGAGAACACTGAGAGCAATGCTCTCTTTTTCAGGACCGCCTTGATCACATTCACACCTGGAAGCTGCCCAGTACAGCCGCAGTCTGCTCTGCTGGCCACTGAGCAGCTCCACCGGAGCTCAGTGGTAGAAATGAGGTGCTGCTTCTTCACTTCCTCCCCCAGATTGATCCTGGCGGTCCTGGGGACTCCGGTCACGAGCTCACTTCTGTAACCTTTAGGCCACAACTGCCCCATCTTAATTAATGAAGGAGGCAAAGCTCTCGATCTACCGGTCAATCTTCATTCCTACCCTCACCTGTGGTTGTGAAAGCTGGGTCATGACCTCCCTAGGGAGGTGTTCCAGGCACGTCCAGCTGGGAGGAGGCCTCGGGGAAGACCCAGGACCAGGTGGAGAGATTAGATCTCCACACTGGCCTGGGAACGCCTCAGGATCCCCCAGTTAGAGCTGGTTAATGTGGCTCGGGAAAGGGAAGTTTGGGGTCCCCTGCTAAAGCTGCTGCCCCCACGACCCGACCCTGGATAAGATGAGATGATTACTGTTGATACGATAGTGTACCGAAAGACTGAATCAGATCCATCAGTAGTAACTGTCCCCATCATCATTTACCACTCAGTAAGACCGTAAATATTCATATTGTTTCGTATGAGCCTTATATCCCAGTGTGAAAGTCTCAGTGAACCTGCTACATAACAACTTTTCCGTGTTTTCCCATTCCTCTCCAATAGTGAAGGTGGCGCGCCCTCGGCGATCCTCTACACTCTAATTCATTTTCACTCTTATTTGTTCGGTAACCTGGAGCACTTTTATTTTGACATTTAGAAAATTCAATAGTCAGCATACAATCGCTAAAAAACGTTTGCTTTAACTTATAGTTCTCAGAAAGCAGGACAATGTTAATTGGCAGGTCAGACTTTGTATTTCTTGTCGAAGGTGTGCGCTGACTTAAAGCTCTGCTGACGGTGTGTTCAAGTGCATGACTCCTCTAATCAATTTTGGTTGCGAATGCAGTGCTGCTCTCCAGCCGACCGACTTTGGTGTTTTGACCACGAATAAACTTTAAAACTGTGGGAAAAACATGAACAACTGCACACAGTGGTTCTTTGTAGAACATTTCAACTTTACTGTCTTCAGGCAGCCATTGTTATTCTCTGCGCAGTGTTACACGTTGCAGATATGTTTTCAGTTTCTTCTCCGTGTTCATGCCTCTGCTCTTCTCCCTGACTTTACTCTTCACCCCTCTCCCTTCGGTTCATCTGACACCGACGGTAATCAGGCACACTGAAGACGGCCTGCGCCCTGTAGCAATCAAGGGCACGATCAAAATCACATGTCACATCGCGCAGCCCATGTGCAACCCATCACCCCGCGAATACTTCTGCTTCGTCACTGCAGACTATTTCACAAGTTCCCTTTGCTGTCTCATCAGGTGATCTTTGACCGGAGTTATTGATTAGAAAGGTCTGTCGCTCATTGTTGTGCGTATGCGCACGCAGTAATCCAGTTATGGTTAGTAATCAGGCAGCATTACTCTGGGTAAAATGAGCTGCTTTCAGGATCATTCCATGAGAATTATGTTTCGCTGCTCGGGAGCCTGTGAGTCTGTGGGTCACTCGGGCTCATTGTTTTTTCGAGAGAAAGACAGACCGCTCTGTAAGTTAGCTGGCTGTTAGCTGGAAGAACAGGAAGTTTGGGCCTTGAAAGCATTTTTACAAAAAAGAGAAAACAATAGATGAGACGAGTTTGAAGTGTGTCATTAACCGAACATCTTTGGTATGTTTACATCTCCCGCGAGTGTGTTCACAGGCTTTTTTCATGTCACTGACATCAGTTCTGCTTTCTCCCCAAAGCAATTTCAGTCAAAAGCAAGTCCAGTTTGCTTTTGACTGACTGCTTACTGCAGCCATTACATTAACATATTCAGCCCCTTATCAACATTACTGCGGACCAATTGTACGCGTAAAAGTCAGTAGAGCAGTCATCAGGAGCGCTACACAGTCTGAGAAAACAGCTGTATAAAGCCCTCTGGGGTTCTGGGGCTTTGTCAGGTCTAATAAAAGGATCTTACACAGCACTTTAGTTAGTTACTGGGAACACAGAGTTACAAAGCCGTTGGCCTTTTCCCGGCAGTGAAAAGATGCCATCACGTAAGATCCAGTGTTTCTGAAGCCTGACCCACACTAGCCATTAAAAAGGCAGGTTATATCAGCCTCTGCTGCTTTGTCTTCTGTCGGTCTGTCTCTTGTGAGCCCCTGAACCTGGATAACTCTGAGGCCATCGGAGCTGGTGATAGCAGCGTGCAGCAGCAGCAGTTGTGCAGTGTGCTGTGGTTTTTTAACCTGTTTGACTTGTTCATCATCACTACTAACCCATTTTTTTCCCTTTCAATTATCTGCATGTGACAGAAACCACAACAATGACTCACTTCTCCCTCCTTTTTCGATGACTCTTTTTGAGCGTAGTATTGGGAGCCTCACCGGTATAGCCATGAATTTCTCCAGTGTGGGCATTGCAGACCCCTTGGCAGAGATCATTTGATCAGATCCTTCAGTGGGGAACCGGAGCTGGGCATGGTGGTGTGAAGAGAAAGGGGCCACCGTCACGTACCCCGTCCCATTGTCTTCCTTCCCAAGGTTTAGTCGCTCTGAAACAAAGCTGCAAATGTTAAGTTCTTGACCGAATATGACAACTATTGTCTTTTTGCCTGCAGTCCAATCTGGAAATCAAAGGTTTAGGAGAAGCCTTCCCCCTTGGCAGAGGCGTGATGGTCGCTAAAGAGACAGTGTGCACCCCTGGCATTAAACCCATGTCTGTATCCCTACGACACCTTATTTACCAAGAGCGTTCCCAGGCACGGCCTTGAAAGAAACAATAGACTTTAAGAACTCATGTGTCCCTGCTGTCGTTGGCCTTTTAAATAACGAAATGTGATCTCTATATTGTATTTGTTGTTTATTGTTTGTCTGATGGTCATGCGCTTACTTTGCCTGGAAACCAGACAAATCTGCCCAGCTCACGTTTCCTTTGCTCTCACAGATTGGTCTGGCCTCTCGCCCATTCAGAGAGAGTTACAATGAGCCAGATCCTGGGCAGGCCAATCACAACCGTTTATGTCATGCGGGGAGGTTTTTTTTTTACAATGACTGGATGTAATAACCAAACCAACGCAGGACTCGGATTAAACTGTCAAACCAGGCGGTGCTGATTTCTGTTACAGTGTTGCCTATCTCTCATTTTGGTGCACCGTTTAGCGGTAATTATAGAAAGTTTGTGACCTGTCAGCTATATTTCTTCCTGCTTCAAAAAGGACCAAACACTGCCTCGACTTGCATAATGTTTCCCAACATGTTCTGTCTGTTGCTGTGATTGGTTGTAGGTGGTTGTATCTAAGTGCGTCCAGAGGTATTCTGGGCTGCACCGTTGATAACGCCCCACGGAAATCAAAAATGAACTGAGACGTTTCAGACTAATATGCATGATTGTGTGGTGGTAACTACCGGCTGCACCACAAAACTGCACACTCATGGATAATAAAGATTAAGTCGGACTCCACCTTACCACCGCGTTCTGGAGGATGTGTCCGTGAAGGTTGCCTCTGATTACTGACACAGTGATGTGGGTCAAATCCGGATCAACACGCATCAGCAGATCCTTCCTCCTGACCTCGGGTCAGAGTGGGCGGGACTCTTCTTTATTAAGTCAGTGATAACGATGCTTAAAGGTTATTTTAAACTCTTGACTCCTTGAAGAAAGTTATAGAGAGGAGTCCATGAAAGAACAAGAGAAAGTAACTTGTAATTATGAGATTTAATTGTGCATAATTCTACGGTTCACCAGTAACTACACAGCAGACTGGAGTCTCCACTAACAGTGACAGACAGAGACTTACCCACAATAGTCTCCATATGAATAGGTCCGAGGCTTGTCTCCGGTATGAAAGTGGTATCAGGGTGTGGATTCAAACAGAATGCCCCTGAATGCTTTAACAGGCGTCAAACACGTTCTTATAGACACGTATCCTGTCTCACCCTTTACCTGTTGGCACTGGCATATCTCCATTGCTCCAGACGTGTGTTTGACACGACAGTCTGATGGGTAGGGTTGTCACGATACTAGCATTTCAAAGTCGGTACCGCTACCCAGGAAAATCCTCAATACTCAAGGAAAATTACAAAAAATTATTAAGATAAAGATTAGAACAATACAAACAACATCAATAACACTTTTAAAAAGTTGTCTGATGTAATGAAAATAAGAATAAAAGCACTAATTGTAACTGCGATAGCCCAACGTCAGCTGTGATCGGCTCCAGCCCCCTGCGACCCCGTTAGGAACAAGCGTTTGATGATGATGGATGGGACACATAAGTAGGATGTATATTATATTTTTAAACTCTCTTGTTTGTCTTCTTGTGTTGTAGAGCTCAGGGGTTTGTGTGGACATTAAATGATTCCATGAAACCTTGGATTCAGTTGGTGAATCAGTTGTTGTTCGTCAGGTTTCTCCACAGTGTAAACAGGGATCTGCTCCATGCTAATGGATTCAGCTACAGTCCTTTTTATCTTCTGGGTTTCTGCTGACTCGGCTCCATGTTCTCACTGCTGATTAAATAGATAGCAGAGGTCGCTGTTTCTGTCTTGTTGAATTTTCAGACACGTTATTGTGTCGTCCTTTTAAATAAACGGCTCTTAGCGTTACACGGGCAGGACGGATGATGTTAGCTGCTTAGCTCCGCCATTAACGTTACTGTTTATATTTAGACGCTAGCCACATGCAGCTTGTTTGCATCATTAGCCTTACCTGGTAGTTAGCCTCGTATGCTAAATACTTCCAAATGACACTTTTACTTTATTCATTTTATACTAAAATCAGTAGCAAAGGTCTTCCACCAGCAGCAGCAGCAGCTGTGTTCAGTCAGCTCAGTGTTGTTAACAGGATGAACATAAGTACTGATTTCTTTTGTTGTTTGTTATTCGGTGGTAAATTGGGTCGCAGCATCATGTATCTCAAGAGGTTTTCTTTTGTCTGCTTTGAGTGAAGTCATCAAACAGCTTTGCTTTCACCTTTGTGGGGCAGTTGCTTTCTTTTTTGTTCCATTAGGGTGTTGATTTCTCAGACACTTGATCCGAGCTTGTGCAAAAAATCCTCCTTATTGCACGATTATAACTGCGAATTTGTTGTTCTTCATATTAAAGACAGAATATATATATATATATATATGTATGTATTTATTTTTAAAACTTTTTTATTGGGCTTTATAATGTTATAATACCACATTTGAATCAAAACCACATACCTGATATTCCCTCAAGTAGCAAAATCATACAGTTATGTAAAGGAATGGGCACCAAACCAGCTAGACCCAGACAGAACAACAACAACAAACACACACACACACACACACACACACACACATACACACACACATGCCAACAACGAAACAAAAAAAACACGACAATAAGACTGTTCAACAGCCCATCAGCAGTCTACCACAAAACGAATAAGACCAAAAAGAACAGCAAATATGAACTAGAATAAAAAAATACCAACTAACAAATAAATAAAGATTGACATAAAGGCAAACACACAATTGTAAAGACAGAATATGAACCCATCAGAGCTTTCCAAACTAAAAGAAGGGACATAATCAGATTATATATTGATCCTTTCGAGAACGTAGTCGCTACACCCTAACGTTGCATGACTTGAGTTCTCTGTGGTCCGTAAAAACTACAGCCTTAAGTATTTAATCACTGACCACATTTGATCAAACCCAGAGGTCATTTGATGTTATTAGTCTTGTGTAAATAAGCGCTAAAGCGATTGTGGGTGCCGGGTCTTTGCCTCACAAAGAGTTCTTTGTTTTTCAGCGTTTCATTTGTGGCCCTTGTTGGTGGAGGATTACGGAGGCTGCTGCAGAAGTGATTCATGATTAATGAGAGCTCTGAAAGCATATTGGGCTCAAACTGTTCGAGCTACTCATTCAAACAAGCTTACATTAATCCAGAGTGAAATCTGGAGGCACAGCGAGATGAATGGAGGCATGCAGTGTGGAAAAATGTCATCTAATTTGCCTTCTGGTGCTATAGTTGCAACAGATGGACGGATACGGATATGTGCCAGGGTGATTGGTTCCATAATAGAGTGAATTTTAATTGTTAGACAAACATTTTAACGGTTTAAGGGAATGTAGGTGAAGAGTTGAAGACAGCCAACGCTACAGCAGGCAGGATCAGATGATAAGGAGAATGACTTGGCTTCACAGACACGACGGCAAGAGTCATTGTCGAATCGCTGACCTCAGGAGAAAAGGGAACAGTGGAGGGAAGTTACAGAGGTTCAAAGTTCTGTAAAGAGTGTGTTCAAAGACCTTGACTTGGCTTAAAGTGGAGTTAAAACAGCGTAGTCATGCAGTGTTTTGTACCATTTCACCCAGAAAGTAGAGAAAACAAACACGCATTTCTCCCGATAAACCCGTCGACAGCTGTGCGGCGTGATAAGCTCTAAACTTCCTCTTTGTAGGAAACTGTGTAGAGGTCAAGAAGCCCCGGGGGGGATATGACATCATCATTCAAAGCGATATTGGGCGGCCACAATAACAGAACGATGTCTAAATATGCAACGCTAGTTATGAATCTTGAGCTCGGTCTCTCTCTTCATATTCAGTCTACACAGGCGCAGGTTGGCTGTGTTTAGTTCACGTCTGTGATAACTGCAGGACAGTGGAGTGGCTGTATAAGAATTAAAGGTCAGCTGCGTAGTGAACGACATGGTAACGAACTGAAAGGTCGGCGATGCTGATTTGCCCTCGCTGTTCTCCGTGAAGTTTACTGGACGTGATGCCATTTAATGTAACGCCAGAGCCTGGTGTGTTCACCGTGGACGGAGCTCTGCGCCCTCTGCACAGGACTCTGTTAGCCGGCCGCTAACGTTAAATGAGTATTTTTTTATTATTTCTGATTATTTTTATTTGGACACACATGAAAATCCAGATAATGAAAAATATAAGAATGTATCAGGAAAGGTCAAGAAGCAGGTTTATACAAGAGACCTTCTGACTACTTAAAGTACAATTCCAGCGCAAAATCATCTTTACATACATCAAAATAAGCCATCAAGACAGTTTTTTTTCATGTATGAACTATTAACGGAAAAATCCGGAAGAGTCGCTAACAGCCGGATGTGGCTAACACTGATTAGCTCGTGGCATTAAGTATTTAAACCACTAGTATCGCTCAAAATAACAGCAAACCTCTGCAGCAGCATGAGAAGAGTCCCTACACACAAAACAAAGCACCAACAGCGTAGTTAGTGAACCCAGAGTTTATTAAAAGAGGGTTTTAAAGACTTACCAACTGGCCCCTGTACCAGCTCCTCTCATAGTAAAGTCCATTCAAGTGGATTACCAAAGTCAACCCCAAAGGAAGGAGCCCATTGGTGCTTTGTTGTGTGTGTAGGGACTCTTCTCATGCTGCTGCAGAGGTTTGCTGTTATTTTCAGCAATATTAGTGGTTAAAAAAGACCTTTGAATGCCTTCACCGTACTGCCCCGAGCTAATCACTGTTAGCCACATCCGGCTGTTAGCGACTCTCCGGGATTTCTCCGTTAATAGTTTATACATGAAAAAAAAACTGTCTCGACGGCTTATTTGATGAAAAAGACAATGGGATGATTTTACGCTGGATTTACACTTTAAGAAGAAAAACAAAGAATAGCAAAAAATAAAAACTGAGCTAACATAATATAGAAAAAATACCAGAAAAAAAATCACAATCACAATTATTTTACACGACTATGCACTGAAAAAAGTGTCGGGAAAAAAAGAGATAAATTAAAAAGGAATATGCATTTTTTAGTAACATGCCTTTAGGATGCAAGCAAAATCAGGGGTAAAAGCACAAGTTAGCAGCTAATGCTCGTGGTGTTACTGGCAGCTGGGGGGGCGTATATGCAGACAGAAGGAAGTATGTTTGTCTTTATTTAGTAACGTTACAAATAAAGTCGAGTGAAACCACTTTTTTTTTTCTGCTGCGACATGTTTTGCTCTCAACCTGCTGAAATCTCTCGAACGTAATCCAACACTTCTGTAAACTACGTTAGACTTGCCGCTGTAGGAGAAGGGTACGCTTGTTTTATAACAAAATGAGAGCATCATTGTGAAACATTATCAGAAGAAGATTTCCTTTATTCGTCTCGCAACGGGAAATTCAATTTTCACTCTATTTTTCTCACACACACACAACCACACACACAAACACACACACACACACACACACACACACACACACACACACACACACACACACACACACACACACACACACACACACGCACAAACAGGACCTATATACATGCAACTAATGGAGAGATGTCAGAGCGAGGGGACTGCCAGTGACCGGCGCCCCGAGCAGTTGGGGGTTCGGTGCCTTGCCCAGGAGATAAGCTGGCACCTCTCCAGCCACCAGTCCACGCTCCATTCATGATCCACACAGGGACTCAAACCAGTGACCCTCTGGTTCCCAGCCAAGTCACCTATGGACTGAGCTACTGCCGCCCCAGTTTGTCAGTTTGTCTTGATTAGTTTATAACCGTCGAAAGCCAAAATCGTAGAAAAATGAAAATAAAGTTCGATCCAAAACACAGAGTCTTTGTTCTACGTCTGAGAGAGATCTCCAAGGTTGACTCCCGGGGGTTATCCCAGTCAAAACACACGTCTCAGGATGGGTGTTCATGTGACGGCATGCCTCGAATTGAAGATAATGATCCCACAAATTGTTAGGTAAAAATAAAAAGGCTTTGGGGAACGCGAGCAATTTCGGGGGGGAAACGATCCAGATTGAAAGACCTGATAATGAAACGTGCTATTTCCAGCCGCCTCCAAAACGGCAGATCTTTTTTAAACAGCGAGGCCGGGCCGTTCGGCTCATAGCGTGACTTTATGAGGCAGCGCTGGATGCTTTAAAAAAAGCGCTTGTGGCTCACTGCTGCTGAAAAATGTGCATTTGCTTTCCAACTTCATTGAAAACATCCAGGGCCTGTTAGCAATCACAGTTGATGTGGTAACACCGTATCATGTGCTATAATTTGATATAATTTGGTATTCGGGACATCTGAACCATGTACGCACAGAACCCGTACACACGACACACAGGAGGAATTAAGAGGTAACAAAAACATGTTTAAGTCCTGGCGAGCGCTCGCAGCTCGGAGGAGGAGAGAGTGTCATGCGGGGGGAAGCCCGGTCTTGTTTGTTATTGAATCCTGATGGGCTCATTATGAGGATTTTTAGTTGTTGTTGTTGTTGTTGGAGGAAGACGTGTGTGTTTTACTCACACATGCCCTCACGACCTCGCGGCGTAATTCACCTGTCAACCCAGGATCACAGTGCGGCAGAGGAGGACGTCTCCGGGCGACAGAAGCTGCCTGCTGGCTCTGGATGCACGACTCGCCTTTCAGTGTATCGTGAGAGCGCGAGCGACCGCTGAGAGACAGATTTAATCATGTTTTCATTTTTTTTGCCCAATTTCCATTCTCTGGAAGGTTTGTTCTCTTGCTCCTCCAGCTTTTTTCGAGAAACCACAGCGCTACATCTCCCTTCTTACCCAAACTCTTCTCCCCCTCCCTCCCTCCCTCCCTCCCTCCCTCGTTCCCTCGTTCCCTAAGAGGAGCTTTCGCCCACCAAGGCTTTCTGTGACATTTAGAGTCTTCCAGAAAACGCTGGTGTTTGTTTATACGCCGAAACAAAATCAGCTGTCGTCCCACTCACAGTTTGGTCGGAGGGATGGGAAACACAGAAGACGCCGTATTAGTTCATTTATTTAAGGAGCCTGATTAAAATCTGTCAGGGTTGGAAAGGGATTAATTTAAAATGTAAACCGATTTTTACCCAGGAGCGTCATTAAGCTTTTGGTGCTGATTTGTAATTTATATTCACCTTCATCGAGGAGGCCGGGAGACTGTTTACTCTGCTCGCAAAGCTTACCAACCAAAGCTATTCAGAGGTTCACCAACACATGTAAATCACCCCCGTCCTCCACTCCCCTCCACTGCGCTCCCAATAAACCAACGGATCGCTTTCAAGTTACCCTTCATGGTGCACAAAGCCATAAATCGCAGCGGTCCAACCGACCTACTGGAGCTCCTCACCCCATGCACTGAGGTCTGGCAGCTCCAACCTACTCACTGTCCCAGGGATAAAGTGCTACCAGGAACGCTGAGGGCCTCAGACTCAAACGACGCTGTTCTCAAGTTTAATCCTCAGACTCACCTGTTGTGTTCTGCCTCACCCAGATGATCCCGGCCCATAATAGTGATGGACCGATACATCGGCCGCCTGTCCTGTTTGCCGATAGTTTTTTCCAGGCATGATTTAGGGCGCACTCACACTGTCCATCCGTACCGTGTTCGAGCACGTTTCATGGCTAAAGTGTAGTTCGTTTGACCAGTGTGAGTGCAACCGGACTGCCCCTAGGAGCGGCACGGTTACCGGCCATGGCCCGTTTGGGAGAGGTGGGCTTTTGTAAAGCATGTTTGCACATGTACGAGCACGAGGCCTACAGCGGTTCTGACGTCATTTTCTGTGCGCCTGTTGGGACATAAAAAAAAGAAGGAGGGACCATGCACGGACATTTAAAACAATGTTGTCGCCTTGCAACGTTGACTAAACGGGGTCGTGTCGCATCATGGGTCAAAAAAAAATACAAAGCCAAAAACGTTACCATGCTTTCCATTATGTGGCCAAAAGGCTGCGCGCTTTTGTAAACAAAGCGACGCATCGCGATGACATCAATCAATGCGTGTGACGTGTTACGGCGTGATGACGTATAGGCAGCAAGAAGCATTCTCCAAGGCCCAGGTAGTGTGAGTACAAACGGGCCTGGAGGGGGGGACAAGGACCGTAAACCAAAGGGCACGGGACGGACGCACAGTGTGAGTGCGCCCTTACAGATACGCAGCTCCGTGTCGCTGGAGACGCCTTTAAAGTTGAATAAACGTTCCTTTTTTAAAAATTGAGACTGGTAACATTTGTTATCATCATTGTGTTATTTTTATGATGTCAATTTAGGGTGCAGAAGTAGGGTCGGCTCCAAATATCGGCTCAAGAAAATCGGCGGTCCGTATCGGCCATCGGCTAAAGCTGATGGAAAACAAAAATCGGTATTGGCATCGGCCCTAAAAAATCCATATGGGTCAATCCCTACTTTGGGATTTTGGGATCCCTACTACAATTTATTATGATTGTTTTACCTTCCTGTGAAGCACCTTGAGATTGTATATAAAAATATGATATAATAAAAAAAAGATGTATTATTGTAATATCTGCTATTTTATATAGTAACATTAGAGTTGTTTTAATTAATTTTATTGTGACGATGATGGTAAGTATTATTATTATAATGACAATGATGATTTGTATAGTTATTTCTGCCTGAGTTACCTTGAATGATCCCTTCCCTCGGAGAGCTTTGTCGTCCGCCTGGAGCCTGAAGGATCAGTTCAGTGATATGATATGTGCGGCACACCTATCGCAGCAACCTCCTTTTTTTTTTTCTTGTTTACTTTTTCTTTCTGTGCCCAGTCAAAAACAGCGATGACGCTACTTTTCATGCAGATAAAAGGAGCCCAGACGGCCCAAAATAGCTGCTTGATTAAAAAGACAGATGCCCCCAGACTCCAAAACACACAATGTGTCTTGAATAGTTTATAATGACTGTTTATTTTGATCATCAAGGTCTGCTTGTGTGGCTTCTGTGCTGCAGCGAACAAACCTTTTCAGACCGACAGGCTTGGCTCAGCACAGCTACACAACAGCTGTTTAATAAACATCTTAAAATGAACTTAAACTAGGGATGCACGGATCTAACTCTTTGGGTTTCAGTCGCTGCGAGTACTGAACTGACATCAGTGTTTAATTGATAATAATAATCTGCACACCTAACTGTATAGAAGTTATTAAAGCAGCATCAGGCTTGACTTTAACGTTGCAACTTTGTAAAACTAAATGAAACAAAGAAATACACAGATCTAAATGTACTGTATTATTATTATATGTTGTTTATTCATTCATTCATCTTCAACCGCTTGTCACTATCGGGGTCATGGGGGGCTGGAGCCGATCCCAGCTGATATCGGGCGTGAGGCGGGGTCCACCCTGGACAGGACGCCAGTCTATCACAGGACACATAGAGACAAACAACCGTTCACACCTACGGGCAATTTTAGAGTCATCAATGAACCTAACACCTGAGAACCCGGAAAATACCCACGCAGACACGGGAAGAACATGTTCATTCATCTTCATCTTCAACCGCTTGTCCCTGTCGGGGCCGCGGGGGGGCTGGAGCCAATCCCAGCTGACATCGGGCGTGAGGCGGGGTCCACCCTGGACAGGACGCCAGTCTATCACAGGGCACATAGAGACGAACAGAGACAGACAACCATTCACACCTACGGGTGATTTAGAGTCATCAATGAACCAAACACCTGCACGTCTTTGGACTGTGGGAGGAAACCGGAGAACCCGGAGAAAAACCGCGCAGACACGGGAGAACATGTTGTTTATGATTAAAATAAATTACAGTTCAAGTGTAAACCTTTTAAATGCAGCAACAAATTGGTCAAAACCTAAACAGTAATTCAAGTTGCAGTATTTAATGTATATGTTGTAAATAACATGTGTTCTCGTCAATTCAACGTTCTATTTAACGCGGTGAAATGGCAACCGCATGTCGACCACTACGGTTACGTTTGATTCAATTCGTTTCAATTAGATTTTATTTAAAGTGCCAAATCATAACAAACGTTATCTCATGACTCTTTACATATAGTGAGGTCTAGATCACACTCGAAGGTTCAATATGTAGAATCTTTATTAAAAGCATATTTTTTTTAAATGTAACATTTTGAGGGATACAGAAGGAAAGCATTGATTTTCCATAATATATGAGGGTTGCCAGGGTTGTCTGTTGTTGGGTGCAGCTACTGTAGGCTGGCACCAAGTGAAATGGAGTTTGCCAATCCTGCAGCTGCTTATTTGTCCGAAGAAGGAGAAGAAGTATTCCTTTTATTTATCCCACAAGGGGGAATTCAATTTTTTCACTCTGTTATTATAGTGTCTTACACACACACAGGCCCGAAATACACACATGCACAAACAGGACCTATATACATGCAATTAATGGAGAGATGTCAGAGCGAGGGGGCTGCCAAATGGAGCGGTGCCCCAAGCAGTTGGGGGTTCGGTGCCTTGCTCAACAGCATCTCACAGCATGAATTGGCACCTCTCCAGCCACCAGTCTGCACTCAATTCATGGTTCACACAGGGACTCGAATCGGGGACCCTCCGGTTCCCAGCCGAGTCACCTATGGACTGAGTTAGACCGGGGACAGGCGAAAAACAAGATCCAATATAGGCCAAGCATTCATTCGATGGGCTGACATAAAGGAGTTTAACGGCATTATAACGCACGCCCAAATGGCTACGCTTCTCCTCGATCGGTAACATCACTTTCATGTTTACTTAGCTGTAACAGCTAATGGTAACTGTCAGTCAAACTGCTCTGCAATACTTGTTTTTATGGTGCGTTTTGCCGGAGGGGACGGGTGTAAACAGGCTCAAACAGACTCCGGTCTCCTGTCTCCTCGCTTGACACACTCGGGATTACTTTTTCTTGTTGCGGCTACGATCTTGAGACACTAGATGGAGGTGTTGTGCTCATTCTCCATGTTCAACCGTTGAGTTTAAGCATCAAAACTACTTATTAGGATTAGAAAAAACACTGTGGATTGCCTTAGTGGCGACACAAAGGACTCATCCACCTACCCGACCCTCCTCCGTACGCCAAGTTCAGGTGCTCTTATACTACGCCTCCTTTCCTCTTTTGCTCAGGATGTTATTTCTGCAGAAGTTACACTACTTTTCATAGCTATATGTACGAACAGTTAACAAGAACAGCCTTTATATTAACATAGAACTGAATTGAGTAGATCAGCCCTATTGTCCATCTATTTGAGTCAGTACTGGTTTCCAGTATCAGTATCGGTGCATCTCAACAGCCCCTTCATATCCACAACACGCCTGTGCAAACCTCGGTTTTCCATCCAAAAGCCGCTCCGTCTGCCTTTCCCTTGACGAGATGACACTCTTGTGTGATCATGAAAAAGTCGAGGCCGTTTCCTTCCCCCAAAGTCATGGAAGTAAACGGAGACATTAATCACGGGAGGTTGAACCTGCGGACCGGAGTGACCCAGCTCATTGGCTGCTATTTCTTGCAGAGCTCTGCCCTTTTCCTGCACATCTGCGTGAGAACACAGATCTCTGTACAGGATCTGCTGGAACTAAATGTTTTCAAATCAAGATAATATTCCCCTATGCATTGCTGGTATGCTTTTATACTCTCTCCGAATCTGGCAGACGTCCAACCCGTGACAGCATTTCCTTTTTCTCTCCTTCAGTTTCACTGTGTCCCAACAACATACCACATGCTAACGCTTTAAAATAGACCCTGTGTGTGTGTGTGTTTTGGTTTTTGCTAGCTTCTTTCGGTCATTGTGCTTAAATATATGTCTTAAGCCGGTTCCGTCTGTTTTATTCTCACAATCCAGTGCTTCAAGCTTCTTCACTGGTATACACTTTGACTTGTTGTCCTTCGCTTTAACTTGTTTCCCTGAATAGTCAAACTAGATCGCAGGTAAAAGAGGAAAAAAACAACCTTCTCCTCGGCTCCTCGCAGGTCTTTGTATTTCACTTAATTGCCCCATGATGAAAAGACGCCAAATCCCTTAAAGGCCGCCTCATTCCCCGAGTGACAGGGATGTTTGCCTGGAGTGAATCTCGCATCAAAGGCATGCTCTGCATTTCACCAATCCTATAATGGCTTGTTTTTTTTTTCTCTTAAACAGGAAGCTACAGTTTGAAGTGAACTCTATTGTTTGCAAGTTACACCTTTTCGAAAGTACTGGCAGAAGATTTCAGGGCGGCTGTAAAATGTTTTGTATGAGAGTGTGTCTCCACCAAGAGCCATGACTTAAAAATGTACCAATCTGAAAGTTTTTAGATGTCAAAGGCAAAACTTACTCCTGTCGAGGCGTTCATGGGGGTTGTAGGATTAAATACCACTGACACCTGAAGTTTCTATCAGACAAAGAAAACAGGAGCTGTTATCAGAGAATGTTTGGCATTATTACCCTAAACTGTATAAAATATGGACGTAGCATACCCGTCGGGGTCCGTTCTCTCAGCTTGATCCAATCATCCTCGCCTAGAGAATCATCCTCGCCATCTCTTCAGACTTTGACTCCGCCTCTTTTCCTAGTGAAGTCTCTAGTGTGACTACGAGAAAGCAGCGGCGATCATCCGGGTATTTTTAGACGCGGCAGTTGGCAACTTTAATGGTTTCATGCGCCACTAGGCATCTCATCTCATCTTCAGCCTCTTATCCGGGGTCGGGTCGCGGGGGCAGCAGCTCCAGCAGGGGACCCCAAACTTCCCTTTCCCGGGCCACATTAACCATCTCTAACTGGGGGATCCTGAGGCGTTCCCAGGCCAGTGTGGAGATCTAATCTCTCCACTTGGTCCTGGGTCTTCCCCGAGGCTTCCTCCCAGCTGGACGTGCCTCCCTAGGGAGGCGCCCAGGGTTCATCCTTACTAGATGCCTGAACCACCTCAACTGGCTCCTTTCAACGCTAAGGAGCAGCGGCTCTACTCCGAGTTCCTCACGGATGCTGAACTTCTCACCCTCTCTCTAAGGGAGACTCCAGACCCCCTCCTGAGAAAACCCATTTCGGCCGCTTGTACCAGCGACCTCGTTCTTTGGGTCCTGACCCAGCTTTCAGGACCATAGTTGAGGGTAGGAACCAAGATTGACCGGTAGATCCAGAGCTTTTACTTCCTCAGCTCTCTTTTCGTCACAACGGTGCGGTAGAGCGACTGCAGCTCCGCCCCTGCTGCTCCGATTCTCTGGCCAAACTCACGCTCCATCGTCCCCTCACTCGTGAACATGATCCCGAGGTACTTGAACTCCTTCACTTGCGCCACTAAGCAGCTTTAATAGGAATGAACGGGGCTCCGCCTCCAACGCTGCATCCAGTTCTCTTTATACGATGAGAGGAAAAGTAAAATGTCTGAGTTCTGCTCAGGATCATATCAAAGGGTTGAATATGGAGAACAGAACACCGCCATCTAGAGTCTCAAGATCGTAGTCGCAACAACAACAAAATAATCCCAGCAGTGGGTTGCCAGGTTCGTTGCCGGGTGGTGTGTAATCGATTAGCTAGCTCTCAACTCAAAATGTTTCCTTGTTTCTGTAGCAACAACAGACAAACCTTGGCAATGCCGGCCGCTATTGGCTGCTACAATGTAAACCGAACGTCGTCAAACCCGTCAAAAAATGTTTTTAAATACGAATTCAGACTAAATAGATTTTTTTATGGAAAAGCAATACTTTCATCCTGTACCCCTCAAAACGCCCCGTGGGTGTATTATTTAAATATATATATATATATATATATATATATATAAAGCTTTTCATAAAGAACCTACATATTCAACATTTAACATTCAAATAACATAAGTTTATGGACAAGAGTGTTTAAAATAAGCTGTTATGGTGTAAACGTTAGGACATTTGCTGTGTAGACTTCTGTTTCAGAGTGGCAAAGAATACATTTTTGGGAAAATATCTGTTTTATCCGAGTAAAACTACTTTTTTTTACCCAATCCACCATTTTAGGCATTTCTGATCCTCCGCACAGAGAGGAACACATTAGCGTCAGTCATGCCAGCTAGATCAAAAGTCCTGGTAAATGATCTCCAGAGGAGAGTAGGGACCCTAATCCTGCAGCCGTACTTTCCTCCAGCGCTGTAGAGAACCGCCTGGCCCCGCGAGAACACAGTGACGCCGGGGAAAATCCCAGAACCGCGCTGCACTGTAAATCAGCCCTCATGCTGTAGCTGTGAAGAGCCAGACCACCGGAGCAGCTCAGCGACGAATAAACCCGCCTCTCAGTTTCTACTCACACTTACTGTGCCATCAGAAAACATCGGATGATGTCGATCGTATTTCAGTCACATGTGAACGGCCCCCTTTTTCCTGCGGTGAAGGCGTCGTTTATGTTTGATGTTTGATGTTTGGGGGAGAATCTAAGTTTTTCTGCCTTTTACTGCCTCCCACTAACTCACAGGAATGTCTTTCCAACTTCTGGTCAAGCTCCGACCAAGTACCATTAAACGTGTTTCTGCTGCAGCCTCATTGAAGACTATAAGGGCGCACTCACACTGTCCTTTCGCACCACACCCCGCGCTTTAGGGTACTCGTCCCCCCCTCCCTCTCCCCCCGCGGCCCAGCCCCGTTTGTACTCACACTACCTGGGCCTCACGCAAATGCTTCTTGCTGTCCATACGTCATCACGCCGTAACACGTCACATGCATTGATGCGTGTGTGTGTGGCTTTGTTTACAAATCTTTCCATAGACCTCTGAGTTTTTGTGCGTCTTGTCGACTGTTTTTGAATCTTTTCATCGACCAAATCTGCAGTAGACACTCCACCTCCGCATCACACCAACGTGAACCTTTCACCGCCATTGTTGTTGTTGTTAAATGTCCGCGCATGGTCCGTCCTTCTTTTTTCTATGTCCGAACAGGCGCACATACCGCTACCGCCGTAGGGCTCGTGCTCGTGCTCGTACACATGCGCACGCTCGTGCTCGTACATGTGCAAACGGGCTCTACAAAAGCCCACCTCTCTCAGACGGGCCGTGGACGGCCAGCTGGCCGCAGTTATGCGCGGAGCGGGTGCACTCACACTGCTTAATCGCACTAGGCTTCAGCTGAAAAAACGGTTTTGGCCCGGTACAGAAGGACAGTGTGAGTGCGCCCTAAGTGCACGTGAACAACTGCGCGCGGCACTGTATACTGAAAACACGATGCGGCGTCCCACCACTGGGGAAGAAAACTAGACCGAAAACAAACAGACGGCCACACTGAGGCCCGCTTACTCACGCAAACACTCAATAGAGGACAAAAATGGGACTCTTAGTGGTGTGGTCTGCCTGTGTATGCTTAGCTGAAGCACTAATAATTAATAGTGTGTGTGTGTGAACGTGTTTATTTCACACATGCATTCACATTGCACATGTCACCCACATTTTGCGTACGCACGGATGGTGTTGTGTGTAAGACCTGCAGCTCCACGCGGCGCAGACGTGTGATCGTCAGGCCGTGCAGGTCTGGCTGTTTGTGTAAACACGGTGTGAGTTCTCGCTGAAGGGCGGGGAGTGTCTACGCGTCTGTGTTGTGAGGACGGGGGGGGGGGGGGGGGGTGTTCAGGGGCCCCCTCCCTCCTTAAAGAAGTTGCGTGACAGGACTGGACCGACGGGTTGGGAGAGGCCACATCCAGGGATTTTCCTGTAGTGGCCGTCCAGATAAGGGAAGCGCTTTTGTTGGGTATTGCTTACAAGAAGGGAGGGGGGAAAAGAAAAGCAGGCAGATGCAAGGGGAGCGAGTGTTTGTGTGTGTTATGTCTGTGTGTGTGTTATGTGTGTGTGCGCAGATATGCAGGCTCCCTTATCAGTTCCCCGGCAATGAAAAAACCTGTCTTCTGGCGTGGGACCAACAACTAACAACAGATCGCTTGCTTTGGTGCCAGGGTTGCAAAACCTGGGAATATTCTAAACTTTCCGTGGGATTTAATATGAATAATTATACATTAAGGGGGAAAATATATAAAAAACACAACTGTACCTCGTCATAGACGGACATAAATATAAACATTTTGTATTCTTATAGACGGATAAGCATGCAAATGCTTGTTTTACACTTTTTAATTTCCTTTTTTTCCTTTTTTAGAACTTAAATAGATTATTTTATTGAATGACGTAAACACATTTTGATTCAGGATTTGCTAATTTAACTTAAAGTTGAACTCCGTCAGATTTTCATCTATTTAATTGTCTTCTAAGTTTTTATATCAAAGAGTGAGTTAAAACAATGGGGACTGATCACATGACCCTGTGTGTCTGTGGCAACATTCCCTCCATAGATGTAAATAAGCTGCCATGTTAGTGACGCTGCCGACACCCGTTGGTCTGTCGGCCCAGACCGTCACTACCTGTTATGCTGCGTTCACTTGTAATCGGAAATCGGGAACCTTAACTTCTGAGTCAGGCTTGTAGTAAGGGCAGAAGTGTAATAGGAGCATGTGTGTGTGGATTTAAGAGTGGAACATATAGATAGATAACTTTATTTATCCCCAAGGGGAAATTAGGACATCGTAGCAGCGGTACAAAACAATCAGAAATACAAAATATAAACTAGAATAAGAGTGCAGGATAGTAAATATAGGGGACGGACGAAGTAGAGAGGTGAATGCGTTTCAATAAAGTTTATAAAAGAGCAAAAAATAACTAAATAAAATAACAATAATAATCATAATAATAGTAATAAAGGCTACATGGTGGTGTAGTGGTTAGCACTGTCGCCTCACAGCGAGAAGGTTCCAGGTTCGCATCCCGGCCGGGGCCCTTCAGTGTGGAGTTTGCATGTTCTCCCCGTGTCTGCGTGGGTTTTCTCCGGGTTCTCCGGTTTCCTCCCACAGTCCAAAGACGTGCAGGTGTTCGGTTCATTGATGACTCTAAATCACCCGTAGGTGTGAATGGTTGTCTGTCTCTGTTTGTCTCTATGTGTCCTGTGATAGACTGGCGTCCTGTCCAGGGTGGACCCCGCCTCACGCCCTATGTCAGCTGGGATCGGCTCCAGCCCCCCCAGTGACCCCGACCCCCCGGGATAAGCGGTTGAAGATGAAGATAATAATAAATCAACACACACAGTGACTGTGAACGTGACAAGATGGAGGCTCTGAAAGAACATGCTAACCTGTAGTTACATCTTACCGCCACAGAGGCCGCTAGAAACAACATATCTCTTATGGCGTACAACTTTAAATAGCATTGATCAAATGTATCAAGCCCAGTTATATCCTCAACACTCGCCTGACTGGACGTAGTAACATACACTAATGTGGCCTCAAAAGCCCGGCTGTGGAGTGCAAGACGATAACAATCTATGCATGTGAAGCAACACACATGATTTTAAACCCCCAAAATGTCCAGTTTATCCTTGTTGATTCCCGTTGATTCCCATGGAAAGTTTCCAACTCTCTTGCAAAAAAAAACCCGGTCAAAACTCCCGAACTTGATGGAAAACACCTTCCAGTCCTTTGCGACCTCATGAGCTTACTTTCAGACTCTTTACTGAATCACAAAAGAGTCTTTTATTCCATTTAATGTGGATTTTTTAGAATCGGGGGTTGATCTTTTTCACATAAAGACGGTGCACGATGAGCGATCTCTCTCGGTTAAGTCGTGCTTTTACCTGCACCGTACTCACGTTCAGCACAGCACGAGCGCGTTCGACCGCTCCGAACCCAGCGACTCCCGTGCTAACGTCTCTCAGAACAATAGCGCGACTCTTCTGGGTTTCTCTCAAACATGATGTGACACGACGGAGAACAATGATGAGCAGTGAGAAGGCTTTCTGCAGGGGGCTGGGCGACTTCACCCAGATGCCAAAGACGAAGCCAAACCAAACAGCGGGACTGAGCGCTTGTTGTGCTTGGGTGCGGGCTGTCATTGGACACGCCGAGCTCTGCCTGAGTAGTATTAACAAAGCGAAGCAGCTTCAGCCTACGGTCTTGAGTTTGGTTGGATGTGTCGGTGGGTTCCTTACACATCTTTCTCATTTTAAAAACAGCAGACATGTTGCCAAGTCCTCCTTAATCCCCTACCTGGAAGTGGTTGTGTAAACTGGCTTTGTTCTCTGGCTGACAGCGGCTCAAACGAACGCTAGTCCCGTCCTGTTCCGTTCAGTCACGGGACCTCTGAAACGGCGCGGATGAAGGTGAGGATTACTTCACCCCGTTTTGAGTAGAGTCACATATACGTGATGGGTGGACGGGCCTCTTAAGTGGCCTCATTATATTAACAGGGGAGCGTGTATTTATAGCCTTAGAGGAAAAAAACATGCTGGGGCAAACATGAAACGGGTTCTCAGCCGGCAAATAGACTTTTTTTTTTTACTTCTAAATGAGTAATCAAGCAAACTGCACACTGTGCATCTGGAATCTGTCAAAGACTACAAACAATATGTCTCCGGGCAACACGCAAAGATTTGATGCTGCTGCCTTTTGACATGGTGCCAAGTAAACTATATAAAAGAGCCATTAACTGCTCCCCTGCGCTGCGCCGCATAACAGCGGTAGTGCCGGACACAGGAACTGAGAAACCCTGCTTGCGTGCTGGGTTTGTAGCTTTAATATCTGTCACACACAACTTCCATAACTCCGCCGCAGTAGTTTACGACCTAAATAACGCTGTAACGTATAATTTATTTCGTTGGATTTGCAATAAAGCCACATTTCAGACATTATTGTTTATCTCGCGCGGTGCTGTCTGGATGTGATTATAGCCCTGCACTTTATTAGAGTCAGTGATGAATGATAAGAAGCAGCTCCAAGAAAAGACTGATTAAGAGTCGCAGAGATAAAAAAGCCTCTTTCCATTTGCTTTATTAAGAAATAACAGAGTTCCTTTAAACCAGCGGTTTTTAATAAGTGCTGTAGAAACTGTTTTTTTGCATTTTGCCTTTATTGATCGCAAAGAAAAAAATAATATTCCTAAGCACCAACTCCTGGGTATAATACCTGTAGTCTCATCTCATCTTCCAGGGTCGGGTCGGGTCGCGGGGGCGGCAGCTTTAGCAGGGGACCCCAAACTTCCCTTTCCCGGGCCACATTAACCAGCTCAAACTGGGGGATCCCGAGGCGTTCCCAGGCCAGTGTGGAGATATAATCTCTCCACCTGGTCCTGGGTCTTCCCCGAGGCCTCCTCCCAGCTGGACGTGCCTGGAACACCTCCCTAGGGAGGCGCCCAGGGTTCATCCTTACTAGATGATCCTGAACCACCTCAACTGGCTCCATTCAACGCAAAGGAGCAGCGGCTCTACTCCGAGTTCCTCACGGATGCTGAACTTCTCCCCCTCTCTCTAAGGGAGACTCCAGACCCCCTCCTGAGGAAACCCATTTCGGCCGCTCGTACCTGCAACCTCGTTCTTTCGGTCATGACCCAGCTTTCATGATCACAGGTGAGGGTAGGAACCAAGATTGACCGGTAGATCCAGAGCTTTGCCTTAAGGCTCAGCTCTCTTTTCATCACAACGGTGCGGTAGAGCGACTGCAGCTCCGCCCCCGCTGCTCCGATTTTCCGGCCAAACTCACGCTCCATCGTCCCCTCACTCGTGAACGTGATCCCGAGGTACTTGAACTCCTTTACTTGGGGTCAGGACTCATTCCCTACCTGTAGTAATACCCTATATTTGCCCAGCTCTAATATAACTACAGTATAACTAATGTAAAGGATAACTCTTCAAAATGTTCCTTTTGACCCTTTCACCGGTTTAAATCCTGATCACATCACTGTCTCTCACATGTAACTTTGCTAAAAATAGGTAAAACATGTAAGTTCATTTGTCCTCTGCTGACCCTCCTCTCTGTTTTATCACCGTCTGTGCAGCGACCATAAAGAACAGCAACAGCAGCAGTCTGACGTTTCCTGGAGTGAACGGACATAATGGGAACAACATGGACATTGAAGGCTTCTCCGAGGGGGACCTACTGCTGCAGGTACGCCACGGGGCCGACTCATCCTGTCAGACCATGCTTTTACATTTACCTCAAAGGCATTTAGAGTTACATTTCTCCATATGTTTTCAATTATCTCTGTAAGGTTTATATGCATAGGAAAAGATCATAGTTAACATGTTTGGTGTTACACCCTTGTAACAATAACCAAAACCACAGAGTGCCAAACCCATGAGTCCGTCTATTCAGGGAAACTACCTGTAATCCTTTCATACAGGAGAACCAATCTATTCTTATACGGCTGCTGTCACTGATAATCACTGTTAACAGAAGCCCAAGTCTACAACAGTAGTTCAATACACACACACAGATCACAGTATAGTGCACACAAATCAGCGGTGCATGTGTGCACAAGCATGGATGGATTACTGAACCGGCCTACAGGGTGCAAAACATTAAATGATCACAAGGAGCTAAATGCTAAGCTAATGACGACAAGTCTACACAAAACGACCACATAGAGACAAAAAATGACCATAAGGATGCAAAACAACCACGAAGCGATGCTAAATGACTGAATATAGACACAAAACGACCACATACAGACAACAAATGACATCAGACACAGAAAAGTATTTAAAATAAATGTAAAGTGACAGAGAGAAGCAAAACGACAGACATATAAAATGACTAGAAACAGATGCAAAACCACCACATTAAGATGCAAAATGACTAAAAAATAGATGCAAAACAATCACAATCATTGTAAATCACAAAGAGAAACAAAATTACTACAAAATCGGGGTGCAACGGATAAAAAAAAACCTCAACGAAGGGATCGTTTCTCGGATCAGAGTCGCAGATCGGATCAGCAAAAAAAAAAAAACAAGACGGATAAACATAGGCACTGTCGCCTCACAGCAAGAGTGTTCCTGGTACAAACCCAGGCTGGGGCCCTTCTGTGTGGAGTTTGCTTGTTCTCCCCGTGTCTGCGTGGGTTCTCTCCGGGTTCTCCGGTTTCCTCCCACAGACCAAAGACGTGCAGGTGTCCCCGACAATGAATTATTATTCCATTCCTCCACTGCTTGCGTCGGTACCTGTGTGACTCTGGGAGAGGCGGCGTGTCTGGAGCACCGGACTTCTCATCTACCCGTCTGCTGTGATGAAGTGAGCGGTTATCGTCACGTAGCTCTGCGTTCCCCTGGACGCGTGGCCGTGCTTGATGCGTTACCACTGTCATAAGGCTTCTTGTACCACAGTTTATCCGCTAACCTCTTTCCTTCATCATTAGACTTGATGGGGAGCCAAAATGCTCCCATACAGGGGATCCAAATGACACGGGGCGTTCAAACCCCTCCGTTCCTCCGCTCACCACGCTGCTCTTAAGAAGTGTGTGGAATGAACATGCATGCAACTTTATTTTTCATAAATCAATCTGCGGATCACGCGTGCGCCGAACCGATATTGATCTGAACAGATCACGGTAATGGTAAAATGGACTTGTACTTATATAGCGCCTTTCTAGTCTTCTGACATTTAGTCTAACCACATTTACACACCCATGCGCAGCACGGGAAGCAATTCGGGGTTCAGTGTCTTGCCCAAGGACAGTTCAACATGTGGACCGGGGAAGCTGGGGATCGAACCACCAATCTCTCAAATGGAGAACACACTCTACCACTAAGCCACAGATCAATGATGATCCGTTGCACCACTACTACAAAATGAATTTGGGCGTCTCGTCCCTGCGTTGTGTGTGTGCGTGTGTGTGTGTTGTGGGGGGGGTGCTCTGACATGTCTGTGCTCGGGGGCCCATTGGCTCAGAATCCGTCCGTGTGCGCGCGCCTTGTTAAAAACCAAAGGTTGTGTAACCGCTCTGCTGCTGTGACAAGTTTACATAGGCCTCACAAACTCAAACTCCCACACAAAACATAGAAGATACACCTTTGCGCAGCGTCATCGGAGGAGCGTAGAAGAAAAAGTCCCACAGCCTGATTAATAATTGGGCCGCCTGAGGCTAGCAGCTGCATAAATGCCCAGTCAGACTTTGTTTATTTGCGCGTTAGCCGTGCTGTGTCGGGCTAATCCACATCTATCCGTGTGGGAGGAAGTTTTGACAGGTGAGGCCGCTCTTCTCGGGGACTCTTGCCAGGGCCCGGCCACGCTCTGTGGCTCCTAACAAAACCGGCGCTTTGTCAGAGTTGTGCCTCGCACCTTGTTTGTTGACGCTCGGCTGTCAGGTGCATTTTCACACTTTGCTTTGCATGATGATCACAACGGACAGTGATTGTGTAACACAAAGGGCCTTTGAGAAGCAGCAGCTGTTGGTGTTATTGCGGATTATAAACCGGCAGCAGGGATTTCAGGTTTATATTCGAAACATTTTTTAATAATTATAAAAGAATGGGGTTTAATCTTAGAATGCCACCTGCAAGACACATCCATCCTGCAGGAATGTGTTTTGACCTTTATGTGTTACGAAGCAGGGGAGCAAACAGTTTTTTGCTTTTTGTCTTTTTCCAAAAAGTTTTATTGAGTTATGCAGATAAGTGCACAAGAAAGCGTAAAATAGTTGTACAGTGGGTCTGCTCCCAACAACCTGTGTCAGACACGGAGCAAACAGTTTGAATATGGATCTATTATTATTATTCATGTCACACACACAGGCCCGAAATACACACACATGCACAGACAGGACCTATGTACATGCAATTAATGGAGAGATGTCAGAGCGAGGGGGCTGCCAGTGACCAGCGCCCTGAGCAGTTGGGGGTTCGGTGCCTTGCTCAAAAGCATCTCGGCAGTCCCAGAAGATGATCTGGCACCTCTCCAGCCACCAGTCCACACTCCATTCATGGTCCACACAGGGACTTGAACTAGCGACCCTCCAGTTCCCAGCCAAGTCACCTATGGACTGAGCTACTGCCGCCCCAGTGTTATATTGTGTTATGTACAATCAACTTCAATATGTTTAGACTTTTGGACTTTAACGCTCTATAAACCAGCAGCAGGGATTTCAGGTTTATATTCAGAACATTTTTTAATAATTTTAAAAGAATGGGGTTTAATCTTAAGATGCCACCTGCAAGACATAGACTGCAAGACGTAGAATAGTTGTACAGCGGGTCTGCTCCAAACTACCCATGTCAGACACGAAGCAAACAGTTTTTGAATATGGATTGTAGCATAATATCGTGTTGCGTACAATCTATCTTCTTCTATATATTTAGACTTTTGGACTTTCCAACGCTCTGTATTTGGAAATGTTTGCATCACCCCAGTCGGTAACACTCCTGTGCAGCCACCACTGGAATCTAAAACCACTTATATTATGGTAATGGACTTGTACTTATATAGCGCCTTTCTAGTCTTCTGGCTACTCAAGGCGCTTTCACAGTGTTTGTCACATTCACCCATTCACACAGACATTCACACTGATGGCAGTGGACATCTAGAGACCATCTAATCTAACCATTCACACCACATTCACACACCCATGCGCAGCACAGGGAGCAGTGTCTTGCCCAGGAACACTTCAACATGCCGGGGAGCTGGGGATCGAATCGCCGATCTCTCAAATGGAGGACGACCCACTCTCCACTGAGCCACAGCCGCCCCCTAATATTACATTACTAATAATATCAATGTAGCACGATCTCCATCTGCAACTGTGCAGAAAGCCCACATTAAACACAATAAAGACAAATGCAAACAATGCATGTCCATGTTATAATGTGATATCACACACTTGGGTGTGGAGCTGCTTCCCGTGGCTGTGGTCAGAGCTGTAGTTTTCCTGTATTCATGTTCTTTAAGCTGCTTTAATGAACCTGTGTGAGTGCTGACGGACTGTCTGTTCCCCCCGCAGGCGCTCAACGGCTTTGTGATCGTGGTCACGTCAGACGGATCGGTGTTTTATGTCTCCAACACAATCAAGGACTACCTGGGCTTTCATGAGGTGAGACGCCGGCCGAGTAATGTTGGATACTCATCCTTCTTAAGACTTCAAAGGGGGCTTTTAAAAGTTGGTATTCGAAGTCGTGTCGGTTACAACCGAGAGAGGGGGGGAGACGGATGACAGTGGACGCTGCACGCTCCAGCTGATGACAACACATAATCTGCTAATACAGCGAGGTTAGATTACCAGAATGTCTGCTATTCTGCATATTCTTGAATTTGGGTCAAGAGAGAAAAGGTCGCCTCCGTGCTGTCGACGCCAAGCAGGGAGTCAAATCTGCAGAGCACGGGGAAGTAAAAACAGTGACACATCAGCAACAGTGTGACGGTAACCAAAACACAGGTTTCACCATCAGTCATGTGCCGGGCCATATTCACGCGGGTTTCGATTGGCCGTCAGTGTTTCTAAGGTTTATGAAAACGCTCTGAAGGTGATTGCCATTGTTGTCATTACAGTCGTGGTGTGGACTTCTCCCGTCGATGTTCAGTCGGTCTGAATTATTCACCACACCACTACTAATCGACTACACGGTGGTTTTGGAATTGATTTCTTTCGCAGATTACTCATTTTTTACCCTGTTTTCACGCTGAATGACGTATTTCCCAGAAACTTATGAGCACATCTGTGGTAAAAACACGACTTAAAGTGTTGTTCTTCAGGATTCTCTGTGGAGAAACTCAGTTTTACAGATGTCCATTTAAACAACTGTAAAGGAGGGATAGTCATGTCAGCTTCAGATATTACCCCGTATATCTAAGTTGAATGGAAAGCACCGGGGTCGAGGCTTCAGATGCTTTTAATATTCCGTACCGACGGTGATGAATCGTGCAATAAACAGAAATTACAGACAGAAATAAAGTACATGGTTTAGTTCAAAATGTCCTCCACACAACCATCCATCATCATCATCTGCAACCGCTTATCCCAGTCGGGGTCTCAGGGGGCCGGAGCCGATCCCAGCTGACAATAGAGAGAGAGGCGGGGTACACCCTGGACAGACCGCCGGAGCATCACAGGACAGAGACAAACAACCATTCACGCTCACATACACACATGAGGCAATTTAGAGTCAGCAGTTAAAGGAACACCTGCGTGTCTCTGGACAGTGGGAAGAAGAGAAAAGCCACGCAGACATGAGGAGAGCACGCAAACTCCAAACAGAAGGACCCCCGCAGAGCTCTACATCTAGTGTTGTTTTGCCAAACCCATGCACATATCTTAAGTTTACAGCATGAACAGGTCTAGGATAAGTAATCCAATTTATGTTGATGCTAAATTCAGTTCAGTGTGATTTTGCTCTGTGAAATACAAAACTAGTGAAAGTATTTGGTCAACAAGAGGAAGTTTAGTGCACCTATAGAGTGAGACAGTCAGGTAGGAGCTACCTAAACACACACATACACACACACGCACACAGTGGCTAACCCTAAAGCTAGAGTTAAAACCCGACACGTTAACCGTAGCCTCATGTCGCATGAGCTTTCTAAAACAGAAAATATCGTTACGTTATGACTTGACTTACCTAAGTTGTTGTTAGTTGTCGCTAACCCTAACTTTAACGTTAATGCTAACCCACAGCGGCGGCAGCTTCAGAATCCAAATAATGCGCGTGTGGGGATTGAGGAAGTGACGTCACCCAGACGTGAGATTGGGAGAGAAACTTCAAAATAGTAATAATAATAATAATAACGTGACTAAACGAGACGAAACAACGTTATTTCGTCTCGTTTTTATTCGTCAACGAAATTGCATTATATATTTAGTCTTAGTCGTCGTAACATGCCCGGCATTTTCGTTTCTTCTCGTCTAGTTTTCGTCACGTGATAGAGGTTTGTTGACAAAAGCAACACTATCTACATCACGAGAATATCAATCAAACATTTGTATGTGATTAAAACACAAGCGAAGAGCGACTTTCACACTGTTTTACATTATGTTGGATGACCATTCCTCAGTTTCTGTCGACAACTGAAATGGAACAAAGAAATATATATTTGAAAGTATATTTTTTTATATTTACTTTTGATTTTGCATATAAACGAACAAACATGAGCTGAATGTTGACGAAGTGCTGTGTTCTCCCCTCTGGCCGACAGTCGGACGTGGTTCATCAGAGCGTGTACGAGCTCATCCACACTGACGACCGGGCCTTGTTCAGAGAGCAGCTTCACTTTGCTCTGAACCCTCCGTCTGAGGGCGCGGGTGGAAATGGTAAGAACTATGAATGAAAGACGGGGTGTTCTCTTATTCGGGTTTTTCCAACCCGAGCTCAGCCTCCCAAACTTCAAACTCTGACCTGTTTTCTCTCTCGCTGTGTCCTCAGGCCTGCAGGGCTGTGGTAGTACGGTGATGTACAGTCCGGAGCAGCTCCCCCCAGAGAACTCGTCCTTCCTGGAGAGGAGCTTTGTGTGTCGCTTCCGCTGCCTCCTGGACAACTCCTCTGGCTTCCTGGTTAGTACAATATTCTAAGGGCCCGTCCACACGGAGACGCGTTTTCCTGTAACCACACTGTAGTATCGGTTTGTCCGACCATCCACACGCAGCCGGCGTCATCGGAGCCTGAAAACGGGATCTTTTGAAACCGGGTCCAAGAGTAGGAAGATTTGAAAACGCCCCACATGGCGTTGTGGTCTGGATGGTGAAACCTCAGACTTTGTTAAAGGATGGTGTCATGGCCCCACCTCTGACCTCTGACCCCGTGGCGTCACATAACAACAACAGTGCTGCTGCGTGAGAGGACAGAGACGGACCCAGAGACTGATTACTGAACTGGACTCTGAGCCACTCTGAGCCACATGCATGGGACTGAATGAGGCCCAGCACAGATGTCTCCCTTTTCCCTGATGCTCTGAATAAGGAGCTCAACTGCTCTAGGCTCTGTTTCTAAATCCAGTTCTAAGAAGCTGTGAAAAGTCTCTAAATGTAGTGAGAAAGTGGCGCCTGGGAGTGCTTTGGGACGGGGAAGGGGCTCCCTGCAGCACCCTCTGCTCAGTGAGGACACTAACTGCAGAGTGAAGGGGCTCCCAGCAGCCCCCTCTGCTCAGTGAGGACACTAACTGCAGAGTGAAGGGGCTCCCAGCAGCACCCTCTGCTCAGTGAGGACACTAACTGCAGAGTGATGGGTGCATCAGAGTCCAGAACAGCACCAAAGTCTCCACTAAGACCAGAACCAGGGACACGTTTGTCTCTAGGATGGAGGAGGATTTGGGGAGAAACTCTCCGGTGTTTGGATTCTCCACAGCGTCTCCCCGTCTCTTCTTCTCCGTTGTTGGTGTATCTCTGTGGCAGTTACAGCGCCACCTCCAGGACTGACATGTGTACTGCAGCATTTTGAGTCAGTTTCACTGGTTGCCTGTGGACGCAGAGATTTCTTGCGTTGATGCCGTGTGGACGTTTTAAGAACAACAGAGAAAAAAAGGTTGTTTTCGATCGTGTGGACGTACTCTAAGTTATAGACCCTTTGTCAGCCAACGTCATCAAAAATATATGCACGGGTTGACAACAGAAGTGACCCTTTAACCCTTTAATAGACGTACCTCCCGCAGGCAGTCGTGGTTTACAGGTTCCTGCATAAAATGATATAAAATAAAAACCATAAAATCTAGAGCATTCATTCTTTCTGCAGCAGAAAGCGAAGGGCTCTGTCTCTCACGCCATCATGTTATACACGTGATGGCGTCCTCTCCTTACATGATGTCCGCTTCAAAACCTCGGTTCAAGTACATAAAAATCCCCTCAAAATCTAAAAAATCTACACGGGTCAAATAACTTTTACAGTGCGGAGAGATATTCTGTTCGTGTGTCTCCAGAACGCTTTTGGATCAATAGGTTTTGTGCGTTTATTTGGTAAAAATATTTTAAAAAATGTCTGATTTTTGACACAATTCCAAAGCTTTTATGAAATATTATGGTTTAATGACTTACATAAACTTTAAGCACATGCATCCGGACGTCTGTCAATATTTGTCACAGTTTGTTTAAGTAGCGTTCGAGATCTTTGCGGGTTAATGCCCCAGCACCACACTCCTATTGGGAGCCATTTTAGAAAACTAACACAATAAGCTGTGCTAACTAGAGTTACCCACCTCATGTTCTTTCCCCCGAACACAGGCTCTGAAGTTCCAGGGGCGACTGAAGTACCTCCACGGCCAGAGCGTCCTGAAAGGGAACGGCAACAAACCCCAGCTGGCCCTCTTCACCATCGCCGTGCCCGTCCAGCCTCCAACCATTGTGGAGATCCGAGCTAAAATGCTGCTCTTCCAAACCAAGCACAAGCTGGACTTCACACCCATGGGCGTTGACAGCAGGTGCTGCACATGCGTCTTTTTGAATCAATCATTTAAAAAAGGGTCATTTTAAATCATTTCAAACATCGTTTTATTCCGTCTCTAACAAGATTAACGTTCTCTCTCCAGAGGGAGGATCATTCTGGGCTATTCGGAGACCGAGCTGTGTATGAAAGGCTCCGGCTACCAGTTCATCCACGCAGCCGACATGATGTACTGCGCCGACAACCACATCCGCAGTATGTTGGAAACTTCAACTTGGCTTTTACATTAATTATGATCATTGTTCTGGGTTTGTGCCCTCATGGTTGAATGCACTTATTGGAAGTCGCTTTGGATAAAAGAGTCTTTGTTTTTGGTATGCGATGCAACAAAAACATTCACATCGTCTGTTTGATGGAACAACAAGTAGGCGAGAGACGTAGGCAAGGCAACTTTATTTGTAACGCACTTTTCATGCACAAGGCAGACTCAAAGTGCTTCACAGCGCAACATGTCATGAATTAAAATGCGTTACAGAAAGACAAAGAGAATAAAAACACAGACAATAATGAAAACAGTGCGGACGTTAAAAGTGCAAAGATTAAGCAGAAAGCTGAGGTGATCATAAAAGTTTAAAAGTGGTCAGAGTGGGTTAAAGGAAGTTTATTCCAGCTGTTTGTTGCATAATGACTGAAAGATGCTTTCCCTTGATTTGAGTTTAACAGATTGGCCTCAGAGGATCTTAGGGCGCACTCACACTGTCCTTCCGCACCGGGCCAAAACCGTTTTTTCAGCTACAGCCTAGTGCGTTTGACCAGTGTGAGTGCATAACTGCGGACAGTGGGCCGCCCACGGCCCGTCTGAGATAGGTGGGCTTTTGTAGAGCGCGTTTGCACGTGTACGAGCACGAGCACGAGGCCTACAGCGGTTCTGACGTCCTTTATGTGCGCCTGTTCGGACATAGAAAATAGAAGGAGGGACCATGCGCGGACATTTAAAACAATGGCGGACAAGGACCCTAAAGCCCCGGGGCGCGGTGCGGAAGAACAGTGTGAGTGCGCCCTTAGTGATCTAGAAGGCTTATGAAGTGGGAGTATATCAGTGATATACCTCGGCCCTAGACCGTGTAGTGATTTATACGTGAGCAGGAGGATTTAGAGATCGATTCTCTGACGTACAGGAAGCCAGTGTAAGAATTTAAGAACTGGTGTAATGTTCTCACATGTTTTGGTCTTTGTCAGAACTCTAGCAGCAGCGTTCTGAACAAGCTGCAAAGTCTTGAGCTGACACGAGCCCTCTAAGAGGTGATAGTAGGCCGATGTTGTTCCTGATTTGATGTGACTGTCGAAATGTAAATCCGAATCCATAATAACCCCAAGATAGAGGCAGTCTAAAGAAAAATACATGTTTAAGAAAAAAAAAAATGAATCGACTTATACCAACTAAGAACTTTAGGTTGTTTCGCATGTTGTTTAAATGCTTGTTTCCACTGTGGAGACCATGAAATACTTATTATTATGAGTAAAAATCCATCTTTTAGGTGAGGTTTTTAGTCCATAGTGGGTTTTTTACCTCGCCTGCACGTGTATTCTTTATTCTATTCACCTTTTCTGTGTCTGACCTTTCTTTCTCTTTCAAATATGTGCAGATAAAACAGTTAACTATTGAATATCCAGAGTGATTTGTTGAGTTTTGAGTAACTCCTCGAGCTTCTCATGTGGACAAAATTTACCATTGTCATCAAGACATAGGAATCCAAATGCCACCCAAAGGATGAAGCATTTATGTTTCAATGACCCGGTGAAAACCTGTTTAGTTCCACTTCAGCACATCGCAGTTCACGCTGAATAACGTTTGTGAATAGTTGTGAAGGACATTCGCTGCCACATCGCTGATAACCTCTCCTTGTGCTTGTCTTTCTGCCGCAGTGATTAAAACCGGAGAGAGCGGCCTGACTGTGTTCCGGCTCCTGAGTAAGTCGGGTGGCTGGGTATGGGTGAAGTCCAACGCCAAGCTGATCTACAAAGGGGGAAGACCTGAGTTCATCATCGCACATCAGAGAGCTCTGCTGTGAGTGTTTGGCCGTTTAACAACTTCGCCGTCAGCGTCTCGATTGGTTGCGGAAGTTATGAAAATCAGTAGATCAAGTGTCAGTAATGTAACGAGTGCTATTTGGTCTGTTTCAGCAACGCGGAGGGTGAGGAATATCTGCGTCAGAGGAGGCTGCAGCTCCCCTTCAGCTTCACCACGGGAGAGGGCGTCCTCTACAACACCGGCCCCACGGTGGACGTCAAGCAGTTTCAATTCAACAAGATATTCAGCAACATGGACGAGATGAGCAAGGACGTGAGCCCTGGCTCTTTGCTGGACTGCTTCCTGAGGCAGGATGAAACGGCCTACATGAACACGGTGGACCCGCCTTTACCGGTGGATCAGGTGTTCATGGACAGCCAGGCCCTGGTGAGCATCGCCGGGGACTCCTGGCAGGAAAGCGGGACGACAGCCACCACCAGCGGGCCCGTCGTCGTAAAAGAGGAGGCCAAACAGTCCGTAATGGATATGATTGAAAACCTTGAAAATCTGTCTAAAGACGGTGACTTTAGTACAGCGTTGCAGGATCTGGATGTCAACGATGCTGAGCTGGTGGCGTGGGAAAATGCCCTTAAGAAACTCGGTCCGGAGGAGAACCAGCACAATAATGTCAGGTCTGAGCTGGACAGCATCCTCACCAATGACATCTTTGACTACATCGACAGCGTTTTGTTCAAGGAGAAGGGAGAAGCCAGCCCCCCCAGCTGCCTCACAGTCAACAACGGTCAGCAGGACCCCTTCACTCAGGCTTCCCGGCTCTCGGCAACCGGACTCTGTGAGCCCCAGTTGTTCCAGACCCCGAGCCCCGATTGTACGTACTCTCCGATGAATGGCGTCTACGCTCACCAGCAGGATACAGGGAACGGCCAAGTGATGGCAGGGCAGAGCTTGGCGGAGTCTGCTCAGATATTCAGCAGTGTCCAGAAACTCTCCCATCACGGTCCCCTGGTTCCTCAGGCTGACACCAGCCTGCCTCCTCTTCAACAGCTGCAGCTCCAGGACATCTTCAGCCCGTCTATAGAGCTCCCAGAGCTCACTGTCCCTCATGCGGCGGCTCCTTTTCAGCCCTGTGGTGGGCAGGCATCTATCGGCCACATGGCACGCCCCTGTGGGATTTCTGCACAGATGCAGTCCAGCCAACTTCTGCAGCATCCTCAAAATAATTTGCAGGCTCCGGCATTGGCAGCAAACGGACAATTGCGGCAGAGCTCTGTTCGTCAACCAAACAACGTTGCACCCGGCCTAATGGACATTGTGCCGCCCCTGATTCCTTGTAACGACTTTAATCCAGCCAGTGCACCTAATATTCACATTCCCTTTGCCACACCTTGTCTGCAAGGAAGCCCCCATTTTGAAACGCACAACCAGCAGGTTCAGCAGTGGCCGCAGAGCCAGCAGCAGAAGCTTCCTCATGCCGGCATCATGCAGAATGGACATGAGCTGATGCCAGCGTGCCAAACTGCAGAAAGTCAAGCATTCCCACCCGCGGGCCTTTGGCCAAGGGGTGTCCCCGGACCGAACCACGCTCAGCAGGGAGGGCTGACATGTGGCCAGGCAGCCACTCAAAGCAGCTGCATGTTCGACCAGCATTTTTCTTCCGGTCCGGCGGGAGGCGACGTCCTGGCGCTCTCCGGGTCTTCAGGCATGGGGGGGGCCGACACGTCTCTGGATCAGAGTCCTCCTCAAGGTTCCTGCTACTTCCAGTGGAGCCACAGTGAGTCTGTCGTGGGCACGTCGGCCATTATGCAGGAGAACGCCAACATCAGTCCTCTGACCGCTCCGCCCAACATGTCCTCTTCTGAGCAAACGCTCAACATTCAGCACTACCTGGAATGCCACAGACAAACGCAGGTAAACGGCTCATCTCACCCAACGGAAGAATTAAGAGAAAATGTTTTCAGACTGTAATAAAATATACTAACCTGACTGACCTGGACTGGGGGCGCACTCACACTGTCCACCCGTCCCGTGCCCCGTGCTTTAGGGTCCTTGTCCCCCCCTCCAGGCCCGTTTGTACTCACACTACCTGGGCCTCGGCAAATGCTTCTTGCTGCCTATACGTCATCATGCCGTAACACGTCACACGCATTGATGACGTCATGGCGATGCGTGGCTTTGTTTCCAGATCTTTCCGTAGACCTCAGAGTTTTTGTGCGTCTTGTCGACTGTTTTTGAATCTTTTCATCGACCAAATCTGCAGTAAACACTCCACCTCCGCATCACACCAACGTGAACCTTTCACCGCCATTGTTTTAAATGTCCGCGCATGGTCCCTCCTTCTATTTTCTATGTCCCAACAGGCGCACAGGAAATGACCTCAGAACTGCCGTAGGCCTCGTACATGTGCGCACGCTCGTACATGTGCAGACGTGCTTTACAAAAGCCCACCTCTCCCAAATGGGCCCTGGCCGTCAAGCGTGCCGCTCCTAGGTGCGGTACGGTTGCACTCACACTGGTCAAAGGAACCAGACTTTAGCCGTGAAACGTGCTTGGGCACGGTTCAGATGGACAGTGTGAGTGCGCCCTGATTCGCATGATTCTCATGGTCTCAGCAGATCCATCTGGGAAGGGGTGGAAATACTGGTTGCTGTCACCAACATACGGGCCAAACCAACCAATCAGATCACTGAAGCGTATGGCGTGCTAACAGCATCGAGGCAAAGCTCAGAAAGTAAACAACATGTGGGTAAAGGAGATTTTCCCTTTGTGTTTAACGTGAATTTACGGATCAAAGGCCCAATTTCAGGAGCCCGGTCCATATTCAACAGAAGGATCCAGAGAACAAAGCGTTAGTGAGAGGCTTGCTCCATAGCTGCTCATCTCATCTGTGGAAGCCTCCATGTTGTTTACACTGAACAGTCTCTTCTCGTTTCGTCACTTAAATCCGCCTCAAAACCAACGCTGATTGGTTCGGTCGCTCTGCAAACTCTAAATTTTCTCCGCCGCACGTCACCAGACTGATCTGTAAGTAAAATACAACGGAGCGCAGAGATCAGGATGGGCAGGCAAGGCTAAAAGTAAACGGCCTTACTAGTGATTATTTTTTTGGCATTATGTTTTCGGCTCTGATGATTTTATTATTTATATATATTTTTAAATGGAGCCTCTAAGGATTTGTGGGTTAAAGACAAAGGCAGACAAATACTTTTGGGTTCTTCGCAAACCCTTCTCAGGAAGGGGGAAAAAAAATGATGGATCCGTCGCTTAGGAAACAACCGCAACAACAGAGAGGTTCATAGAGTTTGATTTTAATATTAAATTCGATTAAAGTAGTGAATTGAAGTAGTGTGCAGCCAGCACAAGCCTCAGCCCAAACCTCAGCCCCCGGGGGTCACAGCAGCAGTGATCCCGGTCCTCCGTGATCCATCAGTAAACTTCCTGTTGCTGCCATTGCGCGTGTTAGACCCCGCTGTGATCCCCGGTGCTGGGGCTTACACTGGCTGAAGGGCAGCTCCTCCCGGGGAAATCGTCTCTCAGCAGCAGGGAGTGAGGCGGAGGGAGCTTGTGCTCGTATCGTCTTCAGATGTCTCACTTGTGTGTGTGTGTGTGTGTGTGGACCCTCAGGAACAATAGCTGCTGCCTCGACTACAGCTTATACAGATCCCACTAAATGAAAGGAACCTCATGTGAAAACTGCGTCTGCTGCCAAACACGGATTTAATGTCTTTTCTATTGGAGGCCAATCTCAAAATATCCGTATGTGTGTGTGTGTGTACGTCTGTGTGTCTGTGTGTCTGTGTGTGTGTGTTTTCCATTGTTGTGGTTGTTTCCATGGTGCAGAACTGACCCCAGAAGTACGGGTTTAATTTTTTTCCCTGGAAAGTTTCGCATTAGTATTTATCTCTCGGTCCCCTCGGGGGCTCCACAGATGATTTTTTTGTGTGTGTGTGTGTTTGTTTGTTTTCTGCGAAACACAAACAAACTCAAACTCTCGCCGCAAACCGCACTCTCCTCTAATCATGTGTCCCCTCTGCTCTGTTCATCAGGACGAGAGAGTCTCCGCCGCTGAACGCAACGGGATTTTCGCCACTCCTGCCCGTGACGTAGTCATGTACCTGGCGGACTAGAGGGACGCCGTGTCGCTATTGCCGCCGCGACGGCTCCCGGAGAAGGACATAACAAAGTATAGTTCGCCTGTATCAGTGCTTACCCACAGACTCTCGTGCTTCTCGTCACATATGTTTTGTATCACTCTTGTTCCATGTATACGTTGTCCTGTGTGTAATGTTTAGAAGCTGTTGCGTGTCAGTTTTCAGTGAAGCTACACTTTAGTAATAATGAAGTATAAAGCCACAAGTGCGTTTACGGGGACGGAGCTTGAGCCAGCTACGAGGATTGGTCAAGTTGATCCAAATAGCCAAAGAAATAGGTTTTTAAAAGGGAAACCAGGTGTTGTCGCGTCCTTGTTTTTAGCCAGGGACGTTCATTTATCCCCCGAGTATCACAACGAAACATACAAAAAGAAAAACTTGCTGTTTATAGATATATATATATATATATATATATATATATTTATATATATAGTATCACTCTAGGCTTTGATGCTGACTTTTCCTTAAAGGTGTCGTCGTCATCGTAAAAGTTCAGTGTAACGACTCAAAGTGGAAGCTACCGGAGAGCACAGCTGTACCTTCACATGAATATTACAATATTATAATGTTATTATTATATATATTATAATATTACCCTTACATGCGGTTAACGTTAAGCGTATAAATACACGTTGTAATCGTACTGGTTGTATTTGTTTCACCAAAAGTTGCTGCTTTGGCTCACAAAAAAATCAATCAACGTACAGAACGCCTCGGCATGTGACGCACGTGTTTATCCGTGTGCAGTATCGATATCAGTGCGCCTTTATGGAGAATGCCCTCCGCTTAGGGATGCAGAGAGATCTCCAATCCTAACAGTAAACATGCGATAAAGAAGCAGAGACATCAGGAAAAGAAATGCTGCTTAATGCAAACTGCTGTCAGGGATGCAAACCTTTTAATTTGTTGCGTTTTTTCCGTTTCGGCGACATTTTTTTTCAATCTGAAAACGTGCACAGCTGCAGTTGAGTTCATCCGGCATCGAACCGCTGCTAACTCGGACTTGTGTTAAGATGCATCTTCCTCGTGTTAGGGTGAGAAGTTCAGCATCCGTGAGGAACTCAGAGTAGAGCCGCTGCTCCTTTGCGTTGAAAGGAGCCAGTTGAGGTGGTTCAGGATCATCTAGTAAGGATGAACCCTGGGCGCCTCCCTAGGGAGGTGTTCCAGGCACGTCCAGCTGGGAGGAGGCCTCGGGGAAGACCCAGGACCAGGTGGAGAGATTAGATCTCCACACTGGCCTGGGAACGCCTCAGGATCCCCCAGTTAGAGCTGGTTAATGTGGCCCGGGAAAGGGAAGTTTGGGGTCCCCTGCTAAAGCTGCTGCCCCCGCGACCCGACCCCGGATAAGAGGCTGAAGATGAGATGAGATGAGATCTTCCTCATGTCTATAAAGAAATACGCCTGACTTTAAGAGGATAACATGAACCAACTGTTTAACAAATGATCGATGGACGTCTTCGAGCCTTAGAAACGGTTCAGTAGCGTTGACCGTATGAAAGAAGTGGACGTAGCCACCGTGACGTCACCCACTGGTTTGTGGACTACCCTTATGAAGCCTTGCGTCCGTTGCCATCCTGTTTTTTGGAGTGACCATATTTGGACAAAAGGGTCAAACTAGGGCAGAGCGCAAAGCCGGTGTCGTTCGAACGCCAAACGCCGTAGTTTTCTCCCGATTGACGCAATGGTGCAGCGGACTTTTGTTCTGCAGTGATACGGAGCTGTTTAAGACAAAAATGTTCCCATTGACCTTCACGAAGTGGTAACACACTTTGAGAGGGTCCGAGAACAAGTCCACAGTCATTTTAACCTACACAATAACACGACACGCACCGCTAAGCCTCTATCCTGTTGCTGTACTCGCTACCACAGCGACCTGTCGATGACATGGTCGCTAATCATCAATTTGACTCTAAATGGGAACATCATTCACTAAATGAACACTGCGCTCTATTCAAGGAGACTTAAAACTACAGATTGAGATCTCGAACTCTTCGGTAAAACGTTTACTGAGGTAAGAAATCAAGTGGGAAGTTTAGGCTCGTTTTCTCATTGACTTCTATACAAACCCACTCCTGTATGGAGACAGTGGAGTCGCCCCCTGCTGGACGTTAGAGAGAACGCAGCTTCAAGGCACTTGATCATTGGCTTCACCTCTCAGCTCTGGAAGTTACGTTCACTTCCTTTGTACAGTCTTTGGTTGGTCGTCCATCTGTTATGTCGCACTGTTCTCGAAACGCAGACTTTAAAGGATTCGGTCCCTAAATCTGGATAAAAACAGCCTCCGTACGTACAACTGCGCAGCACCCTCACCCAACTACACTCCCAATCTCCCCAAGACCCTATCTATATATCGCCTTAACCCAAACATTAATTTATATGATACCATACAGCATGACCATAACCATTTTCTTGTGCCTTCATGCCAAATGGGCAGCTTAAACGTGTCTTCACATAACTATACCTGTGCCTTCCTGTGTAAAGCATTTTCAAAATATGACTTTCCTCCGTAGCACGGTCGTCCTTTAGAGCCGCACTCAGTTAAGGGAAGCCGCATCCACAGCAGAGACAGTATTTCCACTGTGAACGAGTCCGTCTTCCATCACACACACGTCCTGAACAATGGAAACAAGGGAAAATACTTAACTTGACCTGTCTCCACGGAGACGGTAAGACTCGTAGTGTTTAGTGCGGAGAACGTGGAGATTTAAAAAACTGGTCTAACGACGCATTCAGATCCTATTTTACCTTCGTCTGTCTCCTGTTTGTGCTCATTTTGTTTTATTATTATTATAATTATCCGCTTCTCACCACAGCTGTGTAATAGCCACACTACATAAAAAACACAAAAAACAGCATTAACATGGCAGCTTTACCGTATTCCTGCTGCATTGTGGGAAATCACTCAGTATTTTACCTTTCCTTAAGAAACTATTGTACGGTTTTGGAAACACGTTTGAACACAATGCTTAAAAAACATCCGGCGCACAGGTGGATACGCGCTTCCTCTCCCGTGTTGGAAGAGCAGTGAGGGACTCTTCCTCCCGTAGAGGACCTCAGTGCGAGACTTCGGACTGTGGGGGGCTTTAAGGACGCCCTGGATGTCGGACTTTAACGCAGACGCGTCGCGACTGTAGCCACTATGAAAGGAACCTGGAGCCAAATGTCTTGTTCACGGCGGTGTCGATGTATTTATGCTCATATGTGCCTTGCCATATTTCTGTTACTCTGAGACAAAAAAATCACAACTACTCGTCATGTAATCCACTCATTTAGCCATTACGTAGTTATAGAATCTATATGAAAGTATATGTTGAAACGAATAACCAGCCTGTGTCTACTGTTCAATGCTTTTTCATAAATATATGCGTGCAATCATAAAGACTGTGTTGGCTTCATTGCTTTTTTTAATCGGTAGGAATTTAACCGAACATTGAGGGAAACGACTGGATCCTGGGTTCCTGCACCTCTTTTAAGCACTTTTTAGGTCCATTTTCAAGCAACATATGATTATTTCCCCTTTTTTATCCCCTTTAAGTAGATTGTAATGTGCTATAAACAACTAAAATTGTGTTTTCTAACACCAGAAGGATAAGAAATTAAATTAAATCTCTATTCTGTTGCTATTTGTTGTGAAAGCAATGCAATACGGAGACAATTTCATCATCTCCAAGCACTTTTCAGACTTTAACAACACAACATTAAAGTTCAAGCACTTTCAGGGATATTAAGCACCTGTACCAAACCTGAGACTATGGATGTTATTTAAAGCCACAGTTACTTGAACTTGATTCCTTAAATGAATCACAATTAGTGACAGACCTCCAGTTAAAGGGATAGTTCAGATGTTTCAAGTGTGGTTGTATGAGGTACAAAACCATCCAACCACACTTCAGGAGACAGGAGTTTATGAGGTACAAAGACAGACATTTTACCTCAGAAGACAGGAGTTTCTGGTCTACCGCTGCCATGATCTGTTGGTTTTGTTGGTTTCTAACCCTTTAAAACACCAAAGTCACACAATAACACAAACTAACTCACAGAGGCAGAGGAAGACCAGCATCTGTGTAACTGTGCTGGTCAGATGCGTACATGAACTGATGAAGCCTCTTGGTTGAGAGGTGAAACGTCTTCCTGACAAACAACCAAGTCCATTTGCTTTTGACTGAAATTGCTTTGAGGATAACGACGACCTGGACACAGGAGAACATTCACAGGTTATTTGTCAATCAAACTGATTCTATTCTTGCTCATTTTGGGCTTAAAGGCATTTATATTTGCTTTTTTCCCCAACATTTAAAGTGGCTAATTGAGACAATAATCAGCAGATGAAATGATAGTAGAAATAATCTTCTTCATAGGCAAATATTATTATTAGATGAACCCAAAATTTATCATGAAACCACCTGAGCATCAACAGCTGTCTTCAGAATGACAAAGTGTTTCCTCCGTCCCGGCTGAGATTGATTGGAGCAGGAGGCGAGGGAGACGATGGGGAGGAGGCACGTTAACTGCACGGAAACCATCCAAATATTTAGGGAATAAAGTCAGAAAGAAAAGAAGAAGAAGAAGAAGAAGAAGAAGAAGACAGGGTTTAAGGAAGCAGCACACAGAGCACCACTGCTGCCCACCAGGGGGCTCCCTCTCCTCCCCATCACTGTATACAGCAGGAACAGTGCACTGTGTGCCACCTACGGTCCAGAAATACTGCAATATAAAGAAGAACTATATGATGAAACTGTTATTATTAATAACATTAACAGACAGTTAACTGTTAACAACAGGAGAAGTTTACTGTGTGCCACCTAAGGTCCAGAAATACTGCAATATAAAGAATACTATATGAAGAAACTATAATTATTATTATTTAAACACACAGTTACAGTCGTACAGCAGGTCTTGTCATCTTTAACTTACATCAGGGGTGTCAAACTCAGGCCCATGGGCCAAATCCAGCCCGCGGGTGTGATTATATTTGGCCCCAAAGATCATATCAAGGTTCTGTGAGAGCTGGCCTGTGAGTATAAAGCACATACACGTCTACTTTTCTGTTGACACACATGAGCATCCATGCTACCAGTCTCTGCAGACAAACTTAATCCACCCCTCCCCAAAAACGACCCAAACGACCCAAAGAAAGATGGAGGACAGGATCTTTCAGCAGATGATCTGTGTGTGAAGGTAAAGAGCTGTTTGTCACCGTGGCTGTAACCAAAGAATCAAACATGAGAAACACCACGACAAGAACAAGGAGCTGCACTGGAAAGGTTCAACGTTACACATCTGGAGAGAAGGAAAACACATGCACATTTGCAGCTTTGTCCCTGTTTTTAAATTTGGCCCACTGTGAATTGGAGTTTTACACCTTTAACTTACAGTAAATGAAACAAAGCTATATTTACTACTTTACTTCAGGTGTTCCTGCTCAGGCTACAGTTTTTACCGTCAGTTATGATTTCAGGTTTTTAAACCACTTTTCTCACCTATAAATTTTTTAACAAATATAAAAAAGGTCCATAGATTAAAACTTCACAATACAAAGAGTCCGGATGAACGGTTTTACAGAAGTCACTTTTAAAAAGGTGGCGTGTGGAGAAAGTGCCTTTAAACATACTGTTAAACGTGTCTGGAGGAGGACACACACATATATATATTTATTAATATATATATTAATTATAATTATACACATATAGCCTGATGTTAAAATCTTTAGTTGCTGCTGTTATTTCAGTGTTATTATTGTTTCTAACACATATTTGGTTTTGTGTTTAACTCTGGAACATGTAGGAAAATGTTGGTATTTAAGCTTTTCAATAAAAAAATAGAAAATAAATAAATAAAGTGAAATAATAGTTTTAAGATGGTATTTTGCCATAAATGTTTGTATTTAATCTTTTCAATAAAAAATAAAAATAAAAAATGGATATAATAGTTGTAAAATAGTATTTCGGCATAAATGTTTGTGTTTAATATATTTTTTTTAATTAAAAAGTTATATAATATTTTTTAAATGGTATTTCGCCGTAAATGTTTGTATTTAATTTTTTCAATAATAAAAATAAAAAGTTATAATAGTTTTAAGACTGTAATTAGTAATTAGGTATTTAATAAATGTTTGTTTTTGATTAAATTTAAATTTTCAATTAAAAATAAAAATAAAAAAGTGATATAATATTTTTAAAATGGTGTTTCGCCATAATTGCGTGATTACGTAATGCCCTGCTTCAATTTGATTGGCTATCCCTTTGAACGTACGTCCGTTTAACGCCCGTAAAGTCGCCACAAATGACGAAAGATGTTAATAATCGAATAAAACACGTTTAAAAGTCTCTATTTAGATAAAACATTAGAGATTAAACACGCAGGTGTTCACCGGCGGCGGGAAATAGTGACAAAACCAAGTCTCCGGTTAAAAACATAAACAAAACAACGGTAATGAGATTTGACAAAATGGCGGACGTTAACGGCTAACCGTCTGGTGAGAGAGGACGTTAACATCCGGGGGAGCGAGCCGTTTACCCGCACACTGAGGAGAACTACAGGTAAGTGCTGCTTTCACACCATGTCCCGTGTTTTTACCCGTAAAACGTTTAAATGTTTTAACTCTCAACTGTCCCGAACTGTATTTAGTTTAGTTAGTTTACGTTGTTTCCTTCTGGCAGCGGCCTGAAGTCTGTGACGGCGGCGGAGCTACAACTAAACTACAACAGGGAGGAGGGGGAAGGGCTTTATTTCCGTTCCGTCAGCAATGCGCTCCGACCATTCGAAACACATTGGTTCCGGTTCCTTTTTAAAATCAGATCAAAATTAGAGAACAACTAATTAATACTTGATTTATTCTGGATTATGGTTATTTTTTACGGTCCATAATTTGATAGAATATCCGCTTTAGCTTTACCACTGCTGTACTAGCATGTTCACTTCAACAACAACCTTTATTTTGTGAAACAACAGTGTGCACACTGAGAATAGTTTCAGATCCCTCACAGTTATTTGTGTTATTATGACACCTGGTGACAATTTACCTGAATGTTGGACACCCTATGAATCTGGCAGCTCTCCTGGTTATTTTACAAGATGGCGACGGTAACCCAGAGACAGCAGGTTGTCCAGAGGATGCAAATGAGCATCTTTGCTATAATCCGGCACTTTTACAGTGATACGTTGTTATCGTTGTTCATTAATGTGCACTGTCCCTAACAAATAAAGTACTGATTGATTGATTGTTTGCCGGAAAAACAGAAACAAATATACGTTGAAAAGCATATATGTCTGCGTTATATCAGCCTGACTTCATTTCAAAGAAATCCAAATCTCTGTGGCCCGCGTACTCAGTGAGTCAACATGTAGTGAAGGGAGATGGTCACAATTACGCTCCTGCTAAAGTTATTAGTTTGTATTGTCTTGAAAACTGTACAATAACAGGCCCCTTTATTTAATTTTTTTTCAAAACCGGAGCGGGCCCCAAACCACAATTTAAACGATGACTTCCAAAACCACAGCCCTCATACATTTTTCAGTAGTTTGGCTTTTTTTTTCCACTGCAAAGGCACATTTCAGGCTTTGAGGACAAAGAGCCTGCGTGCTAACGTAATATTACAGACCGCTCATGGTATAATGTGATTTCCCAGTTGTCTTTGAAAGTCCATCCCTTTCATTTAACACCGCGGACTTCTTCAGAAAAGGAAATCCAGTTTAATGACAGATACAGGCAGTGACTATTACTTTCGACAGCTTGTCAATGTTGCATGCAAGACATTTACAATGATTATATGATCACCAGTGTTGGTGATATTTCCCAGGCATTTTTAGACAGCGGCTGGCAAAAGTTGCCCCCTCAGATGCTTTTTCATTTCCTGCGCTGACCGATGTCCAAGCTCCCCGCGCTATTTTCAACCGCAGCGATGAGGAAACCAGGAGCATCGCTGACTTTAACAGGTGGTTTAACCTGCATTTGTTAACATTCGTGAGCAATAATTCATTCTCAAAAAGTATTTTTTTATTCCCACTCGTGAATACTCATCTCTCATCTCATCTCATCTCATCTTCAGCCTCTTATCCGGGGTCGGGTCGCAGGGGCAGCAGCTCTAGCAGGGGACCCCAAACTTCCCTTTCCCGGGCCACATTAACCAGCTCTAACTGGGGGATCCCGAGGCGTTCCCAGGCCAGTGTGGAGATATAATCTCTCCACCTAGTCCTGGGTCTTTCCCAGAGGCCTCCTCCCTAGGGAGATGTCCGAACGACCTCAACTGGCTCCTTTCAAGGCAAAGCAGCAGCGGCTCTACTCAGAGTTCCTCATGGATGCTGAACTTCTCACCCTATCTCTAAGGGAGACTCCAGCCCCCCTCCTGAGGAAACACATTTCGGCCGCTTGCACCCGCGACTTCGTTCTTTCGGTCATGACCCAGCTTTCATGACCACAGGTGAGGGTAGGAATGAAGACTGACCGGTAGATCGAGAGCTTTGCCTTCCTCAGCTCTCTTTTCGTCACAACGGTGCGGTAGAGCGACTGCAGCACCGCCCCCGCTGCTCCGATTCTCTGGCCAAACTCACGCTCCATCGTCGCCTCACTTCCCAGACCAGTGTGGAGATATAATCTCTCCTCCTAGACCTGGGTCTTCCCCGAGACCTCCTCCCATCGTGAATACGGTTCTCCCAAAACATGAGGTAAAAGTACAAACACTATACAATCAAACCCCTAACACACACATCACCTGAACGATGTTGCTGTATGTACGATGTGTTTGAAGAATCTCTCTGGTGTATAACACTGAGTAATGCCTGGGAAGACATGTAGCATTTGTCTTCAGGGCTAACTATCCGTCTGTTCCCAAGTGGAAGGGGTACAACAGGGGTAAAAAATATTGTAACCGCCCCATACCCACAAGCTGAACGCGCTCCTTCCAGACTGAATGGCTCCTCCGCGGGACGACCTTGACGAGCAGACCGACTAAAGAGACCACAGCGCTCTGAGCTCTTTGTCCTGGTGAGCTCAGAGCATGAAAAACACATTTACGGCTGTGGTGGCGTCCGTCCCGTGGGACAAACAAAGAGAACCTTTCTTGTTCTCGGCCCCAAGCTCCTGGAGGCATGAAGGGCAAATGTCTACAGATTGCTGTAATAAACAACACACAGTCGATTCAAAGGCAAGTGGCCCCTGCACCACTTCTTACACCCGAACCTCCGATGCCTTTGCTCTGCCCGCATCCATCTTCTAACCTCATTTGATCACTCTACACACCTGTAGAGATTGCTCACTGAATCTCTCACGGTTGTGACGCTGTGTCTGCTTCATTTCACTCTAAACAACGCCCCTGTGCTGGGATATACTCAGAACACACCACAGGCTGTCATGAGCTACTGCTTAAATCTTACTCTTAAAGAGGTTTGATGCTAGAGTCCCACCATCGAAGTCCTGTACAGACACCCGCCCGACCAATCGTCAGTCGATCACAGCCATCAATCAGGACGTTTCAACCCATTGCATCAATTAACGGTCCTACAAATCTAATGAAAACCAAACTAAGCAGGAAAATGAACGCTTGAGCATACAGAAACCATTTTATTTGAGGTGCACTTTGAGTTTTTAGTTATGCCCATGTCCCTTCCCCTAACATGGCGGGGGCGGGACATATGGTCGTTACTGCAGCCAGCCACCAGGGGGCGATCCAGGTGTTTTGGCTTCACCTCTGGGGAGCAAATTTCACAGAAGACGGGTCACTTATAGTCAAGATATCTGGCTCTGAACGAAGCTCTTTGGCAGACTAAAGACCAACCCGTTCTCATCCAAACGCATCACATTCAGACGCTTGGACAGGACCCGTAGACGCCACCTTTCAATGCACAGTGTTGCTCTGAATGTCAAACTATGACACTCCGCTACGAACACATGGTTATCGTTGTGAATTCAAACTAAATCATTTGATTTGGGTTAGGAAAAGATAGTGGTCCCTGCTAAGGCTTAATATTGCTATGGATGGGTTTACAGTTAAAGTGTAGTTCCGGCATAAAATCATCCCATGGTCTTTTTCAGCATTTGCATACATCAAATAAGCCATTGAGTTTTTTTTCCGTGAATGAACTATTAACGGAGAAGTACGGTAGAGTCGCTAACTTAGCTCAAGGCAGTACAGTGAAGGCATTTAACCACTAATGCTGCTGAAAATAACAGCAAACCTCTGCAGCAGCATGAGAAGAGTCCCTACACACAAACAGTGTAGTTAGTGAAGCCGGAGTTTATTAAAGAGTGTTTTAAAGACTTACCTACTGGCCCCTGTACCAGCTCCTCTCATAGTAAAGTCCATTCAAGTGGATTACCAAAGTCAATTCCAAAGGAAGGAGCCCATTGGTGCTTTGTTGTGTGTGTAGGGACTCTTCTCATGCTGCTGCAGAGGTTTGCTGTTATTTTCAGCAGTATTAGTGGTTAAAAAAGACGTTTTGATGCCTTAGCGACTCTCCCGGATTTCTCTGTTAGTAGTTCTCGAGGATAGTTAGAGTTAATAGTTCATACACGAAAAAAAAAACTGTCTGGATGGCTTATTTGATGTATGTACAGTAAGTGCCGGGAAAGACCCTGGGAGGATTTTACGCCAGAATTACACTTTTTAAAAAGCTTGGTGCATCCGTATCAGATGCCAACAAAGCTTCTGCATTTGACCCTCTGGGGATTAGAACGGTGAGAAAAGACAGACCATCATCACCATCATCACCATCATCACCATCATCACCATCATCACCATCACCATCATCATCATCACCATCATCACCATCACCATCATCACCATCATCACCATCATCACCATCATCACCATCACCATCATCACCATCATCATCATCACCACCATCATCACCATCATCACCATCATCACCATCATCACCATCACCATCATCACCATCACCATCACCATCATCACCATCATCACCATCACTGAGTCAAATATTTGTGACATTAAGCCACAAAATCAATCATCAAGTCATCGAGTCCTCCTGAAAGGCAGCAGAGGTCTGCTTTACAAATGAAACCGTATATACATGAAGTCAGCTGCAATAGGATCAGCATGTTGGCCTAGTTTTCTTTCCCCATGTGTTGTGGGGGTCTTCAGCACCCTAAGGGGGTCTGACGAGGTCATGTGACTCAATGTATGCATTTCCATAATGCACATGGAGACCTATCTGTTTTTGTCTGCTGTCAGAACACGTTAAAGTTTTTATCTCACAATCTGACAAGAGGAGACGGAAGTTGTGAGTGCGATTCCACTCCAAGTCAAATTATTTCAATTATTCATATATATTTCATATATATGAGTCAACATTTTCCTAAGGTGCCAGTTTATCTCCTGGGCACTGCCGGGGTGCTGTTGAGCAAGGCACCGAACCCCCAACTGCTCGGGCGCTGGTCACTGGCAGCCCCCTCGCTCTGACATCTCTCCATTAATTGCATGTATATAGGTCCTGTTTGTGTGTGTGTGTGCGTGTGCGTGTGCGTGTGCGTGTGCGTGTGCGTGTGCGTGTGCGTGTGCGTGTGCGTGTGCGTGTGCGTGTGCGTGTGTGTGTGTGTGTGTGTGTGTGTGTGTGTGTGTGTGTGTGTGTGTGTGTGTGACCTGTATAATAATAATAGAGTGGAAAAATTGAATTTCCCGTTGCGGGATAAACAAAAGTAATTCTTCTTCAGGTGTTCTTCACACAGCATGGTGATGGTAGTAGCGGTAGACCTCCTGGCGGCGTGCAATTCCGGTTCGATTCCCGTCCCTATCTGACTGTTTGTATTTGTTTCCAAATCATCAGTCATGCTCTCCTTAAATAATACTTTTAATAACTGCCTTCAGATCAGTTATTAGTTTTTTCCTCATAATAATAATGTAATTTTTGGCAACCGGCTCCTCAGCAGCTGAACATCAGCACAAACACACACACACACATACACACACACACACACACACACACACACACACACACACACACACACACACACACACACACACACACACACACACACACACACACACACTCTTGTGAATGCTCAAATGAATCCAGCTACATTATTTAAAAGTCTAACCCCTGACCCACATTCAGCACGGGCCACCGCAGGCTCAACATAAACCTCCACCTCTCCTCTTGCGCGCTGATTGGACGGCGGGGCCCGCTCGGGAACGCGCCGGCGTGGACGCGCCCGGCCTGTGTTTCCAGGAGACTCTCCCGCGTGCTCGCGCATGCACCCCCCCCCCCCCCCCCCCCCACAACACCACCACCCTCAGCTGCAATTTATAGGAAGCTTCTTGAGTGCGCGCTCGCGTCCGAAATCTGAAATCTGTGTCGGGCGTGCCCGCCAGTGGAATGCGCGCATCCGCTGCACGCACCCCCCCCTCCCTCACTCCCTCTCTTGCAGCACAAGTCCGACGCTTAATTGGAGTGATGTCGACCACAAAATGTAAATATACTTGAAGCTTTTCCTGCGGTTAGTGGAAGTTTTGGAGACTCGCGGCCGTGACCCCGAGGGGTGATGGGGAGGCTTTCTCTGCAGACTGCACCTCTCCTCTCGTGAGCTCATCATCATCATCTCCTTCTTTTATTATTTCTGCGCGAGGATGAAAACTCAACCTCGCCTTTGCACTTGGAGCAACTTCATCTCTCCGTGAGGGCTGACGGGACAGCGGCTCCTGCATCATCACCACCCCGCTGCTTCTGCGTTTCAGCGGATCTGATTCGGCTCCTTTGCGCCCTGCAGATTTTCGTGGTGGTGCTGATCCATCCAACTTCTTTCGTCCGGCGTTTATTCCCTTCCCTCATTTGATTGCTTTTTTATTTTTGTGTGTGTGAAAGAATGCGTTCACTGTCTTGATCTGGAGGATTACAGCACTGTAACATTGTCGGGTGGCTTACATGTAGCGGAGGAAAGAGGCTCTGCGCGTTTCTGAGGGATTCATCGGAGGCTTATATAAGAAGAGCCGTCATGTACGCGGGGCGCAAGAGGAGGAAACCAGTCCAAAGGGCGTAAGTTGCTTTTTATTTAACATTTAATTGTTAATTTCAGGGGATCTTTAATTGAAAATAGCCTGGGTTTAAAATGTCAAACGGTCCTGGTCCGGATCCTTAATTGGGACGTCCGTTTCTGGACCTGCACCGCCCGGAGCACCCGCTTCTCGAGCCATTTCGTTTATATTTTAACGCAAATTCATTTTAATGCACCTTGCAAAGTGACGCACAGTGTCTTCTGCAGGATATTTGTAATGAAAGGTGCATTTTTAAATGTGCAGTGTTGCTTTAATGCCTGCGGGTTGTCGCAGGCCTCACTGCGGCCTGGTTTTAACCTTCACCTCTTCTCTCTTTTGCTTTTTAATTACACACTTTTTTCTTAAATCGCAGAAAAACTGAAGCAACACACACTTCAAACTTTTTGCATTTTTTTACAATGTTGTGTTTGTGGAAACGCCACTGGGTCGCCGGGACCCTCGCGCACGGGGTTGCGCCATTTTCTGTCAAACGCCCTTCAGAGGAGACACTTTATTTCTCTCCTCGGGTTATTTTTGATCCTCTAGGATATTTACTCACCATTTAATAATAAAAACATGCATATTTTCGGTTTAATATGTTGAAAATCTCCTTTTTTTAATTGCATGTTACCGTTTTAAGGCTTTGACTTGGCTGTAAAACCCACAAACTTTCTTTTTTTAATCTGAAATTGTCTTTTTTTCAGCACTTAAATTACTTAAATTCAGAGTTGTGATGATGCAAACATCCAAATAACTAATGTGTTATTATATGAAAGCCTCAGCTGCTGCAGCAAGTGTGTTGGTGTGACATAATCAGGCAAATCACACTGATGCCATGTGTTTATTTGCCAATATTTAATAATAAAAACATGCATATGTTCGGTTTGATATGTTGAAAATCTCCTTTTTTTAATTGCATGTCACCATTTTAAGGCTTTGACTTGGCTGTAAAAACCCAGAAACGTCTTTTTTTATCTTAAATTACTTAAATTCAGAGTTGTGATGATGAAAACATCCAAATAAATAATGTGTTATTATACCAAAGCCTCAGCTGCTGCAGCAAGTGTGTTGGTGCGACATAATCAGGCAGAGTCACACTGATGCCATGTGTTTATTTGCCAATATTTAATATTACTATTTAATTATTACTTTAATTATTATTATGATATTCTTTATTTGTTGGTGCCTTACAGTAGTTTCCTCTCAGCGAGAGTGTAAAGGACAAAACTAAACTAAAATAATCAATAAATGAAATACAAAACCAGAGGAGAAAAGGCAAAAAGAACAAATAAAACATAATAATGATAATACAATTAAAACTAAGTAAATATTCTGTTAATAAAGGATTAAATTGAAGTGTAATAATTTAGAGTTATACTAATTAATAACTTGATTAATTCAGTTTATTGATAATAACAAGAACATGCTAACTCAAAATATTTCACATTCAGTTTTCTGAGGAAGTTGTTCATTAAAATGAGAAATAAAAGAATATTTGTCTTATTTCACAGGAATATACAAAAATAGGCTTTACCATGTGTTTTATTTCATGTAAAATGTTTATTTTTGTCTTTAATTTCCAGGAAAACAGAATAGGAATTGGATTAATTATTGTATTTTGATTTATTTTAAAATTGTTTGTTTTAATTTTATTTACAAAATAATCAAAATAAAAATTTCAATCAATCATCAATCAAAAACCTGCCATATCATGATTTATTGAGATGGATAGATTAAATCAGCAGTTTGAAGACATAACTTTGTACTTTATACAAATCAGTGGATTAATTATGATACAAATATATTTTATTCTCATAGCTGTGTGTGTGTGTGTGTGTGTGTGTGTGTGTGTGTGTGTGTGTGTGTGTGTGTGTGTGTGTGTGTGTGTGTGTGTGTGTGTGTGTGTGTGTGTGTGTGTGTGTGTGTGTGTGTGTGTGTGTGTGTGTGTGTGTGTGTGTGTGTGTGTGTGTGTGTGTGTGTGTGTGTGTGTGTGTAAAAAGAAAGATGGTAACTAAATCCAAGTTCTTAATGTTTTATGATTCTGTTAAACATTTGGAATATTTTCAAGTTCCAGGTCTTTATTCCTTTATGCAGGAAGCAGTCGTTGGAAATGAAATGAACATCTTAGGTCTCTCCAATAACGCTTATTAAATATGTATAAGAAAGAACAACAACAAAACAAGAATCTGAACAAAAAGAGGTGCACAAAGGACAATATTTAACATCAAAAATGTGTGTTACAATTTACATTTAGATGCAAAATGAGAGAAATAAATGCATGTGTGTATGGAGAGGTGGAATATATATACACTGGAGATCACAATTAGAGAACAAATTATATATACTTGATTTATTCTGAAATATTGTTGTTTTTTTAAATGTTCAGAATCTGATAGATTATCCGCTGTGGCTATACCTCTGCTGTACTTGCATCTTTTTTCTTAAATAACCGAGGCACTTCAACAAAACCCTTTTATTTTGTGAACAAAAGCATTATTGTATCAGAAGAGAAGATTTCAACACTGTTTTCTTCACTAGGATTTAAAAAATGAACAGGAAGTGTAGAGGCTACAGCTTCAAACGACTTCAGCAACAACAACATCAACAACTGTGTTGCCATAAAAATGAGTGCAGCATCACCAGTGGTGGACTTAACATTGTTTTAACTACAGTAATGTTACGGGTGCTTTGTAGGGTTCCTGACACTGTGGATATTAAAGGTTGAATATGTAGAAAAGCTATATTTACAGCTAAAGCTAATAAGCTAATAATTAGCTAAGCTAATACACCCATGGGGTGTTTTAAGGGGAACAGAGTGAACGTATTACTTTTCCATGGAAAATATATTTAGTCTGAATTAATATTTAAACAAACAACGACTTTGTCACATTCTGTTAAATTTGTACCAGCCATTAGCGTCCGGCATTTGTGGGTTGCCCCGGTTGTCTGCGCAGCTACTGTAGGCTGGCACTGGGTGTCCTGTTTACTTAGCTCTAACGGCTATCGCTAACGGCTAACGGCTAACTCTAACTCTTCTGCAATACTTGTTTTTTATGGTGCGATTTGCAGGAGGGGACGGGTTCAAACAGGCTCAAACAGACACCGGTCCCCTGAAGGCCACTGGGCCGGGTCTGACCAACCTGGCAACCCAACTGCTGGAATTATTTTTTGTTACTGCGACAATGATCATGGGACATTAGATGGCAGTGCTCTGCTCATTCTCCGTATTCAACCTTTGAGTGTTTCTCATAGTGACAGCCTGCGGGAAGAAACTGTTCCTGGGTCTGATGGTTTTGGTGAACAGTGTTCAGTAGCACCTACCAGAGGGGAGAAGGTGCAGCAGGTGATGTCCAGGGTGGGAGGGGTCTTCAGTGATTCCTGGAGGTCCTGGATGGCGAGCAGGTCGTCACAGATGATTTGTTCCTGCAGACCTGACTGTCTGTTGTAGTTTGATCCTGTCCTGCAGTGTAAAACTGGATCAGAAGGTTAAACTTCATGAGCTGCTGGGACTTTTGATTACTTTGTTGATGTTTGGACTCCCACCTCAGGTCCTCTGGGATTGTAGATCCCAGAAACCACAGAGTCCACAGCCGATACATGCTGTCGAGTATGGTATGCCTGCTAGAGCATCATCATGTGTTGATATCATCCCAAAATCTTGTATAGAAGTGGACTCAAAGTTAAAAGAATTTAATGTTTTAATTCAAAATATGGTGAAGTACCACAAAGGTATATTTGTTCTCATCTTAGAATGTATCACTAAATCCATAAAACCCTCTAAAATGCATTGTTGCGTGACTCAAAATGTCTTTGTAACTCAAAGAGAAGTCTCATTTCAAACTAGTTTGAAGGACCCTAAATGCTTGTTTCTAAATGGTAACCCAAGATTTGGGTTAAGATGAGTTTAGGTGATCGGAAAGCAAGTCTTGTAGGTTTTAAAAAAAATCTAGGGTCACCATCTTGTCCTGACCCTGGATGCTGATGATTGAGTGACCCCTTTCTTTCCATTTGTCAGGGTGAAGCAGGCACCAGCCGAAGGGGCCAAGTCCAACCCGTCCAAACGGCACCGAGACCGGTTGAACGGGGAGCTGGAGCGCTTGGCCAGCCTGCTGCCTTTCCCCGAGGAGGTCACCGCCAGTCTGGACAAACTCTCCATCCTCCGCCTGAGCGTCAGCTACCTGCGGGCCAAGAACTTCTTCTCGGGTAAATGTCTTCAGATCATTATTCTTTGGCATCGGTAATGGCTCATAGTGGTACTTGTTGTGTTGTGAGCGCTGGGACGCTGCTCATTTATCATATCTGCTATTTGTTTGGTACGAGGTTGACTCTGTTGCACAAGAACGGTCACATGGATGCATCGATTAGGTCTATCACAAAAACCTGTTTCCAGTTAGTGGGTCAGTTTTAGGAAATCATCTTGTGTGCCATGAAACTCAAAGAAAAGATCAATGTCAAATTAATGAGTTATTGCATGTGTCCGGCACAGAGCGATGAGCTCAGCACAAAGACTAAGGGCGCACTCACACTGTCCTTCCCCACCGTGCCCCGGGCTTTAGGGTACTTGTCCCCCCCTCCCTCTCCCCCCGCGCCCCAGGCCCGTTTGTACTCACACTACCTGGGCCTCGCGCAAATGCTTCTTGCTGTCCATAAGTCATCACGCCGTAACACGTCCCACGCATTGATTGACGTCATCGTGATGCGTCTCTTTGTTTCCAAATCTTTCTGTAGACCTCAGAGTTTTTGTGCGTCTTGTCGACTGTTTTTGAATCTTTTCATCGACCAAATCTGCAGTAAACACTCCACCTCCGCATCACACCAACGTGAACCTTTCGCCGCCATTGTTGTTGTTGTTAAATGTCCGCGCATGGTCCGTCCTTCTATTTTCTATGTCCGAACAGGTGCACATAAAATTACGTCAGAACGGTCGTAGGCCTCGTGCTCGTGCTCATGCTCGTACATGTGCTAACGCGCTCTACAAAAGCCCACCTCTCTCAGACGAGCCGTGGACGTGACTCACACTGGTCAAACGCACTAGGCTTTAGCCGAAAAAACGGTTTTGGCCCGGTACGAAAGGACAGTGTGAGTGCGCCCTAAAGGCAAGGGGGAAACTGCCTCGGCTGAGTAACACTTTGAGAGAATAGTTTTTGATTTGATGTATTGTCTCATCTCTGGATGGAAGAAAAATGTTATCCTTGCCAACGATCGAATACAGAGAGAGCAATGGAAACAGTTGTTTTTCTTCTCCCTAATGTGCAAATCAAAGTGTGTACTTGTTGAACCCCTACTACATACACATTATCTTAGAATATGAACATTAAAAACCAGGACCAAGACAAGTGAAAGAAGCTTTAATTAGAGATTTCCATCAGTGCGTTTGCATGCACATCAGTAACCAGAAAATGGCCTTATCCCGGTCAAGTTGCCCACGTTTACATGAGAGGGGGTTGAATAGGACAATGACAAAGTAACTCGACCTCCGGTACAGTAGGTGGAGCTCCGCCAACATACAGCTGATCTGAATACAGCTTTATTTTCTCGTTGGGGGGGGGGGGGGGGGACAGCCGACTTTTGGACTGAATTACGACAGAAACGGGTCTTCGTGGTAGTGATGTTTCTTGCCGTTGGGAAGTCCTCCCTCAGTTTAAAGGTAACGCTCTGTTATTGTTGTTTTTTAGACGTTGCTTTCGGCGCTGTTGCTTCCTGGTTTATTCTATTTCTGGGTCAAAAGCCACCAGCGCGGAGTGGGGCGGGGGGGGCGTCCTAACCCCGGCACATGCGCAGACGAGAAACCCGATAATATTCTTGGTAAAGCGTTTCCATATAGAAAACTCCGGCTACTCAAGGAGGTAGCTAGGTCTGTTAACCGGGGTATGAGTACTCTGATTTTACCCGGGGTACGGTGTTTACATGGTGTCTGAGAAACCGGAGTCTGACCTTAACCCCAATATAATCGGGTTTTTCAAACTTCAAGCATGCTGATTGCGTCCACCACTGCTCTTACTGAATGAAACACCAGGTTACTCTTGGGTAGATTGGTGGATTGCCCGACAAGCAGCAGTTCCCTTCTTCTTCTTCCAGTCTTTAAATGGGGTCAGGCCTTTGATCAATCTCAGCTGAACACAGGATGAAACTAAAATGGATCGATCTTCCCTTTGGGTCGATATAGCAAATGAAGTTTCACCCCAAAACATGTTCTTTTAAGCAACATTTGACGTTCGAAACCCCTTCAGCTCTTGAGCATCTTTTAGCAGAGTTGTCTTTGATGAATTCAAACAGCAGGGAGCAGTTTAAAGCGGGCGGCTGCTCCTAAATGCCCTCGGTTATTGCTTTGGTCCCTTCGACCGTTAAGAGAATGTCACAACAGCCGAGTTGCTCGCTTCTGTATTTGCGCTGGATGTGTTTCCTCACATCTCACGGCTCATCTCATCAACCAGAGATGTGGAGACCACCGCGGCAAGAGAAGAGCAACCAGCCACCGCCTTATTCAGATGATTTCATCCCGGGGAGAGGCCCTCAATATTTCATCAAGACCCATGTCGATGTATGTGTGTGTGTGTGTGTGTGCGGCATCACTTATCCGAGGAGCTTTTGCTTGGCGTCCATTAAAACCGTACGCCGAAGCATATGGAGAAGAGTTGCATGCCAGTGGACGAATGTGTACGGTCTTCTCCGCGACTCAGAGTGAAAACATTGTTATTTTAGGCGGTGATCTTTCAAGGAGAATGCTGCAATGCGGCCGCCGGATGCTCTTGAAGCATGAATAATTGAGAGAAAACCCTGGAGTTTAAAGAATTTATGAAATGGAGGCAGGGCAATGTTTGTTTAAGGCCGCGGCTGTTTTGAGATGGCTGTTTGGGGTGAGACGGACAGGATACAGCAGCGGCGATACGAGTGTGTTCAGGCGGACGGAGCGAGCGCATTTCATATTTTTATTATGTGCGCGGCGGCTTGGTTCATACGGTACGTTGTGCGTTTTCGGAGGCGTTTGATGCCCTGAAGAGACAAAGTGAAGACCACACTGACGTCTGAAGCATCTGACTCATCTCTATTATTTTCATCTCTATCAATAGCTGTTGTGTTTTTCTTTCCCATTCAATAACATATGGAAGTATTCTACCCGGCCTGTCACAGTGAATTATTGATAATGGATTTCAGTACCAATAGGTCAAAGTGTCGCCTCATAGATGAGCCCTCTTGTCTAACTGCATTAGCCCACTTCCTGGACAGTCTATGAGTAATTGAAGAGCTCAGGACCCTTACATTAAGGACGCAGCTCCACGGAGAGAGGAAGCTCCGCGGACCCCGAGGGCCCGTCGCCCCGGGGCCGCCTCTCCAATCAGCTGTAGTTGTTGTATGTAAACAGTGCAAATCCTGCTTGTCAGTGCCAGCCCTTGGCCCATTGGTGGGCTGTGGAGCGACTCCAGTGAACTCTGGGAACGCTGCCATCGCTTCAACTTTCGCCTCTGTTTGGATGAACATACGAGAGGCAGTGCTTTACCCATGCACGGGTTATGAGACAATGGGCCCCCTGGGGTCCCCCACCCTGTCGACATAGTCTGCTTTAGTCATTTTGAATCTTTTAGTGGTCATTTTGGGTCCTCCTTATAGTCTCTTTTTAATCGTTTATTGTGTCTGTGTGGTTGTTTCGTGTCTCTTTGTGGTAATTTGTTGTCGTTTGAAGTTGTTTTGTCTCTTTCTGATTGTTTTATGTCCATTTTAATTCATTTTGCACCTCCCTTTGGTCATCGTATGGTTGTTTTGAAGCTTCTTGTAGACGCTTTGCATGTTTTCGTGGTGATTCAACATGTATTTCTTATCTTGTTGCATCTCTTTGTGGTCATTTAGTGTCTCCTTATAGTCTCGTTCATCTCTATTTAGTCATTTAATGTTTCTTTGTGGTCATTTTGTGTCTTTTTGTAGTCATTTTGTGGTTGTTTTGCTTCTTCTTGTAGTCGTTTTTTATCTTTTCGTGGTGATTTGTATCAATCTTTAGTTGTTCTGTGCGTCTGTTGTAATTTTAAGTCTCGTGGTAGTCTTTTGCAGGTAGCTGTAGTCTTTTAACGTTTCTATGTGGTCGATTTGTCTCTTTGTGGTTATTTTGTGTTTCTTTGTGGTCATCCTGTTCAGGACCCCTGATCCTAGATCATTATAGTTCCCAACCACCTTGGCAACAGTGTTTTTTTATTTGACAAAATAGTTGACAAATAAAACTGTTACGGGATGCACTGTAATTGCTTTTTCCCTCAAACGTGTGTGTGCATGTGCGTGCGCGTGCGTGTGTGTGCGCGCGTGTGTCAAAGCCCAGTTAATCTGGCTGACGGTATTATCCAGCCCAGCTGCCATCTTTGTTATTGTCAGGCGCTACAGTGGGCTCGTCCCCATCAGCCAGTCTGAGGAGAGGGGCGTTAACTCTCAGAAAACCCATCACACTGGGATCCCCCCATTCTGGGTGTGTAAGAACCATCTTCACAGCTGTTGTCTGCCTCTTGGATCATTTCTGCTCCATGCGTGATAAACACAACTGTGGTTGATGTGGACATTTATCTGAGTTATTTTGTGACCCTGGAGGCGCTGCAGCACCTGGTTTTGAAGCTGACTAGTCATGAGTTTTTCTCTTATGTGTCGTGTGTACCTGTCAACAGCAACACATCCGGCAAGATTTTCACTTTGGGCTGAACGCGTTACACCACATTACTGCACCGAAAGGCCACATGCAGTGTCTCTCTGAGTGTTAGTGCTGTCACACATAACTGGTGTGGAGAATCACTGATACGCTCGTTGGTGTTAGTTTGCTCTCTCCTCTTTATCCATGGTTAGAGTGACTTTTCCAAACACTGCTCCGGAGACGCTCGTCTCAAAATCTAATTGTCAGATTGCCGGAAAATTTGGTTTTTAATTATCGGATTATTTGGAAGATACCGTGACCTTCTCTCTAGTGTCACATTCAGGCTCAGTTTTCTCATTAACCAACATTTATTCTCAATTCTCATCCAGTTTGTTTGTGTCTCGTGCACGCACGGGTGACGTGATACAGTCTTGTTGATGTTTTCATATCAACATGCCACAGACTGAAGCATTCTTTCATGTAAATGTCTTGTGAGGAAGGGGATGTATTCAGTGTGTTTATTAGGCCTCAAGGATGATCACAACTGAAACAGGGACTGTGAACATAATGCAGCCAGGTGGAACTGACGCTGGGGGACAGTTGGTCCAGTCGGACCTGTTATCTGGAGCAGAGACAGTCATTAGCTGATAAAAGGGGGCGTTTGATTCCCTCTTGTTTGTCTCCTACCTAGTTTTAAGATCACAGTAGAGAAAAAGAGACAGTGGTGATGAGTTGTATTTATTCATAACCTTTTGCTTTCGTTGTTGTTGCTGCTCACCTTACTTGTTTACTTACTGTTTGTACATATATCTATAAAAGTAACGTGTTACTCTGGAGTTACATCCGGAGCAAAGACGGAAATGAGGTGACGTCGTATAAGAGCGCTAAAATTAAAGCAAGGAGGGTCGGGGTGGTAACCTGACTCCTCCAGATGGATTGATTTGCATGATTCTCATTTGCTCAGCATATCCAACTGGGAACTCTCCTATCTCTGTCTGTCACCAACACACGGGCCAAATCAACCAATCAGATCAACGAAGCGTATGACGTGCTAACAGCGTCGAGGCAAAGCTCAGAAAGCAACATGCGGGTAAACGATATTTTCCGTTTGTGTAACGCAAATTTACAGATAAAAGGCCCATTTTCAGGAGCCCGGTCCATATTCAACAGAAGGATCCAAGAGAAAGAAGAGTTAGCGAGTGTTTTGCTCCATAGCTGCTCATCTCATCCGTTGAAGCCGCCATGTTGTTTACACTAAACAGTGGCTTCTCGTTGCGTCACACTTTAATCCGACTCAAAACCAACGCTGATTGGTTCGGTCGTCAGGCAAACGGCTCCAAATTTTCTCGGCGGCACGTTACAAGACTGATCTGAGAGTAAAATACAACAGAGCACAGAGATCAGGACGGACTCACGAAGCTATCGGGGTGGTGGATGGGTCCCAAAACCCGGGACATTTAACACCTGTTTTCTAATCTTAACCAAGTCATTTTCATGGTCATGGTCACGCACCGGTGGCCGTTTCACAGCATCAAACAGAATAGTCGTATTTCCTAAGATATCACATAAACCCGTTAATGAGAGTACGTTGCACATACTGGTATATCACCTCCACCATACTTGCGCTCAAGTGACATCTTGTAGACGTATCCATCATGTGCGAAAAAAAATGTCATAGTTAAAAGTAACTTTATCTGCATTTAAAGAACAATTTTTAGAGCCTCTCCTGCTGCTCGTGTAGCTGCTCCAACACGACACGGTTTCACGTTCATTGTGTTTTTCTTAAACTCCTGTATTACCTGTACGACTTTTCAACGGTGTGTATGACGGCAGGGTTGTTTCGGCTTTCTTTCAGTTGGTCAGAATTGATCCCGTGGGGGGGAAAGCGTTTACGGCTGAGAAAACCCTGACGAGATCCTGGATGACACAACTAAGCCAATAAAGGCTCTCTTGGGTTTCTTGGAAGAGTCCTCTTTGCCTGCAGCCAAACACTTTGATTGTCCCTTTCCTTTTGCTGCCTGTCCTAATTCACACCCGATCCCTTCTTCTTCTTCTCCTCCTCCTCTTGTTTCTCTGGAGAGGTGCCCTGGGTTTTTTCGAGGGAGGCCGCAAGAATCAAACCTGACGTCACATGACCGCTGTTGCATAAGCAGCACTCTCTCAGAGGCATGTCAGACGGTTGTTATTGTGCTCAGAGCCTTCACATAACAACGTAGTTAGAGCACAGCATAAACCAGAAGCGGTTGCAGGATATGAAATGATGATTAATCCGGTGATTTTATCTTGGCAGCATGTTAAAGTGAACCGCAGCTCTTTCACATACACTCTATTGTAAATATAGATGGAGATTAAGAGAAATAATCCCTGTGACTGCAGAGGGATTCACTTCACTGTGTGTTTGGCGTCGACTGCGTGTTGGACACTGAAGGCTGTGTGGGAATATTTGAAAAGTGTAACACAGATTGTTCCAGGTCAGTGTCAACAACTCACAAACCAACGTTTTACTTTTTGAGCTCAGTGTCAGCATCCCCATCAGTTTCCAGAAGGTTCCCACAGATCCTCAAGAACGTCTTAAAAGGCATCGGATTCATTAATAAAAAAATTAGGCCATAATTGATATTAAAATATCTTCTGATCGTTCAGACATGGGACGTTTTTTTTTTCTATCAGTCATTACACGAAAATGTAAATCCACATTTACGTCTTGCAGACCCGGATTGGCTATTAAGCTAAGATTTTGCGGCCATGTATACGAGGTAGAAAGTTCAGTACAATAGGAATCAAGGCAGTGGAATCCCACATGCAGATCGAGGCCCCGTTTACACGACAACGCTCGCGGATGAAAACGACAAAATATTTAATCAGATGTGCCTTTCATTTAGGCGAAATTGCGTCCGTGTTTCCGTAACATCTGTGTGCAGAGTTCAGGTAACCAACAGCAAACATGTGGGACTGTTTCCATCAGTGGGACAAGTGTTCAAGTGTCCTGGGTGGAGCCGAGGCGGTGGGAGGCTGCAGACCGTGCTGCAGATCCCCGTCACGCTGTACGGCGTCCTGCTTCTCCGCTGTTAGGGAGAGAAGGAGAAGGACGTTTCCCAGCATGCACCAGCTCTGGGTGCTGTTGTGTGGCCGCGCTTCACAGCTCCACCTAGACACCCGACGCGCACGTGACATTCAATTTCACACACTTTTGTGTCACCATGTGCACGCAGATTTCCCCCCAAAGACGCTCGTCTAAACTCTGAATAAAAAGTGAGAACGCAACGGCGCTTTTTGCGTTTCCTTTCTAGATCGTCTCCGTCTAAACAGGACCTGAGCTGCGTACTGGAGACCATCCTGCGCTGGGATCACACCAGTCAGTCCAGGGGTGTCAAGTGGGGGTTCACTACTTTCGACCTCGTTACTTCCAGCGCCCTTGCTCGGAACACACACATCTTTGAACTCTTCATTTTGATCTCAACTATACGTCTTTAAACTTTCCTGACTGTATCTTCCACGCTTTAGATGCTATCGCAGCATCAAAATCTGTCCGCATACAGTATAAACACTAGGGTTTGGCGCTATCTTCAGTTTTTTTTCTTTCCACTGGCTCACTGGCCCACTGGCCCACTGGTCCAGCGATCCAACGATCATAAAGAGCTAAAAATGTGCCGTCTCTACACGCTGTTTCCCCCCGCTGTCTGATGAGCAGCTGTCCGAAGGCGTTCTTCCGTCGCAGACCGTTAAAATACCAAAATTAAGTTGTAATGGCCCGGAAAAATTGCTACAAAAAACTACCGCCAGCGATATACTCTGCGATCGCCAATAGCCCCTATATTTGTATTAATTTCATTCAGAGTGACATTAAAGTCTTCAAAAGTTGCCTTCAGCTGTAGGAACCCTGTTGTGAAAGTCAGTAACTTGCTGGTAAACATCGTAGATCATCTCTACACTTTGGAAGCCAGAGAGTTAATGTTGAAAATCATAAAACTCAAATGTGAGCTGCTGGATGTGCACAGTTTACTACCACGGTTGCCCTGTAAACTTTATGAAGTGATAATATGCCTGTATTATGTGTGTAGCTGTGTGTTTATTACTCCTTCCATTTCTGAAAGAAGCAGTTTACTGCTTGAACATTGTTTTAAGTTTTAACAGAGATGTTTTTTCAGGAACAAAACCTTATAAACTGCATTTCTAGCCCCATAATTCGACGTTCGTAAACAGCATAAACGTTTATAAAGAGAAAACAGGACCTCTGAATGTGTTCCTGCTGATTTTTTTTTGTTTCATTGTTAAAATACCAGCTCCCCCCAAATCAACCACACTGACAAAACACGTTTCATTATCCGGCAGTGGAGGAGAAATTAATTTTTCACAAGTTTCCATACTGGCGGACCATTATATCTATTATAAAAGCACCAGCAGTACAATGTCTTCCATTAATAGAGACGTGGCGAACATGGACCTGCACACGCATCAGGCAACTCCCGCTGGATCGGGACATGAATATAGAAAATGAATTATGTAAAACACTATTCTGATCCAAGTAGGAGAGCTCCAGTGTACACCGTAGACCGAAAAGTAGGTAGCACCCCGCATGTCTTTGTTTCCCTTCGCTCCACCGATGTGTGAGAAGTGTTTTGGCGAAAACAATGCGGCCGAATTCATGTCAATCAATTCAAATTAATTCTCTGTGGTTACATGTGCAGAGCATGTTGCTACGGGCCTGATGTCTGAGGGAAAACTAGGCTCCGCTTTAATGAAATGAATGTGCATACATCGCCGCAGTGACACGGCACGCATACGACTGGCACACAGCTGGAGATATCTGTCAGAGCTGCTGCGGTCCGACGGCGTTTCTGTAGCATGATGCTGCTGCTGCTGCTGCTGCTGCTGCTGCTGCTGCTGCTGCTGCTGCTCCAGGATTGGTTATGTAAGCTGTTGCGAAAGTCTTGTGACACGTCATGACACCCATCTCTGTTTTGGTGTGAACGAGGGCGACGATTCGAAAACGGCACCCCCTCCTTCCTGTAGATTATCTATCCGCACACAAATGAAAGGCAGGGCTATCTGGGCTACATGATCAGCAGTGGGTCATCCCTTCATGACGACCTCCCCTCCCTCCCTCCCTCCCTCCCCCATCTCTCTCTCTCTCTCTGCTCGTCCTTCTCTCCGTCCTTCCCCTGCGGGGCTTAACCCCATCCCCCAGCCCCGCTGATCACGATACGGGCAGAACGAGGAATGCAGGCCACCAAAGGGGAAACCTGGTAATCAGTAGTTACCCCTCCCCGCCCTACCCCGCCCAAATCCCATCACTCCTCACCTCCCTCTTCTCCTCCTCCTCCTCCTCCCACCTCTCTAGATGGCCTCCCATAAGCAAATATGCAACCATGTGATTGAGAAACCTCGGGAGACACGAAAGCAGCACAGGGTGCGTGCTTTCCCCCTGCATTAGTGACCACGTGTTCATGTTCAGCCTCTATGTGTGTGTGTGTGTGTGTGTTGCATGCATCCATGTGTATGTTAGTGGGGGTGGTATGTGTGCATCGCGTGTTCATTTACTGCAGTGTTTGGGGGGTGAAAGAGTTGAAACGTTCTATATTTACTTGCTGCCATTCACACTCTGGTAGAATAATTAACACACAAACATGCTCACACACATACTGTACGCCACTGTACGCATGCATCGCCGTGTGCGCGTGTCTGCATGCGTACATGCTGACACACTCGTTCACTGTGCTCCTCTATGTCATGCGCAGTAGGAAAATATCATCACTGCCATGCAGAAGTGAAATGTAGCTGGTTATACTTTGTTTGTTTTTCTGTAAGATGATCAGTGCTGAGCAGGCTCCTGATAAATTATCATGTTGTGTTTTATTTGCTTTTAATTTGACAAAAACACACAAAAAGACGTATTAAACGCTCCAACTTAACGCTATTTACTCTGAACTAAAACTCAGTGTAGAAATACTCTGTTACAAGTAAAGGCCATGCATTTTTTTTTCAATGAATGTAAAAGTATAAAGTTTGGGCATCAAAACACACTTTGAGTTACCAAAGTAAAGCTAAAAGCACTCATTATGCAGAATGGCCCATTTCAGAATAATTTTTTATATTGTTGGATTTTAATTGATGCATTTATATGTTAATCACTTTAATGTCGGAGCTCATTTTAATTATTTATATATGTCTTGGTAGTTTGAAGTTTTATCTTTCCCTATAATAAAACATCTGAATTTATTTGTTTATAAATAATTGCTATAATTTGTATTGATCTCTATCTGCAACACAGCTAAAGTGGAGTACAGTACAAGTACCTCAAAATTGTACTAAAGTCAAGTCAAGAGATCTTTATTGTCCCCGGAGGGCAATTTGCAGCACAGTCAGCAGCAAAAACAACAGTAAAATGCACAATAATGACGCACACGATGACAAAGAGCTAATAGTTAAAAGAGATGGAATACACAACGGCGTGAGTGACATGGGACAACAATTAACAATCATCAATCAACAAAGTGCAGTATATGAGTCAACACACTTGAACAAACAAAGGCATATCATAATACCATCTCTATTTAAATGATTTTAATGAAAAATCACAATTATCAATATGTATTCATAGAAATATGTAATTGATCACAGCTGTAAGGTGCTGGAAAAGCTAGAAATGGACCTTGAAAGTGCTTGAAAAATCCTTGAATTTGACCTCAGGAATGGCGAAGGAACCCTGCACATAGTTTTACATGAGTTCACAACGTAAACAACGTGTTCCCGTGTTCGATACAGCAACCGGGAGCGTCATGTTTTTGACATGCAGGGCCGCCCAGGGCATTGACAAGTGAAGCCGGTCAGTGAGGGTCCTGACAAAACGGCTGCATGTGCGAGTTGGTTTGAGAAACGTGTTGCAGCGAATCTCTCTTTTAGGGGATTTTCTCCTGTGCTATAAGTGTTCTCCTACACACACACACACACACACACACACACACACACACACACACACACACACACACACACGCACACGCACACACACACAGTTGTCACTACTGATCCGCCTCCAGAGTGCTTCCTCTACAGTATCAGCATCCTGACCTGCACTTCCTGATTAACCTGATAACATGTTACAGATTAACACCTGAGCTGAGCGTTTGAAAGAGCGCTGCGGCGAATTTAGACTTCCTGGTGACAGTGTGATGCTAAAAGGAGCTTGTAAATAAACAACCCTGGTGCAGGCTACTTTTCCAGGTCACTTTATTCTCTTTTGTTTGGTATGTTTCGTCTTTGATAAAATTGGTCAAAAATCCCTCATTAAGACACCCAGACCTCAAGGAACACCAAAAATGTATCCTGTGATGTGGGATAAAGAACTTTTGACATTTGGTGATGTATGCAAGAATAGCATTTTATAAGCTCTTGCGTAAACTGCTCAAAAACTCCCTTATTATTGTGAATATCTGTATGAAACCATCCATCCTCTAGGCCTGTGAATGTTCTCATTCATCCTCTAAACACCTCGGTCTCTAGTTTGCGGTTGTAAAGTTTCATGAGGCAGTAGTGATCCAAGAGATCACAACCGCTCATGTCAGACAATGAAACGTCTCCTATGGGGACTGACATCGTCACACATGAAGACAACTGGGCTCCTTGAATCCTCCAGAGTCTCAGCTGTACAGTCAGACCCAGTTCATGTAATTCAGGACTGCTTATGGACCAAAGTATGCAGGAATATTACAATACTACGTTTAAGAATAGGACAAAATAACACATTGTACTTCATGCATTTTTTTTGATGATCATAAAGTGTGCGTGTCTGTAAAGGGGAGACTCGTTGGGACCCATAAAACCCATTTTCATTCAGATGTCTTGAGGTCAGAGGTCAAGGGACACCGTTGCTACTGGTCATGCCAGTTTTTCCTTCACCAAAACTTCGCCTAACTTTGGAGCATTGACTCGCCCCCTTCCAACGGATCCCTTAGATCGTCCGACACCTTCACTCCAGCTTTGATACAGATCTTTGCGGCATCACAAAATCCAAATGTACAGCGACATTGCACCGTAGGTCTAAATTGAAGCATGTTCCTACATCTGTATTGCCTCTTCCTCATCTTTAACTGACTCCGAAACTGATTTTGACCAATGACAGACCAGCAGGCAGCCATTTTGATCTAATCAGCTTATATTTCATGTTATATTAGTTGATTTTCTCTCGTACAGCCCACTTGAAATTACTCGATTTGTCAAATATCTTTATGATTCTCCAGAACGTTCATTAACCCTTCATGCTGGTTTTTGAAAGTACAGCGTGCTCAGTGAAACAACATCACCGCGGATGCATTTCCGGCACAAAGCAGGTCGAGAGAAACACGCCGAATGATAGATAGAAAACACAGAATGAGCCACAGTCACCAGTAATGGGGAGGATCGGCTCACTGTCGTCGAGGCTTTCGGTGACAAAGAAAAACCCTGCACCTGCAATAAATAAATAAAAATAAATACACTCGGCCACAAACAACTGATGACCTTCTCAGCCGTGAACGCACAAGCAAGTCTTTATTTTGCTCTCCCCGTTGCTGCCTGCGGTCTGAATCGGCCCTGGCACGGATCCAAAACAAACTGCAGCGCCTCCACCTCCTCCCTGCACCATGTTACCAGTATGGGGGCCGTGTGGGTTGGGCGTGTCCTCTAATCGCAGCTGAGGATGTCCGACACCACGGGTCCCTGTCACCATACCCCCCCTCTCCCCCATCGGGCTTAATACGCTGTGTTAATGCTGTCCAAATATAGCACTGTTTCATGATTCAGACTCCTGCTATTGTCGTTCCATGTGACCTGACAGCAAAGACATGCAATATGTGATGTAAACAAACAAATTATCTCTGAGTTCTCTACGCGCTTTTACTCACTCACTGGGAAAAGAAAGGCTTATATATAATGTATTGTGTTAAAGTTGATAAATAAAGATATTGCGTTCCACCACTACTGATGCTAACACCGTACGACAGCGTGGTTGGAGCTCGTCAGTCGCGGCAGCGCTTCCTGAAGTCTGCACGACTACATCTAAAAATAACCCTGTAATTACGGACAAGAGAAAGTGTCGGTTTTAACAGCGGCTCTTTGGTGTTAAGCAACACTTTATCTCAAATCTGTCCTGTGATTGGTTGTAATCACTCGGTAAAGTCTCTTTTTGGCAGCGTCGTGTCGGGTTTGTTTTGCTATCAAGGGTAGGACGGCGGCCTGTAACAACGCTGCTGGAAAGATGCCAGGACGGCATGTTAGGGATTGGACAGGAAATTGAAGCGGCACAGGCACAGAACATCCCCTGCTAATCCATTTGTAAATAGCATGATGGGACAAATTGAAAGTGGTCAAAATATTTGATAAATATTTGCAGTGAGCTAAATGTTTTTTGTTGGGGGGGGGGGGCTCAGCTTAAAGTAAAGCTCCCTGTGAGATAAACCTCCAGCAGGTCTGGCTCTCTCTGTGGAGCCGCGTCGGTAAGCTTTATTCTGCTGGAGGCTCCGTGATGAAAGCCGGGACCGGAGCCAAGCTGGCCTCTGGGTCACAGTCCCAGAACGGAGAGATCTGTCCTCTGAAAGTGTCGACGAATGGCCTACAATTGGTTTTGAAGGTCTGTTGGGTTCTGAGAATGGGTCTCCCTACAATGACGTTCATGTTGAAGGAAGCTAGATTCCCGCGTGGATCATGTTCACTGGCAGCGTTATCTTCCAGTCCAGGAAGGGACTCGTTCTTCTGGGGTGGACGGTTGGAGTTTAACTAAAGTTCTATCCAAATTTCTGTTGATTTCTAAAATTCGTGTAATGTTTCTAATTTGTTTAATGGTGTAAAACTAAAGGCTGACTTCTTACCTTTCTAACCGAATATTGTATTAAACACTTTTAACCACTAACTTCATCTTTGTGTTACTCGCACGCTAGCCTTGTGAGGCCACCCTGATCTTGCGAGCTCCATTGTATTTTACTCGTAGATCAGTTAACTTGCGGCAGAGAAAATTTGTAGTTCGACCAGCGACCGAACCGATCAGCGTTGGTTTTGAGGCGGATTTGAGTGTGACGCACCAAGAAGAGACTGTTCAGTGTAAGCATCATGGCGGCTTCCGCGGATGAGATGAGCGTAGCTATGGAGCGAACTGCTCGCTAACTCTTTGTTCTCTGGATCCTTCTGTTGGAATATGGACCGGGCTCCTGAAATTGGGCCTTTGATCCGTAAATTCACGTTAAACACAAACAGAAAATATCCTTTACCCACATGTTGTTTACTTTCAGAGCTTTGCCTCAACGTTGTTAGTACGTCACACACTTCGTTGATCTGATTGGTTGATTTGGCCCGTATGTTGGTGATAGACAGATGGTTTATCCAATCATCATCCAGTATTTTCGCCCCTTCCCAAAAGTTCTCCAAACCAGAGTTCAGATGGATCTGCTGAGACGATGAGAATCAATCCATCTGGGGGAGTCAGGTTACTCACGCGCCCCTATTTGCTGTAAACACTGGGAGCTGATCGTCCAAATTAACATCAATGCTGTAGAGACATTAGTACTACAGTCCTTCACGATAAAATATACGTTTTTAATGTAAACCACCACCTGAGTTGCTCAGGCTAAGCATTGCCCAAACGTTCTTATTACTTCCTCTCATTAAAGTCAGCTGCGTATAAAAATTAGACATGTAAATAACCGCATACAAATATGGAATTTCACCTGTAGAGTCCTAAAAGTCTATAAATGAATTCACTTCGGCACTCGGGTAAAGAGCGACAAAATGTGTCCGGATGTGTCTGGATAGTCAATGCAATTATATTTGTATTTATATACAAATTACAATGTTAAAATCACAATAATCCAAGTGATAAACACATTAAAAGTGTGAAAACTATTAAAGAAAGCAGGCAGAACTACAGAGAAAGTCAACAAAAACAAAATTCGCAATTGACTTCGCAAAGAATAAAACAAAGAACATTAAAAACAATGGTAAAAAGGTTAATTTTGAACGTAGTCAGTATGAATAAGCTCCTCATAGGGAGAATAGCAGGTGTGACACAGAGATGCTCACCTATTGAAAGAAGTAGTAGTGTTCAGTTAACATCACATTGCATGTATTTATCAACCGAAACAACAAATGCTAACGTGATCCTTTAATAGGTGGCATGCATGTAGAGACGCTGCAGCATATGTTAGTGATTCTCGTGGTAATATGGTGAATCTGACGTACTTTGTCCAGGATAATGGTGACGTGGGATCCTCAGATGTCTAACAGAGGCTGTGGGGATCCGACCCGTTCAGCTCAGAGTCTGTGTTTTATTGTTTGTTGTTTGTTGTCCAATATTTTGGAGCTCCATTATGCAAAGACAAGCATGTTTGGGGAAAGCCAAGCTGTTCCATTCAGTTCAGTAGAAAACGCCTTGGGGTGATTGCCGGAGCGCCATTATGCCACACGTACGCGGTGGCAGTGGGAATGTAAATTTTTCATTATGTACACTTGTGCCCAGTGAAGCTCGCTAACAAGATCCGCTCTTTGTCCTCCTCTCGGCCATTCAGGAGGCTTTCTGTTGGCCCACTTCTGCTGATGTGTAAAGCACTAAAGTACAAACACTGCACAACACACACACGCACACACACACACACACACACACACACACACACACACACACACACACGGTCGGTGCAGTGATTTTATTATAGGATCTTCACATTAAAACCTTTCTTTTCTAATTCTTCTTCTTTATCAGACAATATTTGATGTTATAACTTTTGCGAGATGACAAAATACTTTGATCTTGACCTGAAATAATAATAATAATAATAATGTTGTAGTCATTCATCTAAACTCAGCAGACGTGCCTGGCAAAGACCGACCTGCAGTTATTAAAACTGCAGCTGCAGCCGAACTGAACGTCCCACAGCGTGTTAGTGATGGATGGGGAGTCTGCGGTAGTCTGTAGTGACCGAATAACAAATACAAGGCACTGTAGTGTTATAATTAGAGACCGTTTGTGTAACAGTCGCACGAAGAGAGAAAGAAATCCTTAAATCATAATGTAGTGATTGTGTGATCAGTGTAGGTGACAGTGAGTCGGGGCGACTCGGGTTCGATCCCCAGCTCCTCCGGTGGTCTGTAGATGTCCACTGCCATCTGTGTGAATGTCTGTGTTAACGGGTGAATGTGACAAACATTGTGAAAGCGCCTTGAGTAGTCAGAAGACTAGAAAGACGCTTTAGTCCATTACCATTACACTTGAGACTTTGGGTGGATCCAGTTTCTTGTGTTTTTGTTTAAATATGTGTTTTAAATTATAGATGCCTTCTGGAATTCTGTGTAGAGCTGCAGCCATTTGTTGATTAATTATAACTATTTTGAATATTGATAAATCGTTTTGAGTCATTTGTTTATGAAAAAAAGGTAAAGATCCTCTGTTTCCAGCTTCTTAAATGTGAATATCTTCTGGTTTATTCCCTCCTCTATGACAGTAAACTGAATATCTTTGAGTTGTGGACAAAACAAAACATTTGACGACATCATTATGGGCTTTTTGGAAACACTGGTTGTAATTTTTCACAATTTTCGGACGTTTTAGAGCAAACAACTAGTTGATTAATCGTGAAAATGATTGCAGCCCTAAATCTGTGTCCATTTTATGGTTGTGAGCATGTATGAGGGGACAGTTTGCACTTGGTATCCAAAAAAAACTAATTTGCTGCACAATATGGTGCAAACATTAATGGATGCATTCTCAACTATGTAAATATACATATATTCAATAGTGACTGCGGAAACAATCGAAAAAACTTAAATTATTTGTTTCTTTTAAGAGTTTCTAGGAACCCTAGATACGTTGAATCTGCGCGTTTTTGCACCACAGCGACCCGACTCGTCACACACTGGCGCTTTGTGTGTACGTGGCGTAGTCGTTGCTCTGGGCGTCTGATATTGACGTGGATGTGTTCACGGTTGAGTTGAAAGCCCAGTCTGTGCATTCAGACGCTAAAGGGTGCCAAATAGCGTTCATATCAACGTATATGTGGTTTTTAGAAACGTACAATCCCAACATTTCATTCTGCTGACTGGTCTGTTTTGTACGTTTGCTATTATATTTTGTTAGTAGGGAAGAAGCAGGGGGAAAAGAGATTTATAGAGTCCAACGTTAAGCCTTCAGATTAATGTTTCATCCGGCCAATGGTGCAATACTCAAAAATATTATACATGCAATATTTACATAACATAGAAACAGCACATTTGAGAAGCTGGAACCAACATATTAATGGCTTTTTTTGCTTGCCAACTGACTTAAATCAGCTTCATTAATAGCACAGGTCGGCATTCTTGTCTTCTGTGATAGCTGATGGAGGAGGCAAACAAAGGGAGATGAAGCAACAAAGAACCCCGTCTCTCATTAAACCGGGGACATTGCGTTGGCATTATGTGCAAAGCAACCGTCAGGTCATGAGTATACCACATTTATGCATCCTCTGTTTTCCAAGCTGCCTGGGAGCCATGGCATCAATGTTTATTCTTATTTTTGCCAGCTGTGAGTAGCTCCTACGTTTCTTTGTGGGTCAAGAACGCTACTCTCTAACATATCTTGCATGCGATGCCCACGCCATCTCCTCCCCGGTACGTTAGATTATGTCACACATTGTTCTCCGCGGCCCTCGAAAAGTCGATCCAAGGTGTCCGTATGGGAATAAGGTCAGGGGTGTCCAACCAAAGCTGTGACTCGTGTGAAGGTACGAGCCGAGTCGGACTCCCCGCACAAAGCCCATATGCTGTCCAGTGTCTGCCCTGACACTCCTAACACCGCCCCGCCCCTCAGATGGACTCCTTGTTAACCCCCGTTTGCAGACAACAAAAGAATCTGACCCAGAACCCAGTCACCCAATCATGTCATACATCACCCTCAGGGTCAGAGGTCATCACGGGTCGCAGCACGGTGCTCCCGCAGGGGTCAGAGATTAATGTGCTTGACCACTGCTCTCTTTCTCATGACATCACCGCAGCTCGGCTCGTCGTCTCACGTCAACGGAACAAATGATTATATCAGCTGCAACTAACGATTTACTCCATTATCATGAATCAACTGATGATCTGTTGTCAGCTGGAGTCCTGTTTATTCTGACCAACAGTCCAAACACTCAAGGGAGAGTCACAAAAACATAATTTGGTTGTTTGAAGCACAACAACATCTGATTGAATGTGCTGAATTAGTGCAAAACACTATACTGTATATACCAGGGGTCTGCAACCCGCGGCTCTTCAGCCCCTTTTCAGTGGCAAAAAATGATTCAAACAACGTGTAAATAACGTGTTTTTTGCACAGTGGACGAGGGAAAACATTTTATCTTGGAGTTCAAGGGGATATTGAAAAAATATTACGTGAAAATATGCGTCACATCCTTGCTCTACGGCCCAGCGCCTTTCCCTGCAGGGGGCTAATGTTGACGTGGTGACCCGCACTGCTGGTGGATAACCCCCCCAAAAAAACATTAGAGAAGGAAAATAGTGTTTCGTGGACATATTCATTTGCGTTCACATGATGGTGGCTTACCCGTACGCTCGATATGTGGCGAGAAACTAGCGAACAACCACAGTTTTAGGACAGGTAACAGTAACTACATATAAACCTCTATAAGCTGTGACATCAAATATGTTTTTTGGCTCCAGACAAACTTTATCTGGTGGAAGAGGAGGAAAAATGGCTCTTTTGATAGTAAAGGTTGCAGACCACTGGTATATACTGTATGTATTGTGTCTAAATGTGTCATTTACCAAAGCTGTAAGGTGCTGGAAAAGCTTTAAAATGCACTTTGACATTTCTTGAAAAGTGCTTGGAAAAGATGAAGGAACCCTGAATATTGAACCCAATTTCCCCCAGGCCACATCTCCAGACAATAAAATGGCATTTTCTAAGACGGGCGAAGGAGAAAACTTTTTTTGAGATTTGGCAACACCGCCAACCAACTCTGAAAACAGATTTTTGGAAAGCTAAAGATGGCTGTTAGACGTGTAAATATCAAATGTTAGCTAAATAAAATACATAAAAACAAAATGCATTATGCACATATAACTTTTCATCCATCCACATGCCGTTCAATACGCTTTCAAAAGAGGCCACGCCCACTTAGGAGACAGGAAGTGTGCACCATCCGCTCCATCTTTACCAGAAGAGCTGCTGCCACAGACGGCTCTGCAGTGCCACTAGCGGTCAAAGAGCCCCGCAGGTCGCCTTAAAGCTGCAGGAAGGTTGTATGCGTTGTAGGTGCACAGAGCGAGCTGCTGAAATCTTAAAAGCTTTGCAATGTTCAAGGTTTTTGCTTTCATAGAAATAGTCCTGCACCCTGCAGCGAAGGCACGGAGATGAGTGTTTGTGGTGGATGCAAATATTCTTCTATTCAAAGCTTCATCTTCACTTTTACCAGTGCACATGATTTGAATGCAACAAAACACTCTGGAAAACGTATTTTTCCCTCCACATATCGAACCCACCAGCCTGCTATCAGCTTCACATGCTTTGAGCACATGGAAGACGGAAAAAAATAAAGTTATGACGTCACGCTGGGAAAAAAGGAGAATCCCATTAGGATGGGAACAGCTGGGGCCACCAACCAATGACCAACCGAGAGGGGGGAGGCAGAAGGGACCGGGGGAGGAGCTGGGGGAGTGGACGGGGAGGGGGTAAGGGGGGGTTGAGCTGAGCTGGCAGTAACGTGTAAATAGAGTGACGCCTGAAGGAACTGTCGCCTCATCTCACTCGAACGTGGGAGCGACTCGTTTGTGGGAAAGCTTTTCTCACACAGCTCTTTTCTCTCCTCTCTTTTTTGACACAAATTTGCAAAATAATATTTCTCCCATGCAAAGATGCGACTTGTTCTGTCCCAAAGTCTTCATTTGGTTTATTAACCCTGGTGTTTTGTTGACGCTGGCTTTACTTCTCTTGCTCTTTGGAGACTCAGGGCGCACTCACACTGTCCTTCCACACCGTGCCCCGTGCTTAAGGGTACTTTTCATCGACCAAATCTGCAGTAAACACTCCACCTCCGCATCACACCAACGTGAACCTTTCACCGCCATTGTTGTTGTTGTTAAATGTCCGCGTATGGTCCCTCCTTCTAATTTCTATGTCCGAACAGGCGCACATAAAATTGACGTGAGGCGTCGTGCTCATGCTCGTACACGTGCGCACGCTCCTGCTCGTACATGTGCAAACGCGTTCTACAAAAGCCCACCTCTCTCAAACGGGCTGTGGACGGCCGCAGCTAGACGCGGAGAGGTTGCACTCACACTGGTCAAACGAGCTAGGCTTTACCCGAAAAACCTGTTTTGGCCCGGTGCAGAAGGACAGTGTGAGTGCGCCCTCAGACCTCACTGCTGTTTGTGTGAAATTAAAAAAGAAAAAGAAAAATCAACTTATATTGTTCATTCAAATATATTTTCCCTCTCTTTCTGGTACCACAAACTAGGCTTGCACTTTTGATGAATGTTAGAAGATACAGAAATAAGTATATTTAAGAACATATTGCATGTTTTATATGAAATATGAACCATGCATGGAGAAATATGCATTCATTTTGTTTGCAAAAATGGCAGACACAATGCAAGACCTGGTCAAGTCCGAGACCAGGCCGAGTCGAGTTGAGTCCAGAGCGAAGAAGCTCATAACAGGCGATGGTGTCTTTCCAGTGCTAATACAGTGATTAAGGAGTGAGGATGGATCTATAAACATGATCGATATACATCGTATTTTCCGCACTATAAGTTGCAACTAAAAACCTTCAAATGTCTCAAAAGCCGACAGTGCGCCTTATAATTCGGTGCTCCTTTATATATGGACCAATATTGAGCCACAACAGGTCTCCAACTACGGTGAGCAGCCGCCGACTCTATTTTCCCCGTAGATGAAGTAACGCGCGGTGCATGTTGAGATATACGACTGTGTGAAGCGTGCCGTTTCATTTCCATGTGTGTGTTTGTGTAAAGAGCCCAAAATGGCTCCTGTTAAGAGACACGCTTACGACGCAGAGTTTAAACTCAAGGCCATTAGTCACGCAGCAGAACACGGGAATAGAGCAGCAGCCAGAGAGTTGAACATGAACCAATCAATGGTGCCGAAGTGGAGGAAGCAACAAGACGACCTCCCCTGACTGTTTTGTTGACGTTCCCTTTAGCGCAGCTCCATCTAATGGATGCAGAACGTAACCCCAGCCTCGACTGTAGCGTCTATTCTATGCCCCCTTATAGTGCAGATAATACGGTACTCTGAAATCAAACTAAATGGCCGTCCACACGAACAGGGGTATTTTTTAAAACCGCGTGTTTCTCTGCACGGTTTGGCCTTCCATCCATGCAAGTTTTTTGTAACTGGAGTCCAGGGTGAACTTTTTGGAAAAGTCTTGTTTCAGCCGTCATGTGTGGACAGGAAAACCGAGGAAAAACGCAATTTCTGGTTGACATTGCTTGACGTTACGGTTAACAGTTAGTTGTATCCATGGAGACTTGTGGAGCGCTCTGGACGTGACCAGCTGACGAGCTGCTGTTACGGAAGACCTCGCCAAAATACTATTTAACAACTTGGAAACAGGAATCTGCCCGGCCTCGGTCTGCCATTGTTGTTTTTCTGGTATGAATTTTTCCAGCCTTGTGATTGGCTCATATGGCCTTCCTGTTAGGAGTGCTATCGCCACCTACTGTTTCGGCATGTGCATGACATAGTTTGAGGCGGGGGCCGTAAAAGTTTGGTTTCAAAAATACCCGTGTTCTTGTGGACCAGGCCTAATCAATGCAGAGACTTTAGGTAATTTTCTGTACAACTGATCCAGAATCAGCAGCCAGGAACATCTTGACCAGTATAGCTGAGTCCAACAAGACATGAGACCGAGACGAGTCAAAGACTTTGAAAAAGAGTTGATCTGTTCAGCTCTAATACTGTTTTGGGGGGGGGGGGTTTGGACTGTTTACTTCCCATTTCTCTCTCTTCTCATGAACCTTGACCCTGAAAATGTGTTCACGCTCTGCGGTCGAGGTAACGTTGAGTGTGAATTCACTCTCAATCGTGGGAATTGCGATGTATTCCTTTAGAGTTTGGGTCCCAGGGAGACACCAAATTAGTTTTTCTGGATCTCGAGCTGAAAAAGTTTGAGAGCCCGTGCCTTAGGGGACAGTTTGTAACAAACTCACATCAGCAGTCACAGAGATATGAACCATTTAAGAGTGTTGTTTAATGCCGCCATCACTGGTGTAATATGTTCTCTTTCCCTGGTTTTAGGAGACTGAAACAACAAAACTCCTTTTGTTTTGTTGTTGTATTTCAGTGTATACCACTGTTATACATCACTGTTGTCATAGAAACCATGATGAAAGCAAGCTAGACAAAATAACAGGTCTGGATTTGGTGAATCGGACTTTAAGATTTGCATGTGATGAATGTTTAATGTGCTGGGGGTCGGGCGTGCATGCATGCAGCATCTTTGGCGTACGTAAGCGTAATGCAGTCTGACAGTCACAGCAGTGCTTTGCAAACATTATCACAGGAATAAAGAACTGTCTGCCTCTCTTCTCCACCTCCACCTCCACCTCCCTCCCGTCCCTCCCTCTCTCTTTGCAGTTGCCCTGAACGGAGCGACTCCAGCGGCTGTGAACGATGACGACAGCAAAACAGCGGGAGCGGTGGAGACCAAGATCCCTGAAGGCGAACTGTTGCTGCAGGTCACTATTCTCATTACTATATTCATTTATATCTCTTTATGAACTCTTTCATTGTTTTAAGTTCCAATATCTGGGAACTCAAACACTTCAACAGCCAAACAAACATGTTCAGTTTGTTCAATATGGTTTTGGCGGACGGTGATTGTTGACGGGCAACTGCTCTGATTCAATTTGTGTGTCTGGACGGCTCTGGACAGTGTTTGTTTTTTTTCTTCTTAACAAATGCCCAAAATCTATTTAGGCCAATGACAGAGGCTCAGAGGCTCAGGGGAGCTTACCACTCAATACGTCTGGCACTGCCTGACGTGCCCTCATGAAACATCAGTGGACTCTTTAAAGAAGCCAGTGTGCTGCCGGACTATTTCGTAGTTGATGCACTTTGGCTTTGTAGAGCAGAGTAGCTCACCTGGTAGAGCCCATATACAGAGCCTAAGTCCTTGCTTCAGCTCCTGTCCGCGGGCCTTTGCTGCATGTCTCTCTCTCCCCCATTGTCTTCCTTGGACTCTTTAGCTGCACTCTTAACCCTCCTGTTGCCCTCAAATTTTACTAACACCATTTATTCTAGGGGTCAATTTGACCGTAACAATTTAAACATCTCGAAAATGATCATAATTCATTTGTGACTCAAGTAAAGTCGGGAACTTTATGAATTTATTTAACAAAATGAAAAATATCACTGATGTTAAACTGCATGGAGGGATTTCTGTGTGTGTGTTTTAAAGAAAGTCTGTTATTTTAAGTGCTGTTTTGTGTTATTTGTAACATCTGGAATGAAAGTAACGTCCGTTATCAAGGACAGCAGCATGAATTTGACCTCATATAATATTTGAATTGTAAAATAGACGATAATAATAATGATTAAATCATCCAGATTATCAAACTGACCCAAAGGAACACCGATGAGACAAGTACATGTACGACAAGGACAATAAAAAAGTATATATAATCATGACAATTTTAGGTTTTTTATGAGTTGTCCCCATAAAATAAGGAAAAGTCATAAATATAAAGCAAAAAAAAAAAAAAAACGTCATTATTAAGAGATTTTAACATTAAACGGGGTCAAATTGACCCTTAGGAGAACAGGAGGGTTAAAATAAAAGCTTAAAAAAAACAAGAACTACTCTTTAAAGAGCAGGTTCACGTCTCTTCCTCCCTTCCTTCCTTCCTTCCGTCCTCCATACATGGTTGTGAAAAACTACTCTAATATGACGACCACTTGGATTGAGTTAAATAAAACCCAAATATTAACCATCAGTGGTGATTGGAACATTTTTCTGCTTGAGGATCTGAAAAGTCTTTCACGTCAGAGCTCAGCTTTTTAAGAAAACGCGATGGAAACCGTTGGAAACAAACAATGTCTCCGCGGCGGCTACATGCGCCCTCTGCACTGTATGTGCGATGGAGTGGAGGGCGAGCTCGCCGGCTGCCAGATCTTTTTGGGATCCGCTGGAGTCATTGATTTTCCAGTCCAGTTCCTCCCAATGTGCATCACACTGGCATTCCAGGAGAGAGGAGAGGAGAGGAAACAGCCTGCCCGCCGTACCCCGACCCGACCGGGGAGCTTTCGTTATTATCATAAGCCTACATTTCCCCCCAGCTTGTCAGTAATGAGAAATGAAAGCTCATTTGGAGGAAAAGCGAGTGAGCGTTCCACAGGGGCCTCTTCCTCCTCCTCCTCCTCCTCCTCCTCCTCCTCCTCCTCCCGTCTCCTAATCGTGGGGATGAGAGGGAAGACAGACAGTGAGCGCTTCACAGGCCGAGGAATGCAAGGTTTATTTCTGAATCCACGTCTGAGCCCGTTTCTTTTTTGCCGTCCTTCACATCAGACGCGTTGAATTATAGAGGAGCTGCGAGCAAATCAATAATTCAGACTCCGAAAATGGAGGAAACGTGGCCGGATGTGTTAATTGTGCTTTCTTTTTTTATGAAGTCGTTCTTGAAAACAAAAGAATTCAACGACCTGCTCCAACGTCGTACGCCGACCTCTTTATTTTCTACGTTAATGCAGAATCTGTGAGCCGTCGCCGCTCCCTTAACCCGTGAGCGCGTCGAATCACTGTCAGCTGGAAGGTTAATGAGTGCACACGAGTAGACTATCTGGTGTTAACAAAGGCCTCATTTCTGACGGCTGCACAGCGTTCCGCGTCACATCGGGTTCAAGCACCAACGCGGCGTTTTGTGCAGTGTTCCCTAAATTTGCACACACTTTGCGGAGGAATTACATAACAGGTCAAGATCAGCGCAACTGAAAAACTGATATTAGAAATTAGCATCCGAGTGACTCAGCGCTGGACATCTGAGTGTGTTTGTGTGTTTCTGGGCACGGTGCGGAGGATAATTGCGCTGAGTCACCTGCGCTTTATATCAAAGAGAATCACGTCTCCAGCGTAAGTCATCCCTGCACCCTGCGGGCTGATTTTAGGACAGAGATGACTGTGCTCGTGCACGGATGTCTGTGCGGACAGTTGTGTGTTTGTTGTGCGTTGGTTTAGGACATGTTAGCATACAGGAGGAGTGTGTTCACCGAGGTGGAAATGTTGCACCAGCTGCTCCCCCTTCAAAGAGAAACAATGAGCGTGCTCCATTTCACCTCACATGCTTCCTCCTTTCCTCTCTACTCTCCTCCTTTACTTTCCTTCCTTCCTCGCTCCTTTCCTTCATTCCTTGCTCCCTTCCTTCCTTCCTTCTTCCTTCTTCCTTCCTTTCTCCTGTTTTGCCTTCCTTCTTTCCTTCCTTCCTTCCTCTCTCACTTCCTTCCTTCCTCCCTTTCTGCCTTCCTTTGGAAATGTCCCCTTTGTGGGACTAATAAAGGAATATCCTCCTTTCCTTCCATCCTTCCTTCCTTCCTTACTTCCTATCTCCTGTTTTGCCTTCCTTCCTTCCTTCCTTCCTGCCTGCCTGCCTTCCTTGCTTCCTCCTTCTTCTCTCACTTCCTTCCTTCATCCCTTTCTGCCTTCTTTCCTTCCTTCCTTAGTCCCTTTCTCGCTTCTTTCTTCCTTCCTTTATCCCTTCTTTCCTTCCTTCCTTCCTCCCATTTTGCCTTCCTTCTTTCCTTCCTTCCTCCCATTCTGCCTTCTTTCCTTCCTTCCTCTCTCACTTCCTTCCTTCCTTCCTTGCTCCCTTTCTCTCTTCTTTCTTCTTATTTCCTTCCACCCTTCCTTCCTTTATCCCTTGCTTATTTCCTCTCTTCCTCGCCCCTTCTTCCCTTCCTTCCTTCCTTCCTTCCTCCCGTTCTGCCTTCCTTTGGAAATTTCCCCTTTGTGGGACTAATAAAGGAATATCCTCCTTTCCTTCCATCCTTCCTTCCTTCCTTACTTCCTATCTCCTGTTTTGCCTTCCTTCTTTCCTTCCTCCCTTCCTTTCTCCCTTCCTTCCTTCCTGCCTGCCTTCCTTGCTTCCTTCCTTCTTCTCTCACTTCCTTCCTTCATCACTTTCTGCATTCTTTCCTTCCTTCCTTAGTCCCTTTCTCGCTTCTTTCTTCCTTCCTTTATCCCTTCTTTCCTTCCTTCCTCCCTTGCTTATTTCCTTTCTTCCTCCCTCCCTTCTTCCCTTCCTTCCTTCCTTCCTTCCATCCTTCCTTCCTTCCTTCCTCTCTCACTTCCTTCCTTCCTTCCTTCCTTAGTCCCTTTCTCGCTTCTTTCTTCCTTCCTTTATCCCTTCTTTCCTTCCTTCCTTCCTCCCATTTTGCCTTCCTTCTTTCCTTCCTTCCTCCCTTTCTGCCTTCCTTCCTTCCTTTCCTTCCTTCCTTTCTGCCTTTTTTCCTTCCTTCCTTAGTCCCTTTCTCGCTTCTTTCTTCCTTCTTCCCTTCCTTCCTTCCTTCCTTCCTTCCTCCCTCCCTTCGTCCCTTCCTTTCCTTCTTTCTCCCTTTCTTCCTCCCTCTCTTCTTCCCTACCTTCCTTCCCTCCTTCCTCGCTCCTTTCCTTCCTTCTCTCTTTCCTACTGTACCTCTATTTGTGATCCAATCAGTTTTTTACTTTAGTTCCCATCTCGTCACACGGCTGTTCTGTCAGGACCCTTTGGCGTCACTTGTCAGTGCCTGAGCCCTGCGTGTCAGAAGTGTGACGCTATGAACTCACATGAAACTACCTGGTTCAGTTCAGGTCAACAAAAACTCTTGGTCAGGGTCAGGGAAAGATCACGGGTGAGGTTAAAATTAACTGCGTTTGTAAATACGGTGACACGCGTGACACGAACAGGGCGTAAACCGCAGCCTCCTGGATGAAAGTACAGTGTTTGTTTGACCCATTCACCTCCCCAACCTTCCTCCTTATGCAGAGTTTGGCGCTCTTAATCCTGGAGCACATGCTCTGAGCGCCTAATATCGGAGGGTTTAGAGTTGAATGCCTGGTGTGATCTGTGCCAAACGCCGAGGGCCGTGACAAACCGGCGGAATTTGACGCCCTGGGAGTGAGAACGACCGCCATCGACTCTGATATCACAAACATGAATGCCCACGCCGCAGCTGTGACTAACAAATGGACGAAACTGTATATGATGTTTTTCCTCATACAGAAATGGATGAAGCTCTCACATCTGTACGCCCATAGGCTTCACATATGTTTGTCTACAAAGGAACACGTTTATTCTGCATTTATACCAAAAATAATATGTTTTCAACAACTTCTGGATAGTCTGGAAGTATCTTATTTCTGTACATTAATTGTGCAGTTTAAAGTCCATCAAATCTGTAAATTTGAGCACATATGAGTTTATAAATAACATGTTTGGTTTGTGATAATCCCCTCTGTTTACAGTTCTTACGGCTCTATTGTGTCGCATTTAAAACTGGATTTGTGTGTGTGTGTGAATGAGAGTTATCAGCTAACTGTCCGCGTGTTGTTCTACCTGCAGGCTCTCAACGGGTTTGTCATGGTTCTCACTGCTGGTGGGACCATCTTCTACTCCTCTCACACCATCCAGGACTACTTGGGCTTCCACCAGGTACTGTATCACTACCAGAGTTTTTCTTTACCCTGGGGCCTCAAACTAATGTAACGTAACTTCAGTTTCATCCTCACTCAGTTACTCATCTTCAACCGCTTACCCGGGGTCGGGTCATGGGGGCAGCAGCTTTAGCAGGGGACCCCAAACTTCCCTTTCAGCTCGAAGTGGGGGATCCCGAGGTGTTCCCAGGCCAGTGTGGAGATCTAATCTCTCCACCTGGTCCTGGGTCTTCCCCGAGGCCTCCTCCCAGCTGGACGTGCCTGGAACACCTCCCTAGGGAGGCGCCCAGGGTTCATCCTTACTAGATGATCCTGAACCACCTCAACTGGCTTCTTTCAACACAAAGGAGCAGCGGCTCTACTCCGAGTTCCTCACGGATGCTGAACTTCTCCCCCTCTCTCTAAGGGAGACTCCAGACCCCCTCCTGAGGAAACACATTTCGGCCGATTGTACCCGCGACCTCATTCTTTCGGTAGAAAAATCCGACCTTTGTATTACAGAAGTAAGCCTGTGAATGTTCTCATTTGTCCAGGTCATCGTTATCCCCAAAGCAATTTCAGTCAAAAGCAACTGGACCTAGTCTTCCTAGACAAATAACCAGGTCCAGTTGCTTTTGACAGAAATTGCTTTGGGGATATTACAGAAGTAGTTCCTAAATTCATGGCTGCGTCCTATCTTATCTTATCTCAGGAGGTGTCCATTGCGACCAGGGAAAAAAGGACCCTTTTTATGGAAAAACGGGCTACATACATAGAGATGACCCCCTTTTTATGCTGTGGTCCAATAACAGCTGACGAAGCTTACCTGGCAAAACCTTAGTCAATTTTCCCTTTTCCTGTTGTTAGCAAGACGTTAAGAAATGCATTATTTTTGTCATTTACTTTTAACATTAAAGCATGTGAACATGTTCTAGTTAGAAACCCCAAAAATACAAATATGAACCCGAAAATACACATTACATGGGACCTTTAAACATCCAGAGGCTGTGTTTTACAAATTGATAGATGGTTCTGGGTGGACGGCTTGCGTGCAGCATCTGCTGGGAGCGGCTCGGGGGTCTTGTTTGATCCATTGGTGTGCTCTCTGCATGGTGCAGAGTCAGAGGCTCAAACAACAGCAAAAAGACCCGACCTATTTATAGCTTGGCCTTTAGTACAAACCACCAGTCACAGCAGTGGTCTGCCAGGGAACAACAAAGCTCTGCCCCCACAGCTCGACAGAGCCGCGCACACCGAGACTCTCCGGACAGCTGAGTGTACCTGTGCACTCATGTTTTGAGGAAGTACACACCACAGGGAGAGTTTTCTCATACATACTGCTGCAGACACACACACACACTATGGGACCAGTGCTGCCAAAGCTACCGCTGCAGCTGCTGCTACTGTATAATGGGTCTGTTGGTTTTCACAGTATTAATTAAATCTCCTTACGAGTTCTGTGTGTGTATCATTTTGCCTCCATGTAGCATGACTCTACTCAACTTTTATCTTGGCTCATCCTTCCTCTCGTTATTGTTCCTCAGACGGACGTCATGCACCAGAGCGTGTACGAGCTGGTCCATACGGAGGACCAGCAGGAGCTCAGGAGAAACTTGCACTGGGCTTTGAATCCTCCTCCTGCCGCTGCATCTGCCATAACCCAGGACTCCCCCCAAGGTGATCACTCTCTCTCTCTCTCTCTCTCTCTCTCTCCTTCTAAATGAGACTAAGACCACAAGAACTCTGACATCGTGATCTAAAGAGCAAGCACAAAAATATATAGGAATTATCATATTTGCAAGGTCCGAGTAATGCTCCCAGAATGAATTGTTTTATGCATAAATGGCTGTTACATCTGTAGAGTTTGCAGACATTTGGTGAAAATTAGGCAGACTCGGATATCGCTGTATATCTGAACGACAACTTAACTACAAGGGTTCAGTGAAATATTCGCTTCATGAGCTGGAAGCTATGAATCCCCAGAGTCTCCTGAAGTAAAACACCGGTCTGTGTAAAGTGCTAGGTGCTAACTGTGCTCCGCTGCAGCCCCGCAGCCTGTGTGAACACATACATACATTTGGACTTCCATATCAGACGGTTAAGTACACACAGTTTTAGGCATTAAGCTGTAAGACCATCCTCAGGTCGAGTCACATGACCCTGTAATCTTCACTGTGGCTTAGGAGGTGGAGTGGTCCCAGATCTGTATTTGGGTTTTAAGATGCTTACGTCCGTGTGCTTTGGTTCTGGGTGATGCGTTTAGGCTAAGACCCACAGCTCTGGCACAACTTACTCACCGCTGCGCTGAGAAGCAGTTTACGGTCTCTCCACCACAACAAACGCTGTCACTCGGTGTTGAGTTTAATCTGAAAACATGCTCTTAATTTTCACATATGACATTATTAAAGGGAATGTTTTTGAAGTGGGGTTGTATTAGGTGGTTGTAATTCCTACGGTAGATGGAGGACAGGCATAGAAGCTAAGAAATGTGCTGCTGAGGACGGGGGCAGCAACTAAATGTATCTAAGCTACCTAAAAAAATCCCTACGATATATTTAGAATATTTTCTCCTGTTAAAGTTTATTTAAAGTGAAATATTTGAGTTGAGAGAGTGTTTTAAAGACTTACCTACTGGCCCAGGTACCAGCTCCTCTCATAGTAAAGTCCATTCAAGTGGATTACCAAAGTCAATCCCAAAGGAAGGAGCCCATTGGTGCTTTGTTTTCTGTGTAGGGACTCTTCTCATGCTGCTGCAGAGGTTTGCTGTTATTTTGAGCAGTATTAGTGGTTAAAAAAGACGTTTTAATGCCTTCACCGTGCTGCCCCGAGCTAATCAGTGCTAGCCACGTCCGGCTGTTAGCGACTCTACCAGATTTTAATAGCTCTTACACGAAAAAAAAACTGTCTCGATGGCTTATTTGATCTGTGCAAGTGTCAAAAAAGACCATTAGATGATTTTACGCCAGAATTACACTTTAAAAGAACCGAAGCTGTTGTCTTTGTTCTCTCGTCAGAGCCACGAGACTCCTTTGACACAAACAATCATTTTACCTCATAAAACACAGAAGTTGCTGGTCTACTGCTGCCTCCATCGGTTAGCTTGTTTGTACCTAAGCACTCCAGTTTTGTTAGTTCCTTATCTTTTTAAACACCAAAGTCACACAACAACACAAACAAACTAACAGATGTAGGCAGCGGTAGATCAGCATCTCATCTCCCGTGTTCTTTGAGGTAAAATTAGTGTTTTTGTCAATGGAGTCTGGTGGCTTTGATGAGAGCAGAGACAACATCTTCTGTTCTCCTTGTGTGAACTGAAACAGGGCTGTCTGATGGAAAGGTGAAGCTGTGAAAATATTCTAATTATAGCGTACACTTCTAAGTCTAAAATATGTTTAGCTGCTGCCCTGTCCACAGCAGTTAGTGTCTTAGCTTCCATGTCCGTCCTGTAAAATGAGTAGAAACCGTGCTTTAACCCTATAAAACCATTTGTATCATATTTGCTACGCTAATTTCTGAGAGATCTATTTTATCACCATTATTAATACTTTCCTTAAAAACCTGATGTATACGACTTGATACCTGTACTCTGCCCCCTACTGGATTATCATTACAATGCAGTCATTGGAGGGGCTTTATTTGACCTTTTCAAAATGGCTGCTGTCATCAGATCAGCCACACACCTTTTTCAGGAAAACACTCATTTTCAAGAACTTACAGTAAGAATAAAAACATTTTTGTTACTCATTTTTCATGATAAATATATTCTGTATTGTAACAATGCATAATTATTTAACTATTCATTATTTATATTAGAGTTAAATTGTGTTAAAAAATAGTGTATCAAATTTGATACTGTAGGTATATAAGGTGATTTATCGTTGAACACTCATGACAGAATTTTGTAATATAATCTACATCAACACATGTATTACAATACACAGACTATTTGGACGATTTTATTATTCTAATTAATGGCTGAAATGCCATCTTAAATTACATTTCAATCAGTCGATTTCATTGCATGTGTTGAGGAAGGCACAGATGAACGCTGTGCCAGGAGAAAACCTACCTGAAATGTTCTATATTGTCAAAATGTTGTGGGAAAAATCAGTTTTTGTAGCTAAAATGAACATAAGTTGTGAACAAAGAGTTGCCAAAACAACCCCATGTATCAAATGTGATACAAAAAATATATCATAAACAAAATGGTGTGGCAAAAAAATAAATTTGGATTTTGTTTGAGGGTATAATAAACATTTCAGTCCCGAAAAATTTTGAATTTTATCTTTTCATGGGTCAGACTTTATAGGGTTAAGGCAACAAACCAGGAATCAAAAACATTTCTTCACTGTGTCAATTAAATATATGACTGTAGAGGTGTTCAACACAATATACTCATATGTGAGTTGGGTGTCAATTCAAGAAGAATTTGATGAAATTCTTTTTTTCAGTGAACAAATGTATGCTACAAAATTGTGGAGGATTAAGATGTTAAACCAGCTCTTCTTCATAGTCACTGTCACTGACACCAGATTCTGTTTTTTTGCAATGACAGAGATGGAACCGGACAGCAGCTCAGCTGTGGTCACCTACAAACCCGAACAGCTCCCCCCGGAGAACTCGTCCTTCCTGGAGAGGAGCTTCATGTGTCGCTTCCGCTGCCTCCTGGACAACTCCTCCGGCTTCCTGGTACGAATAACGTCCAAACAAAACAGGGAGAGCGCGCCTGCAGGATGAAGGTTTATGTCAACAAGAGTTCCCACCACCTGATGTCCCACAGATGTGCCATCGAGATCCTGCCCCGATACCCAACAATATGAGTTTATTCTTAAAAATGTGTCATCGCACATGTCATAGTTGTGCAGGAAGGAGATCTTCTTAAAGGTCTAATAAAACAGGTTCAGATTGAGCAGCTTTGCCTCATAAAGATTACGTTACCAAACAACTGAACTGCATTCTTAGTGAAGTGAAGAGGGAAATATACTTTCTCCCAGATTAAGTTTGCTTCAACACATCCTCAGTGCCAGGTGCATGTTTGTGAACTAGAGGACAAACTACTTGGTTTGGTAAAGGGCAGGGGTGGGCAATTCGGGTGGAGATTCCAATTCCTGGAGAGCCACTGTCCTGCATGTTTTAGGTTTCTCCCTACCCTAACACACCTGAGTCTAAGGGCGCACTCACACTGTCCTTCCGCACCGCGCTCCGTGCTTTAGGGTCCTTGTCCCCCCCTCCAGGCCCGTTTGTACTCACACTGCCTGGGCCTCGCAAATGCTTCTTGCCTGTCCATACGTCATCACGCCGTAACACGTCACACGCATTGATGACGTCATGGCGATGCGTCGCTTTGTTTCCAAATCTTTCCATAGACCTCGGAGTTTTTGTGCGTCTTGTCGACTGTTTTTGAATCTTTTCATCGACCAAATCTGCAGTAAACACTCCACCTCCGCATCACACCAACGTGAGCCTTTCACCGCCATTGTTGTTGTTGTTAAATGTCCGCGCATGTTCCGTCTTTTTTTTTTCTATGTCCGAACAGGCGCACATAAAATGACGTGAGAGCCGCCTTAGGCCTCGTGCTCGTACACGTGCGCACGCTCGTGCTTGTACATGTGCAAACGCGCACTCACACTGGTCAAAAGCACTAGGCTCTACCCGAGAAACCTGTTTTGGCCCGGTGCTGAAGGACAGTGTGAGTGCGCCCTAACAATAATCCAACTGTGACAAGCTTCAGCTGCTTGATTACGAGCACATCATTAGACTCAGGTGTGTTGGAGCAGAGAGAAACCTAAAACATGCAGGACAGTGGCCCTCCAGGACCGGAAATACCCGCCCCTGGTACAGGGAAAGATCATGGTTTGGGTTAAAATAAGTGACACGTAACTGAAGATAAATACTTAATTTGTTTGATTATTTTTGAGGATTTTTGATTTGACAGCACAGCTCAAGATCGACAGCAAAGTCGGGGAGAGAGGGGATGACGCTGCGGCACGCTCCATCAAATGTGTTTAATAAGCTAACTTTAAATAAGTTTAACTTTGACTTATTTCAAACGGGTAATCTGACCTATCCATTCACCACGACCTCGTCCACGTGCAGACTTTGGTTAGAAACGATTTGTGATACAGCCGTGATATTCACACATAGTCCAGGAGGAAATACAAACAAACATTATTGAGAATGAAGTTTATTTGGGCTGGGGTTGAGAGGTGCCGAAGGAGAGTTTTTAGTACGTTGTGTGTAAGGATTGAGACGAAAACATTATTTTTAGCTTGACTTTAGTGGAAAAAGTGACGGAGCACATGAACGGATGGTAAAACGAGTGGCTGAGTGGCGCTCTGCGGTCTCAGACATCTTCCATCCTCTGTTCTTCCCAGGCTTTGAACATCCAGGGCAGACTGAAGTTTCTGCACGGACAGAACCAGCGGCAAGAAAACGGAGGAAAGGCGCCGCCTCAGCTCGCCCTCTTCGCCATCGCGACTCCTCTGCAGCCTCCGTCCATCCTGGAGATCCGGACGAAGAACATGATCTTCCGAACCAAACACAAGCTGGACTTCACACCTTTGGCTTGTGACGCAAAGTGAGACACCGCTGCGGAGACACTCTGCATGTCTTTAAATTTAATATCTCAGCGCTTTGCGTCTCATTAAACCCGTGACGCTTGTTTAGATGATGAGGATGAAGCAACAGTACCAGGATTTAATGTTCATAAAATCATGATGATAATAACATAGCATGTGTGTTTGTTCTGCTGCAGTACTTTGCAAAGTGTTTTTGTTTTTACAGGGGGAAGATAGTGCTGGGGTACACAGAGGCAGAGCTGCGGGTACGAGGATCTGGATATCAGTTCATCCACGCTGCAGATATGTTGTACTGCGCGGAGAACCACGTCAGAAGTAAGTTCTTTTAGCGCTGTCACACTCGCTGTTTGAAGTTTTTATTGGCAACAACGTATTTTTCTATACTGAAGCTTTATTTAAGAGGTTCATAGTGAATGGACTTATGTACTTATATAGCGCCTTTCTAGTCTTCTGACTACTCAAGGCACTTGCACACTACTTGTCACATTCACCCGTTCACACAGTAATTCACACTGATGGCAGTGGACATCTACAGACCATCTAATCTGATCTAACCATTAACACCACATTTACACACCCATGTGCAGCACGGGGAGCAATTCAGGGTTCAGTGTCTTGCCCAAGGACACTTCGACATGTGGACCAGGGGAGCTGGGTAAAAAATGTCATTTTCCTGAAAACTATTCAAATGAATTTATAGCGTTTTGGAAAAGAGCTCCTCATTTATTCTCTGTATGTATTTGTTCATGTTTTATTAAAGGTTAAACCTGAACCACAATCACATCACACCCATACAGGGTTACACAGTTGTTAAACACATTACTTTAACACGCTGGTACTGAGTATTGGCTGATGATCAGTTTCAGGAATAGGAGTTGGAATCGGAAAAGACAAAGATGGTATTGGAGCATCTCTAGTCTGGTCTGGTCCAACCTGGTCACAGAGTTCAGACAGCTTTCGGTCTCTTAATCCCGCTGGATTACGGAGCAGATTGAGCAAAGCTGCAGAGCTGCCAGTGGCGAGGATAGGGCTGCACAAATCCACTGCATGAGCAAAGCATGAGAGATGATCCATAGAGCAGCACCAACACACACTTCAGAGGTCAGGTATCTCACTGACCACTGTCCCGGTTTACCGGAGTACAACAGTCACAAGTAGAACTTCAGCACGACAGCATCCTTTCAGTTCAACATCGGCTCGAGTCGTCCTCCCAGTTTACTTTCCATGCTCCTGAAAACTGTACAGAAAGAAGAGGGAACAGCAGATTCATGGGCTCTGACAAACAGCATTTTTTAATATCGAGATGATCTTGTGTAAGTGCTCAGGATCCATTGTAATAGGAAGCAGTGAATGCACCTTACTTGATATATTGTTACGTCATTCAGTTGGGTCGTAAATCCAACACTGGCCAGATTTAAATGAACGTTCCTGTTATTCCGGAGGGTCGCCGGTTCGAGTCCCTGTGTGAACCATGAATGGAGCGTGGACTGGTGGCTGGAGAGGTGCCAGTTCATCTCCTTGGCACTGCCAGATTCAGGAGCAAGGCACCGAACCCCCAACTGCTCGGGGCGCTGAGCCATTGGCAGCCCCCTCGCTATGACATCTCTCCATTAATTGCATTTATATAGGTCCTGTTTGTGCATGTGTATAGTGAAAAAATGTAATTTCCCTTGCAGGATAAATAAAAGGAATTCTTCTTCTTCTTCTTCTTGCCATCCGCGAGTCACGACTTCCACTTGTTCCCAGAGATTTACATGATTTCTGTTGATTGATTTCCCGTTTAATAGAAGTGTTCCTTAAAGACATTCGTAGCCACCGCTATGCAAAAAAAATGCAAAGTATAGCTTTGACTTTGACTGCTCAAATGAAGCTATCTAGTAGTACAGTTCATTTGTTATGGTTGGCACTGTCGCCTCAGAGCAAGAGGGTTTCTGGTTTGAATCCCAGCTGGGCCCCTTTCTGTGTGGAGTTTGCATGTTCTGACCCGTGTCTGCGTGGGTTTTCTCCGGGTTCTCCGGTTTCCTCCCACAGTCCAAAGACGTGCAGGTGTTCGGTTCATTGATGACTCTAAATCACCCGTAGGTGTGAATGGTTGTCTGTCTCTGTTCGTCTCTATGTGCCCTGTGATAGACTGGCGTCTCGTCCAGGGTGGACCCGCCCTCACGCCCAATGTCAGCTGGGATCGGCTCCAGCCCCCCACGACCCCGACAGGGACAAGAGGTTGAAGATGGATGGTTCATTTGTTATAACTTTGTTTGTCTTCCTCTTATCTGTAGTGATGAAGACCGGAGAGAGCGGTCTGACTGTGTTCAGGCTCCTCACCAAGGAGAACCGCTGGAAGTGGGTCCAGGCCAACGCCAGGCTGGTGTACAAGAACGGCAAACCAGACTACATCATCGCCACCCAGAGGCCTCTGTTGTATGTTTTACCATCGGTTCATGTTGTGTAGTAAATCAACAAAATGCATCAGTTGTATACAGAGACGGGCTTGATCACAGCAACAGAACCTTGGTATAATATCAAGGTTTATTCGAGAGAACATGATGTGTTTGAATGTTTATGCAGGGGGTTTATCACAAGTGGAGAAGCATGTTTAGTGTTCAGTTATGACTTGACACAGGCCCACTTTACACCTTCATTAAAATGTGTTTTGGGAGCAATCAGCTTGAAGTGCCTCTGAAGGTGCTCAGGGACACGGGGATCACGCTCAATCAAGTCGAGATGCAGCTGTTTTCAATCCACAACCAGCACCAGCTTCTAATGGGCTTGGGCGCAGGGGAGCACACTAGGGCTGCGACTAATGATTATTTTTGTTGTTTAATAATCCGTGGATTATTTCCTCCATTAATCAATTAGTTGTTTGCTCTATAAAATGTCAGAAAATTGTGGAAGAAGGATCAGTGTTTCCCGAAGTCCACAACGACCGACGTCCTCACGTGTCTGGTTTAGTCCACAACTCAAAGATATTCAGTTTACTGTCAGAAAGGAGAAAAGAAACCAGATATTATATTAATATTCACATTTAAAAAGCTGAAATCAGAGAGTTCAGTCTAAAAATAATTATTCGATTAGTAGTTGGCGATTGATTGATTAGGTAACTATTAAATGAATCAATCAATCAATCACATATTGACACATATCTCCAGCAGGTGTTAATGTAATCAGGTTATTCACATCTGGTTACGAGACGCATTTTAATGCAGGTGTAAGGTGTAAACAGGAGCCCAGACTCACACTTTTAAACACATACGACACATAAAACACCTTCAGTCATGGAGTAGTGGGTAAGAACTGAACCAGCAACTCTGTCAGAAACACAGCTCCCCACTCTGATGTTAAATAAATGACAATAATCCTGATTTCTGTCTTTATAGGGATGAAGAAGGAGGAGAACACTTGCGTAAGCGCTCCATGCATCTACCCTTTACCTACGCGACAGGGGAGGCCCTGCTCTACCAGTCCAACCATCCCATAGCAGCCTTTAGAGACGGAGGCCACGAGAAAAATGGCACTAAGTCAAAGAAGAGCAGGACTGAAAGGCTAGTGAGGGAGGGTCTGGACCCCGGCTCTCTTCTCGGGGCACTCATGAGTCAGGACGAGTCTGTGTATGTTTGCCAGCCCGCCCTGGAGCCCAAAATGTCTTTCCATAGCTTCTTTGGAGACCAAATGGGCTTCTCTGACTCCGAACCCTCCAGCATGCACAGGAGCTGGGACGAGCCGAGCAACGGCGGGCTGGGTCCCGGCATCACAGAGCCCGGCACCAGCTTTGACCCGCTGCTGGCCACTCTGGACTCCCTCTCCCTGGAAGGCCATGGGGTTGAGGATTCGGAGGAGGGGGGTTGTTCAAACGTCGAGCTGTTTGGAGCTCTGGAGGGGCTGGGGCTGAGCGCCGAGGACCTGGAGCTGCTGCTGCTGGACGAGCGGATGATCAGAGTTGAGATGGACCCGGAACGCGTGCCCACCTTGGACGACCTTCTGACAAACGATGAGATCCTTTCATATATCTACGACTCCATAGAGGGGAAGATAGACTCCACGGGGCACGGAGGACAGGTGCCTCCGAGTACCGCCTCGTCGACAGCCACAACAGCGTCGCTTCCTGAAAGTAACGCCGCTTCTTCTGACACTAATGTTCAAATGCAGTTTCCTCACCATAAGCCTCCCCTGGTGGGGCAGGCGCCCATCCTCCAGCTGTCCCAGCAGATGCAACAGCACCTCAGCATGCGACCGGGTAAAGTGGCGCATGACTGGGGCCAGCAGAGCGACCATTTGGCTAACACGATAGTCAACGGAGAGCTGCTGGGGCAAAATCAACCGATCGTCAACGGACAATGGGCAGCCCAGGACATTCTGCTCACTGCAGGGATACACGTGGAACACTACAGGACGCAGCAGATTTTCAACGGCAAGGCCTCAGGGCTGGACGGAGAGCTTCATCAGCAGCAGACACATCAACACTACATACAGCAGCAGCAGCAGCCCAGGATGCAGAACCACCTCTCACAGCAGTGCCATGCCAAACAGAAGGCAGCCAACCTCAACGGACTGTGCGGCGTCTCCAGCTCGGAGCATTCAGCTGGAAAATCCCAGTGGCAGGACTACAGATTCAGCGAGAGTCTGGGAGGCAACTCATGCCTCGATAACGGCCAAAAACCTCTGACAAACACCTCACTAGACTCTTGCATGGATTACAGCATGCCTGGTATTGACAATGCGGATTACGCTATCAGTGGAAGCGGTTTGTTTGGGAGTAGCGGACAGCAGCACGCGGCCGAGTCCACGGTTTCGTCCTTTCAGGGGATGAACCACAAACGGCCGCAGGAGCAGATCCCAGTTCCTTTGGCTCAGGTCATCTCCAGCCTGTCCCAGTGCCCTCCCCCCAACGCCTCCCTGGAGCAGATCCTGGGAGTGGCCAAGCCCTGCCGAGCCCAGTTGGACCACTACGCAATGGTGACCTCAGAGATCCCTCATGACCCCAGTCCCAGTAAGGTAAGGACGCAGAGACACTGAACAGTATGTGTTCCCTTTGAAATATTGTCTACTGTGCATAAAAACATTATTTATTTCCATGTTACTTTTTGGCAAAGCTACAGGGAGCCACTGAAAAGGGGCTGAGGAGGCGCATGCGGCCCAAGAGCTGTGGGTTGCAGACCCCAGGGGTAGACCATTAAGGCTTTTAATGTTGAACTTAAACCTAAACTGGACGGGGTGGAGCTGGGCGTTGAGGAGGTTCTCCTACGTTCCCACTTCCTCACACAACACTGTGTTTTATACCGCTGCTCCCAGCTGTCCGTCTGCTGTCTTCTCTCCCCCGTGCAGATGGAGAACGGCTGCATCCTGAACAGTACTTACCCAGGAGGCTGCGCTCTGCCCAACAGAAACGGAGCGGCGCCCCCCGCTGTCCAGATGCCCGTCCCTGAGACTCTGTCCAGCCTCCCCGACCCGCCAGCCACCGGCTTCTACCTCTGACCAGCTGACCGGGAACAGTCGTGCAGCAGGACTGGACCAGCCTTATACATCTAGATAACACAACAAACAAAGCTGAAGAAACGTAGGCCTATACGTGTTTTCTTTATTTCCTTTCCAATCTGTAACTTTTGCGTGTGTGTGTGTGCGCGTATGTGCGTGCGTGTGTGTGTGCGTGTGTTAGGGTTCGGGGTCGTTGTGTTGTATTTTCGAGTCATATTATCATACGAGTCCTTTGTTTACAATAATGCAGTCAAGAGTGCTCAGTTGAGTTTATTTGAGGTAACACAGAGAGGTAAATATGAGTTATTACAGATGTTTCACACGTTCAGATACAACACGAGAAAGACAAATACGGGTCGCTCTAATGTTTAAAATCTTAAAACGCCGTATACATGCGTCAGTTCATGTAGGACGTTTTATAATGCGTACGCAGCGAAAGAGACGGATAACACAAGAACCCAGAAAATTACGGAAATGACCGTTAGCTGCGGCTCTGAAGATGCAAACAGACCGAGGCAAAGAGAGGTCGTCGTCTGTCTCCTCTTCATGAATGTACAGAGGTATATTTGGATCCGACTCACGACTTTAATTTGGTTTCGTGTCGTACCTGAACGCACCACAAACCACCCAAACACACTTTCATCCGCGTCAACTCCAACGTAAAACCAGGCGACGGCATCGTTTTTTTTTTTTCCCGTCATGCTACGAGAATGTAATCCTTCAGCGTTCAGTGACTTCTTTGTTGGAACCGGTCAACAATGAGATTAATTAACCCGTATACGTTTGAAAAAAAAGTATAGAGTATGGAAATTAAGCTTAGATATATCCTGCACTTTATTTCAAGCACCCACTTACCGCAGATGCACAGTCAGGGGTAAAAGCCACGCGTTTCTCTCGGACGCAACACGGACCAGTTTGCGTTTTTTTGTTCATTCTTATTTTGAGGCACATTTCAGGTGATGGGTTAATGTCCTCACAAGCACAAACACTCCTGTACAACCGTTAGCGTCGTCGTCGTTATTCCACTTGAATTGTTTTGTTTGTTTTTCATCGATGACGTTGACGATCTTGGACCTCCTGGATGAGTTTTTGTTCTTTTTCTTTTGGTTTAAAGTTTCATTTTCTCTGTATTTATTCCTGCAGCAAGTAAGCGTTCTTGATTGTCTTTGACGTCGACGTGTAAGAGATTTTCTTGTACACAAAAAAACAAAAAGAAGAAAAAAATAGAAAATGCTTGGTCCTCCTCTCAGCTGAGCGGCGTTGGCGCTCGCTCTCCTGAGGGAATCGGTGAATCCAGACACTTACATCACAGTACGATCCCGGTTTTATAAAAAGGACGAGTCTGACATCTTTGGGGAAGATTGATATAAACACTCACACAGGTGAAATTATATCAAACTTCTCACCTGAGCGGAGACTGTATAAAGGAAGTGGACTAACTTAGCATTTAGTTGTTGCCGTGACCATATTTGGACGAGAGGGCGGAGCTGGGGAGGCACGCTAAAGGGGCCTTCACATGAGCTTTTTTGCGCTGGGCTCACCGCGATGTTGGGCGCAGAGACCCAGTAAACGGCTAAATCAACGCTAGCATTAAAACAACCGTTAGCTCGTTAACTGCCTCTTCACAAACCTGGTGTGATGCTTTTTCTTCCGATATCGTGATGAGAATTTAATCTAACGGAAAATTTGGGCGCACAAACACTAAGTTTTTCCTCCATCTTTTATAACCGGCTTGATGTCGCTCTCTGCTTCGATTTCATTGGTTGTGCTTTTGATAGAGCAGTGTGAGCTGTTCACACAAAAATCTGTAGACCGTTCACGTCACGTCTTTAAATGTGGCCTGACAAACAAAAAATCTGATTTGAGCAATAAATCGGAATTGTGCGTAAAGACCTGCAGTGTAAACCTAGACTTATTCATTCATCTTCATTCTCTTGTCCCTGTCGGGTCGCGGGGGAATGGAGCCGATCCCAGCTGACATCGGGCGTGAGGCGGGGTCCACCCTGGACAGGACGCCAGTCTATCACAGGACACATAGAGACGAACAGAGACAGACAACCATTCACACCTACGGGTGATTTAGAGTCATCAATGAACCGAACACCTGCACGTCTTTGGACTGTGGGAGGAAACCGGAGAACCGGGAGAAAACCCACGCAGACACGGGGAGAACATGCAAACTCCACACAGAAAGGCCCCAGCCGGGATTCGAACCAGAAACCCTCTTTCTGTGCTGTGACAGTGCGACAACCACCTCACCGTGCCGCCCCTGTTAACGAAATTGCACTTCTTAAAAAATCTGCAAAATCTAAAACCGCATCACCCTGAACGTAGACTAAGAGACAAAAAAAAGATACGAAACTACAGTTCAAAATGCATGAAGAAGACTTGAAAGTAGAGACTGAGACATAAACGCATTAGGAAAATGTTTACTGAGGCAATAAATCAAATGAGAAGTAGGCTAATTTTCTCATTGACTTCTATACAACGACATTTCTTTTCGCCCCCAGCTGGACATTAGAGAGAATGCAGGTTTAAGACACTTCCACCTCACTTCTCAGACCCCTAAGGCCGCACTCCCACTGTCCTTCCGCAACGTGCGCCGTGCTTTAGGGTCCTTGTCCCCCCCTCCAGGCCCGTTTGTACTCACACTACCTGGGCCTCGGCGAATGCTTCTTGCTGCCTATACGTCATCACGCCGTAACACGTCACAGGCATTGATGACGTCATGGCGATGCGTGGCTTTGTTTACAAATCTTTCCGTAGACCTCAGAGTTTTTGTGCGTCTTGTCGACTGTTTTTGAATCTTTTTATCGACCAAATCTGCAGTAAACACTCCACCTCTGCATCACACCAACGTGAACCTTTCGCCGCCATTGTTGTTGTTGTTAAATGTCCGCGCATGGTCCATCTTTTTTTTTTTCTATGTCCGAACAGGCACACACAAATGACGTGAGATCCGCTGTAGGCGTCGTACTCGTGCTCGTACTCGTGCTCGTACTCGTGCTCGTACACGTGCGCACGCTTGTGCTCGTACATGTGCAAAAGCCCTCTACAAAAGCCCAACTCTCCAAAACGGGCTGTGGACGGCCAGCTGGCCGCAGCTGGGTGCGGAGCAGTAACACTCACACTGGTCAAACGCTCTAGGCTTTACCCGCAAAACCTGTTTTGGCGCGGTGCGGAAGGACAGTGTGAGTGCGCCCTAAGTCCATCTTTATTAAACAGTCTATGCTCCTGACAAAATGTGAGACTCGTCCTTTAAAACGGTAGAAAGCTCGACGACACATCAGGTCGGTGATTTCAGGAGAAGTGACAGAACGGCAAAAACACTGAAAAACCAAATGTGAGTGTTAAAAAAAAAAAAGAGAGATCTCTACTGGAACGGCCACAGATCTGAATGTCTCTTGTAAATAGCGAAAGGACTGGGAAGCGATGCAGGGTCGAACTATTCCACGGCGAAGAGATGCTGAAAAGAGATTTCCATTGTAACTGTTCCGATAATGTCATGACTATGGGTATTAATATTATTGTTTTATGTCCAAATGTGATACACGCGTGGTTACATGTCATTCGAATTGACCCCCCTCCCCCCTCCCCTTTTCTTTTTACTTCAGCGCAAATGTTTGCTATATTTAATACGATTGACGTGACTTATTAACAATGTGAAGAAAACAAACGTGTGTGTGTGTGTGTGTGTGTGTGTGTGTGTATATAAAGGCAACCAAGCTTTGACAATTACAGGTGTGTACATAGTTTAACGTCAAGTCACTCGTCTCAGCACTATTTTTAAAACACACGCTTATCAAACTCCTTTCCTCGATTCTTTTGTCGTTTGTTCGTTTTTTTAAATTGTAAATATCGCTCTCGTCACGAAACACTGGACTCTATGACAGCCTGGAAATGGTGCCATACTTCTGAGACGCGTTCAATAGGCTTACGATGTTGGAGAGTTTCATTTTGACTTTTTTTGTTTTGGGTTTTTTTTAGCCACGGTTATAACGTTGTACCACGCGGCAGGGACGGGGGCGCGTAGGCGTTTTGCAGATTCGACCCGTGCGCTTTTTTGAACCGCTTGGTTTCAAACGTGTTTTTTCTTCCTTTTGAGAAACAAAGGATTTCTTCAACCACAAAAGTGAAAAATAAAAAAAACCCACAAACATCTTGGGAGCACGTTACCTGCCGCTGCTGCCGCCGCTGCTGCTGCTGCTGCCGCCGCCGCCGCCGCCGCTGCTGCTGCTGCTGCTGCTGCTGCTGCTGCCGCTGCTGCTGCTGCGCTGTCCCCTCTCTGAGCCCTCCGCTTTTTCCATTCGCTCGGACAGTAAACAGAGGGTCCCCAGCCCGTGGCGCTCAGCCACTGTGGACCCCTGACCTGTGAAGGTGCTCTGTGTAGCATTTTAACATCAATAAACCCTTACCACGTAAACTCTGAGAGGTCTGCGTCATTTGTGTGAACGGGAGAGCTGCCGACGGGCCACAAGGATGCTTAACGATGGTTCTTTTCACAGGAAGTGCAGCTCTATAACGTTCTGTAAGTTTACACGACATGGTAGTTTTTAAATGTAACCAAGCGCGCACTCACACTGTGCCTCCGTCCCGTGCCCCGTGCTTTAGGGTCCTTGTCCCCCCCTCCAGGCCCGTTTGTACTCACACTACCTGGGCCTCGGAGAATGCTTCTTGCTGTCTATACGTCATCACGCCGTAACACGTCACACGCATTGATGACGTCATGGCGATGCTTGGCTTTGTTTACAAATCTTTCCGTAGACCTCAGAGTTTTTGTGCGTCTTGTCGACTGTTTTTGAATCTTTTCATCGACCAAATCTGCAGTAAACACTCCACCTCCGCATCACACCAACGTGAACCTTTCACCGCCATAGTTTGAAATGTCCGCGCATGGTCCCTCCTTCTTTTTTCTACGTCCCAACAGGCGCACAGGAAATGAAGTCAGAACCGCCGTAGGCCTCGTGCTCGTACACATGCACACGCTCGTGCTCGTACATGTGCAAAACGTGCTTTACAAAAGCCCACCTCTCCCAAACGGGCCGCGGACGACAAGCATGCCGCTGCTAGACGCGGTACGGTTGCACTCACACTGGTCAAAGGAACTAGACTTTACCCGTGATGCGTGCTGGGGCACGGTACGGACGGACAGTGTGAGTGCGCCTTTAGAACATTTGCTTGAGTGCAAGTTTTGTTCTTCTGCCACCTTATAAACATGCTCCACTGCACTTCAGAGAGAACAATGGTACCTTTTATTCCACTACGTTTATCTGGTAACATTTATAATAGCCTACTTTTCTTTACGGAGAAGCACAACCATCATTTTGAATGCACCAATGTCGACTCTTACTGCGTCCCAGCTTCTTAAATGTGTGTAATGTGTTTTAATGAATTATTAGTTTTAAACAAACACTGTTTTACGAGTTTTTACAGAAGCTGAACAATAGATGGATTGATCTGGCTCATCAGTCGTGATGTAACGCCATTTCAAAATGTGATTATTGTGTCCGAGGCGGTCCGAGCCTCGTGTCTCTACAACGCTGCGGTGCCGTGTTCCCCGTCGTTCGAACAGATCTGAGTTTTTTAAAAACAACGTAAATGTAATTTGACCTCTTTCCTCTCATTGACAACGGCGTCGCACCGAAGAAAGAAGTGATCGTACTTGTTCACGTGTTCGGCCGTTGTCGTCTGTTTTGTTTCAATGAAGCTTTTGGACCCGGAAATCTTATTTTGAAAGGGCGTTAGGTCGGACCGAACAGCCGGACAGAGAAAACAATTAGCAGATTATTTGTTGTTGGTCCAATCAGAGCGGACTGGGCTCTTTCAGGATGGCGTCTTAAAGAGACAGGCGCTAAAACGGAGCGCTCAAACGGGTCAATTCAGTCAGAATGAGAAAATGAATGTGTTTGTGGAACATTAAAGCACGTAAACATGTTCTAGAGGAAACTCCTTTTTACAAGTATGAACCTGAAAATGAGCAGAGTATGGGACCTTTAACTACCGACCACACTTCCATACTTACTATAACTTCCTTGCAGTGGAGTATTGTTGACAGCGTGGTATCAATAATTCACCTGAAGCGAAATATGAGTCATTCACTCTTCAGACCTTTAAATCTGTGTCGCATGTAGAAGCATTGCTTTCAGCAGAGCTGCCAAGTCAGTCCAGGGGTCGCCGAGGTTCAACCCAGCGGAAAGAAATCCAGGAGTCGTCTTTTGACATCAGAGTGTCAGTTTTGTGAGCGTCTCCGTCGCCCCCCGCTCCCTGAAGAGCTCCTCGCTTTCCTTCTACACAAACAGACTCTCGCCGCTGCTGTTGATGGAGTCGGCCCGGCGCCGCAGATGCTTCCCACAGACTTCACTGTAACGCTTTGTGATCGGCAGGCGGCCGCAGGGGAGCAGAGGCGGTGTGAACGGGCGAGAAGGGGCACGCAGTCACAATCTGGTCTTTACACCATTCAGCTTGAGTAAGTGTCACACTAACACTCTTCTTCTTCTTCTTCTTCTCCGCACGTCAGTAACAAGAGCACCCACGGTGTCAAATCACTGTTTCAAGCGTCAGTCTCTCCAGATGTCTTCCTTTCACAGTGAAGACATTTGTTTGAAGACTCGAACGCGGCGGTATTTCCTCCACTGATCCGTCCATGATGGGATCTTTATTGGCACAGCACCTTTCACACGGGTTAGAGCAGTTCACAGTGCTCCACAGATGACAGTAGTGTTGTGGAAATGGATTCTTTTGACAGAGGATTTTCCTCTGCAGACAAAAACACGTTCACCCTTTGCGTCCTCACTCGTCCCAGAGTCTAGCAGGTATGACAACGAGTCAAATGGTGCCCAGTCTTTTAGGTGAAGGGACAGGACGAGCTAAGCCTTGGTTGGGTGACGTCTTTAGACCAAACAAAAACACGCCTCAGACCTTTCAACTCTGAACACTCTGAACCTCTCTCATCACCAGGTCTCTAACACAGAGTCCACATGCACACATATGCCGTTATACCATGGGTGTCAAAGTCAAGGCAAAAAAAAAAGAAGATATTATTGATGTATGAGGGTTTAATAGCAGTGTTTGTGCAACGTTTTCAGCCACGAGGGGAACCAGAGTCGGTATCTTCAACTGCATAAAAAATACTAATGCAATCAAATCAAAAAAACTGCCAATCTTTGACATAATCAAGACTTTAATCACCAGCAAAGTTTCATCTGCCTACTTTTTATTACAGGGAAAATAATTCATCTTTTGTAATTAAAACTTCAAATGATAAAACTGTCATTCAAAAGGTTAAAATCCTGACAACGATTGAATGTTTGGTACTTTTGAGCAGGTTTGAAGTTGTTTAAGAGATTAGTGAAAACAAAATCAGAGAGAAATATTGATGCATGATGATTTTATAGCAGTGTTTGCGCATCACAGGAGTATAAAACACACGCCAGAGTAAAAAAACACACTGGATTTCACAAATTTGGCTAAAAATAAGAGTTCTTACCAACATGTATGCCACAAGCTGTAACACCAGCTCAAAATCAAATAAAAAAACATGCGAAAAATGGCCTTTTTTTTGCCAGAGGGAGGCATGAGTCAGGGTTGTCAAACTCAGGCCCATGGACCAAATCTGGCTCACACTTTCCTGCTGACGAACATGAGCATCCATGCGACCAGTCTCTGCAGACACACTTAATCCACCCCTCCCCAAAAACGACCCAAAGAAATTTGGAGGACAGGATCTTTCAGCAGATGATCTGTGTGTGAAGGTAAAGAGCTGTTTGTCACCGTGGCTGTAACCAAAGAATCAAACATGAGAAACACCACGACAAGAACAAGGAGCTGCACTGGAAAGGTTCAACGTTACACATCTGGAGAGAAGGGAACACATGCACATCTGCAGTCATTTTTGTTTTTTTTATAGTAAAGAAAGATGCAAACACCACCAAAAAGTGATGAAACAACAAAAAAAAAGACGCAAAACACCACAACGTGGGAAAAAAGACTAAAAACAGACGCAAAACACCACAAAAAGTGAAAAAAAAAGCTTAAAACAGACACAAAACACCACAAAAAGTGAAAAAAAAAGCTTAAAACAGACACAAAACATCACAAAAAGTGAAAAAACGACTAAAAGAGACGCAAAACACCACAAAAAAGGTGACAAAATTAGCAAAAACAGATACAAAATACCACAAAAAGATGAAAAAATGCCTAAAAACAGATGAAAATAACCACAAAAAGTGAAAAAACGACTAAAACAGATGCAAAACGTCAGAAAAACGACCAAAATCAGATGCAAAACACCACAAAAATGTGAAAAAAACGACTAAAAACAGATGAAAACACCCCAAAAACAACCCAAAGGAAGATGGAGGACAGGAGCTTTCAGCAGATGATCTGTGTGTGAAGGTAAAGAGCTGTTTGTCACCGTGGCTGTGACCAAAGAATCAAACATGAGAAACACCACGACAAGAACAAGGAGCTGCACTGGAAAGGTTCAACGTTACACATCTGGAGAGAAGGGAACACATGCACATCTGCAGTGTTTTTTGTTTTCTTTATAGTAAAGAAAGATGAAAACACCACAAAAAAAGTGATGAAACAACTATAAACAGACGCAAAACACCACAAAAAGATGGAAAAATGCCTAAAAACAGATGAAAATAACCACACAAAGTGAAAAAACGACTAAAACAGACGCAAAACGTCAGAAAAACGACCAAAATCAGATGCAAAACACCACAAAAATGTGAAAAAAACGACTAAAAACAGATGAAAACACCCCAAAAACAACCCAAAGGAAGATGGAGGACAGGAGCTTTCAGCAGATGATCTGTGTGTGAAGGTAAAGAGCTGTTTGTCACCGTGGCTGTGACCAAAGAATCAAACATGAGAAACACCACGACAAGAACAAGGAGCTGCACTGGAAAGGTTCAACGTTACACATCTGGAGAGAGCCGCTGATTTAAGTTCATTGGAAGGATTGAGAATAAGAGCGTTGGCGTTATGTTAAGTTTTATACACGTGGTTTTCTTATGATGGGGCAATATTAACAGTAATTCATTCATTCATTCATCTTCAACCCCTTGTCCCTGTCGGGGTCGCAGAGGGGCTGGAGCCGATCCCAGCTGACATCGGGCGTGAGGCGGGGTCCACCCTGGACAGGACGCCAGTCTATCACAGGACACATAGAGACGAACAGAGACAGACAACCATTCACACCTACGGGTGATTTAGAGTCATCAATGAACCGAACACCTGCACGTCTTTGGACTGTGGGAGGAAACCGGAGAACCCGGAGAAAACCCACGCAGACACGGGGACAACATGCAAACTCCACACAGAAGGGCCCCAGCCGGGATTCGAACCTGGAACCTTCTTATGTAGAAAAGTAGCTTAATTAAGGATTATGTGACTTAATACACAAGTCATCAGACACAAAGTTACTAAAGTCTCCTCAAACTGCAACAGAGAAGCTGATCATGAAGAGCTGATCTTTAGTGTTCTTTCCTTCCTCCGCCGTCACAGAGGGAATAACGGTGGTCATTTGCAGATTAGCTGGAGGCTCATCGACATCAGTTCCCAGGAGTCACGTCTCAGGAGAAGAGGGCAGAGAGATGTGGACGGGGGGGGGCAGGAGAGGACTCAGTGCCCACGTCTCATGTTATTATCAGCAGCCCTGGGTTCAGATCGGACACATAGCCACGAGAAACTTGATCCTGCGTCGTTATTTAGATAGAGATACTCAGAGATGTGAGAAAGAGGCGGTGGAAGCGTCACTTTGGGTCTCCTGAGGGCGTAGCAGCATATTTCCAGGGTGAGGCTGCTGGATGGTGGTAAGGGGGGAGGAGGGGGGTGGAGAAAAACACACATCTCGCCTTATTTTAATCTAAAAGCACGAGAGAGAACAATGGCACTAAATGTGCCCGAGGGACATGGTTTTTCGATGTGTGCGTTGTCAGACTCAGACGTCTTTAGACCGTAGCCGCCCAATTAGAGTCCCTCTGAAGGGGAGGGGGGGGGGGGGGGGCTGCCTGGGACAAGTGAATCATCACCCCGGGTACATCTGCTTCTCCCTCTCAGCCTGTCGTGGGCCGCGCTGCGGTTGTTTTTTTATCCACATCAAATGGCAGAAAAAGAGAAACATCCTGCATCCAGAGACACAGTTTAGATTCACGCAGCGCTGGGGGGGTGGGGGGGGGGCTGCTTTATACCACTCCTCTATCGCACTTTAGTTCAGCTACATGTGTTTGAAGAAGAAGAAGAAGAAGAATTCCTTTATTCATCCCGCAATGGGAAAATGCAATGCGATTGACAGGTGTGGGGATGAATGATGCACTTTTAATAAACCAGTAAAAAATGGAAAATTGGATTAATAAAAGTAATTCTTCTTCTTCTTGTTCTTCTTCTTCTTCTTGTTCTTCTTCTTGTTGTTCTTCTTCTTCTTCTTCTTGTTCTTCTTCTTCTTGTTGTTCTTCTTCTTCTTCTTCTCGTTCTTCTTGTCCTTCTTCTTCTTGTTCTTCTTGTTGTTCTTCTTCTTCTTCTTGTTCTTCTTCTTCTTGTTCTTCTTCTTGTTGTTGCTCTTCTTGTTGTTGTTCTTCTTCTTCTTCTTTTTCTTGTTCTTGTTCTTCTTCTTGTTCTTCTTGTTCTCCTTATCGTTGTTCTTCTTCTTCTTCTTGTCCTTCTTGTTCTTCTCCTTGTTGTTGTTGTTGTTGTTGTTGTGAGTCAGATGATTTGGCCATCTCTCCCTCTGAAGAAATAAAATGCTACCTTTAATTTAAGAGTTCCTGTGACACTGGCCGTCTTGGGAGTGTGAAGAATGGGGAGCAGCTCATCCTGTCATGTCACTGATTCCCCTCGATCAGGAGCACAACAACGTGCACACAGACGTTTTAGATTCAGCCCCCCCTCAGATTATAACCCCCTTCTTAATGACGACCCTCGTTCAGTTCAAATGTGCCAGAGCCCTGACAGAGCAGCAGTGAGACCGCAACACCTGAATAAAAGAAAGAAAGAAAGAGTGCAGCTGTTATTTGTATCAAAAAGGTCCTGTTTTTCTGTGTCTTTGGTGATTTATTGCTGAAAACCCTGCAGACCCTCACAGGAGCTGCTGCTGGAGCTCTGCTGGGACGTGAAGACGACATGAGCTCATTCAACAGGTGCACACACACGCACACACACACACACACACACACACACACACGCACACGCACACACACGGTCCTGGAGGGGCTTAATCAGGTAATGGCACCGCTGGAGGCTTTCAGAGCAGGGATGTTACTCTCAGAGTGACTTTACTTAATACTCATCATGTTTTTTTTAAGATGTTCTCACTGAATTGAAACAGTCAGCGGTCTGAGTCTCCCTCAGTTGTTCACTTTGGGAACTGCAGTGTTTTCTTTTTGACTTACAACGTGCACGACTGGAGACTGGACTGGAGAACAGGGGGACACGAGCGCGGATGGGGGACATGTTCTGCGTCCTGTACCCTGGGTCAGGAAAGATCCGGCTCTCCTGAACCACCACCCTGACCAACGTTTAAATACAGAGGAGCCGGCCGACTGTGTCCAGAGAGTGGGCAGGTTTATTCCTAATCTGAAGATTATTTATTATTGACCACAGACTCTGGATTAGAGGAGACAGTCATTTCCTGTTTCCGTGTCACGTGTGTTTCCTCTTCAGGAGAACTTCAGGAGGCTGCTGCAGGTCCTGAGTGTGTTGATGTGAACATGAATGCGGATTACTCATCACGCCGTAATCCCCGAACAGAATATCGGAGACGTTCGTCACAAGACGCACGTCTCCAGAACATTCTGACACTGAAATGGCATTTTTCAGGTGCCCCATAGTTCACCTGGTAGAGCGGGCGCCGGGTTCAGAGGCCACTGTCGCACATCACCCCGGTAGTTTTACATACGTTATTCCTCGTACTACTCCTGTTCGGACGTGTTAGACTGTTTAAATACTGTTTTGGTTATTTTGTGTTTCATTACTGGCAAAAACAAACAGCACTGTCGCCTCACAGCGAGAAGGTTCCAGGTTCGACGTTGACGTTCACTCCACTTTTAAACGAGGCCACGCCCACTTGGGAGACAGGAAGTGTGCGCCATTTCCTGCAGTTGGTGTTGGGTATGTTCTTGGATCCAGGGTGTACCCTGCCTCACGCCCGATGTCAGCTGGGATCGGCTCCAGCCCCCCGTGACCCCGACAGGGACAAGAGGTTGAAGATGAGATGAGATGAGATCTTTAGTGGCACTTCTCCCTCACACTCTCAACCCTGCAGGTTCACTCACTCCTCCAGCAGCCACTTCCCCTTCCACTTCCACTTCCACTTCCCTTTCATCCGGTCTGCTGGGACTACTCTCCCCCTCCTGACTCCTCTTCCTAAAAGTTCCCCTTTGGAGCCACGACTGCGACGCTTTAAAACTGCTCTTCTTACCTCCACTTAAGCGCGTAACTGATCATAGATGAACGTGCACGCTTCACTCTCGAGCGAGACATTTCAGGAACATCATAGTCCAGGTATTATCATTTGAAATATTGTAATATTGTGATTGCGTTATGAATAAATTCATTATTAAATGTGTTGGAGATATTTTGGAGGTTCCTCTGCACACCACCAGAGGGCGCTCATGCACCACACTTTGAGAACCAGTGTGTTAGAACATGTGTGTGTGCTTTTGTAGTGTGTATCTGCCCCTTAGTCTGAACACTGTGTGATGAGGAGGGGGCTGACGAGTTCAGACATCCACATGCATGTTCACAGTATTTTTTAAATGCTTTATCCTCTCGTGACCTTCTGGAGTGAGGGTCAATTCTTTCTGGTGGACAGTTTCTGCGTCTTCACTTCCTCCTCATGTCATGTGACTCACCTGGGACCCTCACATCATGTGACTCACCTGGGACCCTCACATCATGTGACTCACCTGGGACCCTCACATCATGTGACTCACCTGGGACCCTCACATCATGTGACTCACCTGGGACCCTCCCATCATGTGACTCCCCTGGGACCCTTACATCATGTGACTCACCTGGGACCCTCACATCATGTGACTCACCTGGGACCCTCACATCATGTGACTCACCTGGGACCCTCACATCATGTGACTCACCTGGGACCCTCACATCATGTGACTCATCTGGGACCCTCACATCATGTCACTCACCTGGGACCCTCACATCATGTGACTCACCTGGGACCCTTACATCATGTGACTCACCTGGGACCCTTACATCATGTGACTCACCTGGGACCCTTACATCATGTGACTCACCTGGGACCCTCACATCATGTGACTCACCTGGGACCCTCCCATCATGTGACTCACCTGGGACCCTCACATCATGTGACTCACCTGGGACCCTCCCATCATGTGACTCACCTGGGACCCTCACATCATGTGACTCACCTGGGACCCTTACATCATGTGACTCACCTGGGACCCTTACATCATGTGTCTCACCTGGGACCCTCACATCATGTGACTCACCTGGGACCCTTACATCATGTGTCTCACCTGGGACCCTCACATCATGTGACTCACCTGGGACCCTCACATCATGTGACTCACCTGGAACCCTCACATCATGTGACTCACCTGGGACCCTCACATCATGTGACTCACCTGGGACCCTTACATCATGTGACTCACCTGGGACCCTTACATCATGTGACTCACCTGGGACCCTCACATCATGTGACTCACCTGGGACCCTCACATCATGTGACTCACCTGAGACCCTCACATCATGTGACTCACCTGAGACCCTCACATCATGTGACTCACCTGGGACCCTTACATCATGTGACTCACCTGGGACCCTCACATCATGTGACTCACCTGGGACCCTCACATCATGTGACTCACCTGGGACCCTTACATCATGTGACTCACCTGGGACCCTTACATCATGTGACTCACCTGGGACCCTCACATCATGTGACTCACCTGGGACCCTCACATCATGTGACTCACCTGGGACCCTCACATCATGTGACTCACCTGGGACCCTCACATCATGTGACTCACCTGGGACCCTCACATCATGTGACTCACCTGGGACCCTCACATCATGTGACTCACCTGGGACCCTTACATCATGTGACTCACCTGGGACCCTCACATCATGTGACTCACCTGGGACCCTCACATCATGTGACTCACCTGGGACCCTCACATCATGTGACTCACCTGGGACCCTCACATCATGTGACTCACCTGGGACCCTCACATCATGTGACTCACCTGGGACCCTCCCCCTGAATTCTCACTGTTTCTTCAGCACCAGTGAAAGTGATGTTGATGATGACAGTTATTTCTATTATCAGCCGACTGTTTTCTCGATCGTTTGGTCGATAAAATGTCAGAAAATGCTGATGTGTCGTCTTTAAATGCCTGGTTTTGTCCGTTAAACCCCCAAAATATTCAGTTTAATCTGATAGCAAACAGAGAAAAGTCGGATTTCTGCACGTTTGAGGGGCTGAAAACAGCATTTTCTGCCTCTTTTGCACGAAAAAACAACTTTTAATGCTGAATTTATGATCAAAACAGCTGCCGATAATTTTCTCTGTGCATCGATTTATCATTTAATTTGAGTTTTTTTACCTTAACTCTTTAACCCTGGTGACCTTTGACCTTTACCTTTATTTATGGTCTTATTTTTTAGTCAGAATTGTACTTATTGTTTTATTGTTTTATTGTTTTTGTCTGTGTTGTTTCACTGTTATAAAGAAGCTGTATATTAACAAATTCAACCATCTTGAGACATTCAGACATTTTTATTTGCACACAAGAATAAAAAAATAAAACTATTTCTTTTGCACCAATAAGAAAAAGGAGAATGCAGAAAACATGATGGTCTTATCTCGTCTTTGCACGAGCCGACGCACATACAAGAAGTCTTTTATTCTGAAAAAACACCACCACCAACCATTAAAAGTGACTTGAGCAGAGCTTTATGTTTTTTCATTTCATTTTGTCATCAACCCTTTATTTAACCAGGAATATTCCCGTTCATTCATTCAGTCATCTTCAACCTCTTGTCCCTGTTGGGGTCACGGGGGGCTGGAGCCGATCCCAGCTGACATTGGGCGTGAGGCGGGGTACACCCTGGACAGGACGCCAGTCTATCACAGGACACATAGAGACGAACAGAGACAGACAACCATTCACACCTACGGGTGATTTAGGGAGTCCAGGCCGAGACAGCAGCATAAACACACAAGTTTCACACTTAATACCAAAACAAAAACATGATAAATCAACAAAATAAAACAGCATTAAGATTAAAAAAGCAGCAGATCAGTGCTCAGAGACAGAACATGTGCAAGTTGTGTTTAAAAAGTCCTTAATCCTGCTTTTGAAACTGAGGGACTCCAGTTTGAAATGATCCTGGAGTTTATTCCAAGATAAAGGATCTAAATATTTAAAAGCACTTTCACTAAACACAGTGTTGGTCAGAGGAACATGTGTGTTGTGTTGTTGTTGTTGTTGTGGTGTACACAGCTTTAACGTCATGCTGTTATGTGTCGTGGTGTCCAGCAGGTGGCAGCAGCACCGACTGGACCAGGACCAGGACCAGCACTAACCAAGTCCAAACCTACTTCCCACCAGCGACTGTCACTCTAACAAAGTTATTATTTATGTATTTATTTCATTATTTTCTTCATGCGTTTCTTCTCCATTATGCAAATGAGGGGGCGTGTGTTATGGGGTCAACCGTTCTCCTATTGGTCGCCTCACGGACCCCCCCCCCCCCCCGGAAATGTAAAAAGAAATGTATAAAGAAAGATACATAAATGAAAAATGCATGAAAAAATAAAAAAAATATACTCAAAAGAACAGAGCTGTGTGTGTGGTTTCAGCGTTTTTATTTTAAAACCTTATTTTTTTTATATTTGCCGATATTTTTTATTCATTCAAATAAAAGAGTGATTAAAAAGTCATCTATTTGTATTTGTTTTGAATATATTTATTTCTTCATGTATTCTTTTCTTTATACATTTTACATGTATTTAGTCTTCGTATGCAAATGAGAATATGTATTCAAAATAAAAAATAAATGCAAATTAAACACATTTAAAATGTGATACGAAGAAATAAAATGAAAAAATCACACATTAACACGCAAAACATAAATAACATGTCGTTCAATACACAAATAAAATATCTATTCATCGTTATGCAACTGTAAATATATATTCAAAATAAATAAATGCAAAATTAAACACATTTAAAATAAAAAAATACAAATAAATCAAATTAATAAAATAAAAATCACAAAATCACATAAATAACATGTTGTTTAATACACAAAGAAAGTATCTATTAATTGTGCAAATTTTAATATATATTCAAAATAAAGAATAATAAAAAAATTAAACACATTTAAAATTGAATACAAATTAATTAAATAAATAAAAAAAATACAAATTTGTCTGAGTGATTAGTAACTCATTTTTCTGCATTTTTCAACTTTTCTCCTCATTTAATCATTTATGGATTATTATATTTTTTACATTTCGGCACCTTTAACTCTCCGTACCCCAGAGGATGAGCAGTTACAATGATCTCCTTTAGCGACAACATCAAACAATAACAGCCCCATCATACATGAGATCTCTCTGACCATCATTTAGAGACGTCACAAGTCAAACACTGCTGCTAATTAAGGTCAATGGATTGGATTGGGAGAGAGGGAGGGAGGGGAGGGGAGGTACGGGGGGGGGGGGGGGGAGAGGAGAGGGGAGGGAGGGAGACCCTGGCGGACAGCAGCAGCAGCAGCAGCAGCAGAGAGGGAGGTTGGACCGGGAACAATAGAGAGAAACGAAGCCAGCCCCTGAAACACCAAACAAACCGAGAGGGCGACAGAGAAAGAAAGAAAGGTGGGGATGGAGGGAGAGAAGAGGGGGGACGGAGAGAACATGTGAGGACTAAACACACACACACGGAGGATTTCCGGAGCCGAGGGCTTTTTGTTTTCATGCCTCTCTTCTCTTTGTCGGCTGGATTGTATTGAGCCGGATTCCCGACATGAACCCCGCAGAAGCGGCCGAGGAGGCGCCCATCAGCGACCCCGACACCGACGCCTTCTACAAGCCAGGTAAGGGGAGGGGGGAGGCGGACGCTGTCTGCGCCCGCACCCGCACGACGCGCCGCGGAAGAACCGTGAGAAAGTGCGGTGAATGCCACCGTGCAGCCGCCGTCTGTACGGCCGCAGGGAGACAAGTGAGCACCGGCACCAGTGTGCAGAGAAGCACCGGAGCCCTGGTGTGTGTTTGCGTCTCTCACACACACACACACACACACACACACACACACACACACAGGCGTACACACACACACACAGAGGGGCAGGGAAGCGTTCAAATACAGCGTAAAAATCCTGATCATTGCTCTTCTGCACGTCGCTGTGTGATGTTTTTTACATGCACCTTCAGTGTGTGTGTGTACATATGTGGGCGCGTGCATGTGTGTGCGCGCGTGCATGTGTGTGAGCTCATGTGTCTGGTGCTGATGGGCTCCACAAAAGAAAGAGGGAATCATGGAGGGATGACATCAGAGCAGCTCCTGGAAATGTGCTCGATATGCGACTGAATGTCGGTGTGTGAAGAGCTTTAATAAGCTGTGTGTGTGTGTGTGTGTGTGTGTGTGTGTGTGTGTGTGTGTGTGTGTGTGTGTGTGTGTGTGTGTGATTCATTTAGATAAAAAGCATCACATGACAGTTCATTCTGACCATCAGAAGGTGAGAGACAGTGTTTATATGATTGTGTGCAGGATATAGTGATGAGATTGTGTGTGTGTGTGTTGTCTACAGTGTGTGTCTGTGTGTGTGTGTTTGTTGTCTACAGTGTATGTGTCTGTGTGTGTGTGTGTTGTCTACAGTGTGTGTGTGTGTGTGTGTGTGTGTGTGTGTGTCAGTACCAGATCATAATGGCTAGACACACAGCTGCAGCTGGCATCATTGATTAATCTCCTGGTCATTCCCGTCCTTTTTAAACGGCTTTATCCCGTCTATCCAACGATCCACGGGTCTGTGTCTCCTGCAGTGACGTGAAACACGAGAGACAAACGCCGAAACCACGTCGTGTTTTGGTGAAAATTCATCAGCAGCTGCTCTAATGAAGCGATTAGAATCGTTTATCGATCAAAAACACCCAAATATCCTCTGGTTCCAGCTGCTTTTGTTCTCATATCTGATCATAAATGGAAGATATTGTGATCGTGGACGAAACCTCTGTGAGTTTGTGTGTTGGTTCCTAAACAGTGGTGTAGGTACATGGAGTATCACCGTTTACAGTTCACCCTCCGGCTCCTGTCAGGCGGAGAGTAAACCCACTTCCTCCTCAGTAGCCTTCCCATCTACGCACTCCTCAGCTCCCACTAACACGGTTTTTAACTTTTTCAAACACCAAATCTGTGCCGTCCTCAGGTTCTGAGAAGTGCACCACCGGACTCTATTGTTAAAAAGAGTCGTTTTACCTCACAGAGCACGGGAGTCACTGCTGTACCGGTGCAACCATCAGTTAGATTGTTATTTTTGTTATTTTCTAACCCTTTGAAACACCAAAGTCACACAATGACACAAACAAACTAAGGGCGCACTCACACTGTCCATCCGTACCATGCCCAAACAGGTTCCACGTCTAAAGTCTAGTTCGTTTGACCAGTGTGAGTGCAACCGTACCGCGCCAAGGAGCGGCACGCTTGCTGTTCACGGCCCGTTTGGGAGAGGTGGGCTTTTGTAAAGCACGTTTGCACATGTACGAGCACGAGGCCTACGGCGGTTCTGAGGTCATTTCCTGTGCGCCTGTTGGGACATAGAAAAAAGAAGGAGGGACCATGCACGGACATTTAAAACAATGGCGGTGAAAGGTTCACGTTGGTGTGATGCCGAGGTGGAGTGTTTACTGCAGATTTGGTCGATGAAAAGATTCAAAAACAGTCGACAAGACGCACAAAAACTCTGAGGTCTATGGAAAGATTTGTAAACAAAGCCACGCATCGCCATGACGTCATCAATGTGTGTGACGTGTTACGGCGTGATGACGTATAGGCAGCAAGAAGCATTCTCCGTGGCCCAGGTAGTGTGAGTACAAACGGGCCTGGAGGGGGGGACAAGTACCCTAAAGCACGGGGCACGGGACGGACGCACAGTGTGAGTGCGCCCTAACTGATCGAGGCAGAGGCCGACCAGCGACGCCTGTGAAAAATGACTGTTTTTGTCAGTGGGGTCTGGTGGCTTTGAGGAGAGCAAAGCTAACGGCTTCAGTTCCTCTCCATGCAAAATCATCTTGTGGTCAATTTTGAGATTTTAGGCTGTTTGCTTGCTTATTATATGCAAATGAGGCTGATTATCGAATGCTAACTTTAGGGGGATTTAAGAGAAATCTACAGACACAATCAGACAAAGTGAAGTTGAATAAACACCTGAATGTGTGTTTTGGTTCCACTAGTTTGAAAGGATTTCTATTTTGATGATATCGCAGCGCTGATTACTGAATATTGATCCAGATGGATGCATCGTTTACGTTTTACTAATCTCACATTGGACATAAACACAGTGATATAAGGTTGTGTCAGCGTAAGTGTGTGTGTTTTTGTGTGTGTGACAGAGAGAGTGAAACATGAGAAAATACTAATAACATTTTTTACACACACACACACACACACACACACACACACACACACACACACACGCACACACTCACTCTGAGACACTGTGTGTACTGTATAGAGCGACAGGGCTGCACGTGTGATCTCCTCTCCTCTTCGTTTCCCCATAATATTAGACGACTGTCAGTTGGAACGTTTCCAGCAGATGGACGTGGAAATCTACATCAGGACAAACAATGAGACACTGCTGAAACAAAAAGGTCAACAGCTGGAGGAGGGAAGTCAAGTGGGGGAGTCCCAGAGAGCTTTGATGGAAGAAACAACCAGTTATCAGGTGGCTTAAACCTGGTGTAGGCAGTTTATTTTTGTCCAAATGAAAATCCTTGAGAGCTTTAGGAAAACTAGCCCGTGACGGGAGACGGGAGACACGATCCTTCTGGCGTTTAAAAAAAACAAACAAACATGCACGCAGGCGGAAATTCACCGCGGTGTTCTGAGCAGAGGACGTCCGTGAGCTGCTGAGCTCCTTTCATACAGCGCTGAAACACGGCACCACCTTACCGTCCATCTCAGCCGGGAATGGAGAAATGTCCGGCTGAGTTGCGTTATCATGGAACAGTGTGATGTGTGTAGAGGTTCGGCTTGTAAAACGACTTTATTTTGGTCATGGAGTCTGGTGGAGCACTTCTTTTATACTTGATGCCCTCACAGATTTGGGTTTTAAAGGGAAATTGCAGCATAAAATCATCCCGTGGTCTTTTTCGGCACTTACATACATCACATAAGCCATCGAGACAGTTTTTTTCATGTATAAACTATTAACGTAGAAATCATGGAGAGTCGCTAACAGCCGAATGTGGCTAACAATGATTAGCTCGGGGCAGTACTGTGAAGGCATTCAAACGTCTTTTTTAACCACTAATACTGCTGAAAATCAGGGACTAATAAAGTTATCCATCCATCTATCTATGTATCTATCTATCTATCTATCTATCTATCTATCATCTATGTATCCATCCATCCATCCATCCCTCCATCCATCCATCCATCCATCCAAAATAACAGCAAACCTCCGCAGCAGCATGAGAAGAGTCTCTACACAGAAAACAAAGCACCAACAGCGTAGTTAGAGAACCCAGAGTTTATTAAGAGTGTTTTAAAGACTTACCTACTGGCCCCTGTACCAGCTCCTCTCATAGTAAAGTCCATTACAGTGGATTACCAAAGTCAATCCCAAAGGAAGGAGCCCATTGATGCTTTGTTTTGTGTGTAGGGACTCTTCTCATGCTGCTGCAGAGGTTTGCTGTTATTTTCAGCAGAATTAGTGGTTAAAAAAGACCTTTGAATGCCTTCATCGTGCTGCCCCGAGCTAATCACTGTTAGCCACGTCCGGCTGTTAGCGACTCTCCTGTATTTCTCCGTTAATGCTTCATACAAAAAAAGTCTCGAAGGCTTATTTGATGTGCGAAAGTGTCAAAAAAGACCATTGGATGATTTCACACCTGAATTCCCCTTTAACAGTCTAGTTTTTAGATCTGTATGTATGTATGAATTTAGAAAATGGCCGTAGTTCCCCTTTAAGGCAGTTCTGAGGGCAGAAGGGGTCTTACCCAGTACGAGCGAGCTGTACCTAATATAGAGAGCAGTGAGTGTATATTGTAGGGTTAGGGTTTTAAATACCATATTTTCTGCACTATAAGTTGCACCTAAAAACCTTCACATGTCTCCAAAGCCGACAGTGCTCCTTATAATCCGGTGCTCCTTATATATGGACCAATATTGAGCCACAACAGGTCTCCAACTACGGTGAGCAGCCGCCGACTCTATTTTCCCCCGTAGAAGAAGTAATGCACGGTGCATGTTGAGATATACGACTGCGTGAAGCGTGCCGTTTCATTTCCATGTGTGTGTTTGTGTAAAGAGCCCAAAATGGCTCCTGTTAAGAGACACGCTTACGACGCAGAGTTTACACTCAAGGCCATTAGTCACGCAGTAGAACACGGGAATAGAGCAGCAGCCAGAGAGTTGAACATGAACCAATCAATGGTGCCGAAGTGGAGGAAGCAACAAGACGACCTCCCCTGACTGTGTTGTTGACGTTCCCTTTAGCGCAGCTCCATCTAATGGATGCAGAACGTAACCCCAGCCTCGACTGTAGCGTCTGTTCTATGCGCCTTATAATGTGGAGCGCCTTATATAAGAAACAAGTTTCAAAATAAGACGTTCATAGAAGGTGCGCCTTATAATGTGGTGCGCCTTATATAAGAAGAAAAGCAGCAAATCCTCAGTTTTATAAGCAAATTTTTGAATTATTTCTTCGTTTATCATCAAAATAGTTGCATATTGAATTGTTTCCGCATGGGTTTTATTGCTAAAAGTGAATCTTCAAGTGCAGATTCTTGTTAGGAAAAACGACTCCAGCTTCATTTATAATCAGCGTGTGTATGAAATTGATTTACACGACTATTTAAGAGCTCTCATAATCACATTATCTTTTCCATAATGTCCATATTTCCTCGTTGCCGCAGTGCTGCAAAGAGGCTCCATAAAAACGTCTCATCTCGTATCTGAGGGCAGGACGCGTCCACACCTGGCGTGCAGCGAGACTAAAGATCTCGAACAGCGCGCTCCCTTCTCCCTCTCCCTCACCCTCTCCCTCTCCCTCTCCCTCTCCCTCTCCCTCTCTCCCTCTCCCTCTCCCTCTCCCTCTCCCTCTCCCTCTCCCTCACCCTCTCCCTCTCCCTCCCTCTCTCTCTCTCTCTCTCTCTCCCTCTCTCTCTCCCTCTCTCTCTCTCTCTCTCTCTCCCTCTCTCTCTCCCTCTCCCTCTCCCGTGATCATATGCACCAGCGTCTTTGAGAAAACCATTCACATACAAGAGCAGAATTAAATGAGTTTCATCTAGGATGTAAAAAGCAAAAGCAGAGCTGCCTGCACACATTAAGATGCAGCGCCGCGTCCGGTGCTGTGAGAGCGGAGCGGAGGGATCCGTCTCCATCAGCTCAACGTCTCTTTGACTTCAGCACGGAGGAAATCACAGATCTCACTCCTTCGCCCGCTGAGACCAGCTCCACGTTATCGAGCACCTGCCAATACCGATGCCCATCTGATTCCACGCCCGGCTGTTAATAAGCAGCCTGCATGTTCCTGACATGGTCTCATAAAATTCAATCCACCTGCCAATCATTTAACATCCGCTCCACTGCTGCCATAACGGCTTCCAGAGCGCTGTCAGACTCGGTAATGAGACACACGTGGGTTCTCTTCCTTGTGCTTCTTCATCGTACGGTACCATTTATATTCCTTTTGTTTGATGCTTTATTTCTACGGCACAATTCAACAACAGGGTATTTCAAAGTGCTTTACGTAAAACATTAACAGCATTGGACATAAACGCATCTAAAATGACATTTATGAAAAGACATTCAAGTTAAATTAGTAAGATTTTATCTTATATCGTCCATTTATGATCAAAATCATCTCAGGGCGCACTCACACTGTGCGTCCGTCCCGTGCCCCGTGCTTTAGGGTCCTTGTCCCCCCCTCCAGGCCCGTTTGTACTCACACTACCTGGGCCTCGGAGAATGCTTCTTGCTGCCTATACGTCATCACGCCGTAACACGTCACACGCATTGATGACGTCATGGCGATGCGTCGCTTTGTTTACAAATCTTTCCATAGACCTCAGAGTTTTTGTGCGTCTTGTCGACTGTTTTTGAATCTTTTCATCGACCAAATCTGCAGTAAACACTCCACCTCCGCATCACACCAACGTGAACCTTTCACCGCCATTGTTTGAAATGTCCGCGCATGGTCCCTCCTTCTTTTTTCTATGTCCCAACAGGCGCACAGGAAATTACCTGCGCCTGTTGCTCGTACATGTGTGCACGCTCGTGCTCCTACATGTGCAAACGTGCTTTACAAAAGCCCACCTCTCCCAAACGGTCCTTGGCCGGCAACCGTACCGCTCCTAGGCGCGGTTCGGTTGCACTCAAACTGGTCAAACGAACTAGACTTTAGCCGTGAAACGTGCTGGGGCTTTAGGGGGATTTAAGTTGAAGTTGAATAAACACCTGAATGTGTAAGAAAGAGCAGACCTGTCCCATGTTTAGTCCTGACTCTGGGGACACAGAGCAGACCTGTCCCATGTTTAGTCCTGACTCTGGGGACACAGAGCAGACCTGTCCCATGTTTAGTCCTGACTCTGGGGACACAGAGCAGACCTGTCCCATGTTTAGTCCTGACTCTGGGGACACAGAGCAGACCTGTCCCATGTTTAGTCCTGACTCTGGGGACACAGAGCAGACCTGTCCCATGTTTAGTCCTGACTCTGGGGACACAGAGCAGACCTGTCCCATGTTTAGTCCTGACTCTGGGGACACAGAGCAGACCTGTCCCATGTTTAGTCCTGTCTCTGGTGACACGCAGCAGACCTGTCCCATGTTTAGTCCTGACTCTGGGGACACAGAGCAGACCTGTCCCATGTTTAGTCCTGACTCTGGGGACACAGAGCAGACCTGTCCCATGTTTAGTCCTGACTCTGGGGACACAGAGCAGACCTGTCCCATGTTTAGTCCTGACTCTGGGGACACAGAGCAGACCTGTCCCATGTTTAGTCCTGACTCTGGGGACACAGAGCAGACCTGTCCCATGTTTAGTCCTGACTCTGGGGACACGGAGCAGACCTGTCCCATGTTTAGTCCTGACTCTGGGGACACAGAGCAGACCTGTCCCATGTTTAGTCCTGACTCTGGGGACACAGAGCAGACCTGTCCCATGTTTAGTCCTGACTCTGGGGACACGGAGCAGACCTGTCCCATGTTTAGTCCTGACTCTGAGGACACAGAGCAGACCTGTCCAATGTTTCGTCCTTACTCTGGGGACACAGAGCAGACCTGTCCCATGTTTAGTCCTGACTCTGGGGACACAGAGCAGACCTGTCCCATGTTTAGTCCTGACTCTGGGGACACAGAGCAGACCTGTCCCATGTTTAGTTCTGACTCTGGGGACACAGAGCAGACTTGTCCCATGTTTAGTCCTGACTCTGGGGACACAGAGCAGACCTGTCCCATGTTTAGTTCTGACTCTGGGGTCACAGAACAGACCTGTCCCATGTTTAGTCCTGACTCTGGGGACACAGAGCAGACCTGTCCCATGTTTAGTCCTGACTCTGAGGACACAGAGCAGACCTGTCCCATGTTAAGTCCTGACTCTGAGGACACAGAGCAGACCTGTCCAATGTTTAGTCCTGACTCTGGGGACACAGAGCAGCCCTGTCCCATGTTTAGTCCTGACTGTGGGGACACAGAGCAGACCTGTCCCATGTTTAGTCCTGACTCTGGGGACACAGAGCAGACCTGTCCAATGTTTAGTCCTGACTCTGGGGACACGGAGCAGACCTGTCCAATGTTTAGTCCTGACTCTGAGGACACAGAGCAGACCTGTCCAATGTTTAGTCCTGACTCTTGGGACACAGAGCAGACCTGTCCCATGTTTAGTCCTGACTCTGAGGACACAGAGCAGACCTGTCCAATGTTTCGTCCTTACTCTGGGGACACAGAGCAGACCTGCCCCATGTTTAGTCCTGACTCTGGGGACACAGAGCAGACCTGTCCCATGTTTAGTCCTGACTCTGAGGACACAGAGCAGACCTGTCCCATGTTTAGTCCTGACTCTGGGGACACAGAGCAGACCTGTCCCATGTTTAGTCCTGACTCTGGGGACACAGAGCAGACCTGTCCCATGTTTAGTCCTGACTCTGGGGACACGGAGCAGACCTGTCCCATGTTTAGTCCTGACTCTGGGGACACAGAGCAGACCTGTCCCATGTTTAGTCCTGACTCTGGGGACACAGAGCAGACCTGTCCCATGTTTAGTCCTGACTCTGGGGACACAGAGCAGACCTGTCCCATGTTTAGTTCTGACTCAGGGGACACGGAGCAGACCTGTCCCATGTTTAGTCCTGACTCTGGGGACACAGAGCAGACCTGTCCCATGTTTAGTCCTGACTCTGGGGACACAGAGCAGACCTGTCCCATGTTTAGTCCTGACTCTGGGGACACAGAGCAGACCTGTCCCATGTTTAGTCCTGACTCTGGGGACACAGAGCAGACCGGTCCCATGTTTAGTCCTGACTCTGGGGACACAGAGCAGACCTGTCCCATGTTTAGTCCTGACTCTGGGGACACAGAGCAGACCTGTCCCATGTTTAGTCCTGACTCTGGGGACACAGAGCAGACCTGTCCCGTGTTTAGTCCTGACTCTGGGGACACAGAGCAGACCTGTCCCGTGTTTAGTCCTGACTCTGGGGCCACAGAGCAGACCTGTCCCATGTTTAGCCCTGACTCTGGGGACACAGAGCAGACCTGTCCCATGTTTAGCCCTGACTCTGGGGACACGGAGCAGACCTGTCCCATGTTTAGTCCTGACTCTGGGGACACGGAGCAGACCTGTCCCATGTTTAGTCCTGACTCTGGGGACACAGAGCAGACCTGTCCCATGTTTAGTCCTGACTCTGGGGACACAGAGCAGACCTGTCCTATGTTTAGTCCTGACTCTGGGGACACAGAGCAGACCTGTCCCATGTTTAGTCCTGACTCTGGGGACACAGAGCAGACCTGTCCCATGTTTAGTCCTGACTCTGGGGACACGGAGCAGACCTGTCCCATGTTTAGTCCTGACTCTGGGGACACAGAGCAGAACTGTCCAATGTTTAGTCCTGACCCTGGGGACACGCAGCAGACCTGTCCCAGACGATCTGAGAGGTCTGGATGGTTAAATCTGATTTGTGATATTATTGACTCTTCCAGCACCGGGGAAAACTCACTTTACACGCTTTACCTTCTGCTGGTTTCCTCTGCACTTCCTTTCCGACACAATGGAACATGATATGCACTCTGTAATACGACAAAATGCAGTTTAGTGTAACTATAAACTATAATAGGAAATGATAATGTTTCAGTCTCGCTCACAGCTCTTAATTCGCTTTATTATTCATCCCCAAGCTCACACAAGCTTTACTGTCGCTGCCAATTCCAGTTAAAAAACACGAAAATAAGAAAGTTAAAGTTATTTTAACTTAACAGCGGCTGTGTATCAGAGGAAGAAAGACCTGGCAGCCTTCAGCACCACAAACGGTGTGATTCAATCCACGGATGGTCAACAGCAGCTAAACTGACACCCAATCAGAACTGCTGCATAATCAGCTCAAAGCTCTCACTGTGTCCCTCTACTAAGACTTGAAAGGGATGAAATGTATGGTCGACATTACTGCTATCATGATGATGTTCGTGTGTGTAGGACATTTTATGAGTTCAAGTACCTCGGGATCATGTTCACGAGTGAGGGGACGATGGAGCGTGAGTTTGGCCGGAGAATCGGAGCAGCGGGGGCGGTGCTGCAGTCGCTCTACCGCACCGTTGTGATGAAAAGAGAGCTGAGGAAGGCAAAGCTCTGGATCTACCGGTCAATCTTGGTTCCTACCCTCACCTGTGGTCATGAAAGCTGGGTCATGACCGAAAGAACGAGGTTGCGGGTACAAGCGGCCGAAATGTGTTTCCTCAGGAGGGGGGCTGGAGTCTCCCTTAGAGAGAGGGGGAGAAGTTCAGCATCTGTGAGGAACTCGGAGTAGAGCCGCTGCTCCTTTGCGTTGAAAGGAGCCAGTTGAGGTGGTTCAGGATCATCTAGTAAGGATGAACCCTGGGCGCCTCCCTAGGGAGGTGTTCCAGGCACGTCCAGCTGGGAGGAGGCCTCTGGGAAGACCCAGGACCAGGTGGAGAGATTAGATCTCCACACTGGCCTGGGAACGCCTCAGGATCCCCCAGTTAGAGCTGGTTAATGTGGCCCGGGAAAGGGAAGTTTGGGGTCCCCTGCTAAAGCTGCTGCCCCTGCGACCCGACCCCGGATAAGAGGCTGAAGATGAGATGAGATGAGGAGATTTTAGAATGACTTTGTTGGCCCGCGGATGGACGTGGATAAACGTATGTGAGTCTGAGGGCTTTGCGAACAGAGACCTTACATGGATGAATGAACAGTAATCCATTAATTCACTCTGATTCACACGCACGCACACACACACACACACACACACACACACACACACACACACACACACACACACACACACACACACACACACACACACACACACACAGAATATGTCCCGACCTCCACAGACTGATGATAAAGTCTTTGCAGAATTTCCATATTCCAAAAGCAAAAAAGCTCCAATCACGTTGATTTCACTTGTTTACTTTGTGTTTCCTTTCCCCTGCGTGAGGCTGAGGCTCTTTTATTATGCACTCGAGTTTTGCATGTTTAGGAAAAATGCCGGTGTCACTGAGAGAGGACGCAAAAAAGAGCAGCGGCACTCACGCGCTCAGAGGAGAGTGCAGGCGGCGCGGCAGCTCAGTGTTATGCTAATCAGCCGTTTATAAATAGGACCCTAATTCATCAGACGGAAACAGGAAGTGACACGCGCTTTCATGACTGCACGCTATCAGCAATCAGAGAGCGGCGTCGTTGAGTGTTTATCAGACAACTGACGCCAGCTGTCTGTCAATGGCTGCCGTCGTCGCTACGCTACGCCGCTAACTCACTGCTTCTGTGAGGGTAGCAGACAAAACAGGAAGATGTCAGTGACGTCGCTCTGGTCTTTGTCGTGTCAGAAACGGGTGAAGCGCAGCGAGACCGTGGCATCGGGACGGAAAGTTGAGTCTCCGTGTGCGCCCTCCAGCTGAATGCCGCTTCTTCTAAATCCTCTCCGTAGAATCCAGTCCCTTCTCTCTTGAAATACAAAGCGAACACGTCTTCGCCTTTCTCGGTGTTTGTTCTCGTGAGGTCGAATCTCGGTGTGTGTGTGTGTGTGTGTTCTTCATACTCCAGCTGTGAGGAGTGAAGCCAACACTCACCGTGTGCATAAACAGGTAATTAGGGTTCATTTTCTCAGCTAATCTCCTTAAAAAAAAAGCCACGAGTAACGTCTGCAGCCATGGAGACGCTGAGTAAAGACAAAATACGGCAGTTTACCGTGAAGTTTTTGCACTTTTGGTAACTTCATGATGATAACTGTGATGCCACCTTGTCTCCAAACGTGGAAAGGTGTGAACGTAGTCAGGGTTTCTCTCTCGTCAGGCCTTTTTTCGTTAACGTCTGTTCAAACACCAGAGCTGTCTCTCTCATGAACTCCCTCTCACACAAGAGTGTCCGTGTCCGTGTCGTTCTCATTTACTGGAAGTGCTCTTGTTTGGCTTTGGCGAGGGAGGGGAGGCGCCAGGGTAGAAACTGAAGGAGGCGGGACGTGATGTGCGTTTCACCGCGTTCACAAAGTCTGCTCCAAATTTGACCGTAAGCAACCGAGTCTCTCGCCGTCTTGAATTCGTCTGACGAATTCGGCGTCCGTCCGTTCGAGTGCAGTTCAAGGATATCTTGTCGTCTCTTCAGTAGGCCATGTTTGTTGCCGTCATGCGCGCAGAGCCGTGCACGCGTTCCCCTCAGGATCAAGAGCATGCGCATTTGTCCGACCCAGTGAAAACACGAAAGTAGCAGAGGACTTTTCTTCATGTATTTTCTTTTTAATTGAATATAAACACGCATGAATCACGGACAGTAAAAGACAATATACACATTTAACTGAAAACAGCAGGCTGAGACGATTAACTTGAAAAAAGAAACTAAATTACAGGCTGCGTCATTATTGGGACCAGGTGAGCAACTGCGTGTGTGTGTGTCTGTGTGTGTGTGTGTGTGTGTGCGCACATGGAAGCGAGCTAAGCCCTTCTACAGAAGAGTTGGACATTTTCCATGGGACATTTTGAGGGCACCCAGTAGCTCACCTGGCAGACACACATGGCCCCGTATACTGAGGCCGAGTCCTCGCCGGGATTCGACTCAGACCTGCTGCGCTTTGCTGCATGTCACCCCCCCCCCTCCTCCCCTCGCTCTCTCTTCCCCATTTCCTATCAATCTTCAGCTGTAGTAAAAAAATAAAGGCATGACTCTTAATCTGTTTATTCTTCCATCACATGCACAGATTATTATCATCTCGCACACGACAGCAGGACTTTTGAGGCCACATTACTGTACGTGACCCAGAGCACTACATCCAGGCAGGTCAGTCTCCATGACATGAATCCGCGCTAAATACATTTGATCCATGATAATTCACTTTAACAGCACATTCTACATCAAAATGTGTTTGGGAAATGAGAGAATCTATTCAAGTTTTACTCAAGTCGCAACTATAATTTAAAAAAACAGAATACAGAGAGTTCAAATGTTAATATTTATATCTGTAGATGACAATTTAAATACAGTTAGTACACAAGAATCCAAGGTTATTACTGTTAATTCCTGTATATTCCCATTAATTGCCAACTCACGTCACCCTAATGCATCTGGACGATTCCCGATCTGATAAATTTGGTCCCTGGCGAGACCTGGTTCCTCCTTACAAACTTAATTCACCTTACGCAGAGCTCTTATTTCACTCTGACAAGACCTCGTTTCACCCTGAAAACACAACTGAGGACAGACTTCTTTTCATCCTGAGAGGAAAAACTGAAACCCTTTCTAAAGCAGACCTCGTTTCTCCCGTCGCAGGCTCCTTCCTCCACCGAAGGGAGGACTTGAAAGGGATGAAATGTATGGTCGACATTACTGATATTGTTTGTGCGTGTGGAATGACTTTGTTGGCCCGCGGATGGACGTGGATAAACGTATGTGAGTCTGAGGGCTTTGCGAACAGAGACCTTACATGGATGAATGACCGGTAATCCATTAATTCACTCTGATTCCACACACACACACACACACACACACACACACACACACACACACACACACACACACACACACACACACACACACACACACACACACACACACACACACACACACACACACACACACACACACACACACACACACACACACACTGTTTCCTCCAGGCTTACAGCCAGATTAACCTGCAGCATAAGCACTCAAACTCCGAGAGGATGAGAGAGAGTTCGGGTGAATTGTAATTGTGATGCGTGGTTTTGTTTAGTTGGGTTTATTATCGCTAATCCCGACAAGCTGTAGTTTGCATGTGTCACTTTTTTAAAAAACAATTACCGTGTTTATACGGCGGGATTAAAGCTAATAATAAAGGCTGCTGCTTGACTAAAGCTTAATGAGATCACGCTGTCAGTATCACGACTTGGGCTAATGCTAATCCACTAGTATCGCCAGCACATTTGCACCGATACGTCGGATCATGTGCTGCTGTGGATGCGTACTAACAGTTACAGTCACTGCACATCGTGTGCTCTCTGTGTGCGTGCGGTAGCAGTAGCTTACGTGTGTGAGGCCGTGACGGGCTGTGGATTCAACGTCAACGCCTGCCAGAGAAGGTGCAAACGAGAACCGTTAAATGTTATTCAGAGAGCTCATTTGTGAAGTTACAGTGGCTCACACTGGATACAGTATATGCACAATGCGGAGTCCGTGTTTCTCTTAAATTAAAAACGGAAGATAGTGCGACATAGGAAGGAAAAGCCCAGCGAATTGGACAACATGAAAAGTGCGGTAGATTATTCTATTGATTGAGCGAGCGTTGCCCAGATACACCAACCCAACATCGAAGAACCAGCACCGCCGACTGTTGCATCATGTCACATCGTCTGTGTCTGTGCCGCAAAGTTGCACTTGAACACACCGCAAAGACTACAACCAGCAGCCGACTAGCACGTCCGTTCAGCGGTCTCGTGAGAGGAGACGACTCTCTGTGTCAGCACACGGTGGTGGTCTGAATACGTCATTTAAAAAGAGAGAGTAAATAAATACAACTTAAACCAAAAAATGCAGCTAGCTACACGCTCACGTCGGGGAAAACTATCTTCTTGGTTGTTGATGTCGTTCGGTTCTCCCCATTTTCAGATCACGTTCCTGCTGCGAAATGTTTGATTGTGTAGTTTTTGGTTTCGAAGCCTTTGTTGGATCTTTTGAATGGTAGAAAGTGCTGCTGTAAAGTTACTTCACAGTTATTCCACTGCGTAATAAGTGACATGTCGCTGCGTGCTAACGTCAGGGAAAGGTGTGATCGGGGTGGACGATGTTGTTCGAAGCCTTTATTGGTGATTACTTGGCGCTACGATCAGATATAGTCAGTCTCAAACAGTCTGTTGCACGTCGTTGAAGCCTCAGTTCTGCACTGTGAACCTGTGTTTACGCATACACACAACATGTCGAGCGGCTAACGCAGCGAGAGCGTACCTATGTTCCTCATTTTGTATGTGACCGTCGAACATAGGAACCTTTAAAAAAAAAAAGTTCTGATGTTCCACACTCACAGAAAGGATCCTACGTTCCCCGGTCTGTTATTTTTTCCACAATCAGTGCCGTATTCCCCGGCAAATAGGCCGATGTAGACCCCAACACTACCCCCTAACCCTGCCCCTCACCGTTACCTCTAGACCTCTAACAAAATGCTGAGTTAATTCTGCAAAGGCAGAGGCCTATGCGACCGGGAACATAGGACCGTTCTGGGGAAAAAAGGTGAGGGAACATAGGGATGACGGCTGGCACCGTGGTGTGGTGGTCAGCACTGTCGCCTCACAGCAAGAGGGTTCCTGGTTTGAGTCACAGCTGGGGCCCTTCTGTGTGGAGTTTGCATGTTGTCCCCGTGTCTGCGTGGGTTTTCTCCGGGTTCTCCGGTTTCCTCACACAGTCCAAAGACGTGCAGGTGTTGGGTTCATTGATGACTCTAAATCACCCGTAGGTGTGAATGGTTGACTGTCTCTGTTCGTCTCTATGTGTCCTGTGATAGACTGGCGTCCTGTCCAGGGTGGACCCCGCCTCACGCCCGATGTCAGCTGGGATCGGCTCCATCCCCCCCGCGTCCCTGACAGGGACAAGAGGTTGAAGATGAATGAATGAACATAGGGATGACCCCCCCTCCCCCGTGTTTACATCTACAATGTAAAAAATGCTAATGTAGCCTTTAGCATCAAGCAGAGATAAGGAGTGGGCTGCAGAGGTCCGGGAACCTCACTTTTCTAACTCCACGCTGATTTGTTTTTTGTAGTCTTCAGCCCTAACCACCACTCCCATCTATTAATCATGAGCAAAAATTCATAATCCATCATACAGAGGCAGCGAGGGGTTCTCTTATCTACATGAATGTGTCATCATCTGTTTCAAGGAAACACTTTTGTGAGATAAAACCGTATTTTTCTTTGACTTTTTCCTCTCGCAGATTCGAGTAGACCTTTTAATTTTCCATGGAGTCAAAGAGAAATCATCATGTCATGCCTGCAGTTCACAGCAGGGACATGCCCGTGCCATCTGGGGATATCATGTTATTAAAATGTAATTTCTCAAAGCAGCTTTGGTGGGGAGCTAATCCCCTCACTCGCTTGTATGATCTGTCAGTTAACAGTTAATGCAGCTGGTGCATCCACAGAATCCATACAGGCTTTGTCCCGTCTCTTCCTAAAGCATCACTGGTAGTAGCTCTTACGGCTTCCTGTAATAGTATTCTGGTTTATTAAACCTGGATAAGCTCTGGTTTAGACAAACCCGAACATGTCAGTTAGTGGAAACACCTTATCCAGACATGTTTTAAAATATGTAAAAACTACGCCGCTATGATTCATATTTTCTTTAACGTGGCTTTCCCGCACAAATCACTCTGGGCTGGAAGCACATCTACCCTCTCTCCCTCACTGAGAAAGTGTGCATCTGGCCTCGCCCTGCTCACCGCTGCTCCACCGCGTCAGCTTCTACCCGAGGTTGATTTGATTTATTGGGATCTCCGTTAGCCGGGGCCACAGCCAAAGCTATTCTTCCTGGAGTCCGCACAACACCTGTGCATCTATACATCGCAGTGCATAGTTGCATTTAACCAATAACAAAAACAAAAACTCAACATAACACACACATGACCTAGATTATTCACAGATTGCAGAGATAAACATAAGCATGACATGTATCTATGATGGTCAGAGCAAACATAAACATAAACAACCATAAACAAAAACCCTAAATGATCATATATCTTGATGGGAGTATTATTCTGCTGTATTAACTGCCATTACACATTACTATAGATATTATTATAGTTACTGGAAGTGTCTCTGTCCATCTGTCCGTCTTTACTCTCTCTCTCTCTCCTTCTCTTCCTCTCTCCGGTGCAGACAGATGTGCGTCCTCCACAGAGCTGGGTCTGTCTGACGTTCCTGTCTGTTATAGTGAAGGTTTTCAACGCCACCGTACTCTACGGGGGAATTGTTGGGTCTCTGTAAATCATAAATAAGTCATAGAGTGTGGTCTTTACCTACTCTGTAAAGTGTCCTGAGATAACTTTTGTTATGATTTGGCATTTTAAATAAAATTGAATTGAATTGAATTGAATGGAAGTGGCAGCGTCTGTTAGATCTTAGCAAATGCATTGAGCCCCTTCAGGCAGCACCAAAAGGGTACACAAGGCTTTGTTGAAGGTGTAGTGAACGTCATGTGATTGGATGAAAAGTTATATGTGCATAATTTACTTCTATTTTCTTTTGTTAACATCAGATATTTACACAGCTAACAGCCAGCTTTAGCATTACGGACCTGTGTATCTGAGGCGTTGGTGAATGTTAGTGGCTGTTCACTTGGCTGTGTGCACGGATCTCTTGAAACTTTGTAGCTGAGGCAGAAACATGGCCGTCCCAATCCGCCCATCACGATGACTCAACACATCGGAAAGGATCGGCCATATGCCTCGAACGCCCACGTATAAACAGTCTATATGTGTTTGAGCCGGCTTCAGACGGGCAGGGGGAGCGGATGGTCATCTCGTGAGTGGTTGGACGATCATGGAGCCAACGTTGGCTATCAGCAACTCCAGCTAGCATAAAGTTAGCATCTTTTCTTAGTGTCTGTTGTTCGTCAGCTTGTAACCATCAGGGGTTGGCAGCTATGACGCCAGTGTGTTTGCTCTCTGTACTTTCCGAGATGGGTTCATGGATTTGTGACGTACGGAATAAAGTTGCCCGGATATGTTTGAACATCAGACATCAGAGAAACGCACAGACATCTCTTGCTCAGATACGAGCCAGTAAAGTCAGTGTGAGACATTTTAGAGGACAGAAACAGAAGGAAAACACATTCTTGACTTGACAGTATGATGAAAATGCAGCGGATGCACTTTGTCTCCGCACTTGCAGCAGAGTGATGAATGCAGGAATAAATGCAGGGTTCATCCTCCACCTCCTGCTGCTGCAGAAATGACAGAGCGGCTTCATCTTCCGTGTAAACATCAAATCCACAGTTTAAAACCTTGGATAAGATTCATCACCAGCGCACTGCTGGGCCGCTAAATACAGCTTCGGTCTCAGTACACTCTTACGTCCATTCTTAAGATGTTTTTACAGGCTACACTTTCATCTTTCTAACTTTTAATTACTTGATTTTATCGAATATGTTTTTCATTCATTCATACAGTCCAAAGACGTGCAGGTGTTGGGTTCATTGATGACTCTAAATCACCCGTAGGTGTGAATGGTTGTCTGTCTCTGTTCGTCTCTATGTGTCCTGTGATAGACTGGCGTCCTGTACAGGGTGGACCCCGCCTCACGCCCGATGTCAGCTGGGATCGGCTCCAGCCCCCCCGCGACCCCGACAGGGACAAGAGGCTGAAGATGAATGAATGAACATAGGGATGACTCCCCTGCCCCCCTCCCCCGTGTTTACATCTTCAATGTAAAACATGCTAATGTAGCCTTTAGCCTCGCTGGCATCAAGCAGAGATAAGGAGTTTCTCTTATCTCTATGAAGGTGGCTTCATTCATTCATCTACAACCTGGTGGGGTCGCGGGGGGCTGGAGCCGATCCCAGCTGACATCGGGCGTGAGGCGGGGTCCACCCTGGACAGGACGCCAGTCTATCTCAGACACACAGAGACAGACAACCATTCACACCTACGGGTGATTTAGAGTCATCAATGAACCGAACACCTGCACGTCTTTGGACTGTGGGAGGAAACCGGAGAACCCGGAGAAAACCCACGCAGACACGGGGAGAACATGCAAACTCCACACAGAAGGGCCCCAGCCGGGATTCGAACCAGGAACCTTCTTGCTGATGATATTATATATATATTGTATATATGTTATATTAGAGTGTGTCTGCACCTGTGTTCGCCCTGAACCACTCGGTAGAAGATGATGTACCTGATGATTCCTACACTCTTTGGAGTCGGACCCATGTGGTCAAATGCACTTCTCGTACGTCGCTTTGGATAAAAGTGAAAAGAATGTGATGTAATGTAATGACGGGGTCAGTACACATCTTTCTTTAGTTTGGCGCACCCCGTGACTGAAATGATTACTGTCGTATTAGCCTAATACTCTCTAATTAGGTCCACTTTAGCCACTATTCTGGCAGCCGCTCCTACAGATGGACCTCAGGACTACACAGAGCTAGTCACAGGATGTAGCTTAAATAATACCTTTATATTTTGGTTATTTTCAACAAATCCTAATGAAACGATCCCCCTGACTCTCTGATTTTCTGTCAACTATTGCATTAATACCCAGCTGTTTTGATAATTGATTAATTGCTTTTTGTCTGGAGTCAAATTTCTCTCGTTCCGAATTCTCAAGTGTGTTTATTCTCTTCTTTCTTTCCTCCTGTTTGACATTAAACTGGATAAAACAATACATTTTGTTCTTTGGGAAACACTGATCCACGAGTAATTATTAATAAATGACACATTTGGAGCAATGACCCCAACACTGATGGTCCAACAGTGGCGGTAAGACTCACGGTGTCCTGTTCCTTTAAACCAGGCCTCAGTCCTGAGTCATGGTGAAGGAAGCGTGGAGGGAGGAGCCCCACATCTATTATTGAAGTGTGTGTGTGTGTGTGTCAGTGTGTGTGAGAGATAGAGAGGGTCTCTCGCCCCGGCTGTCATCAGGAACAATAAGATGCTGAGGAGAAAGAGAGGGAGAGAGAGAAACAGGGATTCCCTCCTTCCCTTCCTCCATCTTTTCCCTCTTTGTCTCCCTCTCACACACCCAGCGTCAAGAACAGTGGCAGATGGGTGTGAAGAATGAAGTGTGTGTGTTTGTTTGTGTGTGTGGGATGTTGGGGAGAGGGAGAGAGAGAGAGAGAGAGAGAGAGAGCTAGCTTAAGTGGATTAGCCCTTATTACCCACCAGGGGAGGGAGAGGGAGAGAGAGAGAGAGAGAGAGGAGTGTTAAATAGATAAATACAAAGGAAGGATTTCCTCCTCCTCTTCCCTTTGTCTCCTCCCTCCTTAAAAGCTTTCTTGTCTTTGGACAGCTGCAGCCATATGTTGTGTGTGTGTGTGTGTGTGTGTGTGTGTGTGTGTGTGTGTGTGTGTGTGTGTGTGTGTGTGTGTGTGTGTGTGTGTGTGTGTGTGTGTGTGTGTGTGTGTGTGTGTGTGTGTGTGTGTGTGTGTGTGTGTGTGTGTGTGTGTGTGTGTGTGTGTGTGTGTGTGTGTGTGTGTGTGTGTGTGTGTGTGTGTGTGTGTGTGTGTGTGTGTGTGTGTGGTGTAACGAGCATCCGTTTTGACTATAATCGATCACTGAGACATTTTACAGACATGTATGCGAGTGTGTGTGTTACTGGCTGATTAGTGGTGCTAGCTAATAGGCCTTGATGTCATTAACTGCAGCGGGCAGGTGTTTGCCTTTGTGTGTGCGTGTGTGTGTGTGTGACAGAGACAGGAAGCTTTTACCCTGATTGACAGAGCTGTTAAAAGCCACAGATCCGACCGTCCGACTGATAAGCAACATGGAAAGAAAGAATTCTACTCTGCATTTGACGTCCAGTCTATTTTATTTTTAATTTAATTGTTTCAGACGGTTTTGCAATCTACACAATGACGCGCTGTAACGTCAAACTCAAAAACTCAACTATAATAATAATATATGAGAGGGTTCCTGGTTCGAATCCCGCCTGGGGCCCTTCTGTGTAGAGTTTGCATGTTCTCCCCGTGTCTGCGTGGGTTTTCTCCGGGTTCTCCGGTCTCCTCCCACAGTCCAAAGACGTGCAGGTGTTCGGTTCATTGATGACTCTAAATCACCCGTAGGTGTGAATGGTTGTCTGTCTCTGTTCGTCTCTATGTGTCCTGTGATAGACTGGCGTCCTGGCCCGATGTCAGCTGGGATCGGCTGATCAAGCCCCCCCCCCCTCGCGACCCCGACCTCGGGATAAGCGGTTGAAGATGAATAAATGAATGAATACATCCCAACTCTGCCTCTGATTGGCCAGCACTCGTTGTCTTTTTCACAGAGCGTGGCTTTGTTGACATTGATGGCACACAGATTATTAAAATACCCTGCTTTAAAGGGTCCTGGTGCAGTTGTTTTGGTCCATCTCTGAGTGTAATCACTGCGTTCATCTCTACCCTCACACATTGTGCATTGTGGGAAAAAACAGATTAACGACGCAGGTTTGAAAACCCCCTCACGTTATCAGGTCGGGCCAGAATTTCTCTCTTCTGTTCGGTGTCTCTCCTGACTGAGCTGGGTCCACGCAGCACGACTCGTGTGCTTTGTTGAAACGAGAGGAAGCTGCACCTCGAGTCTCTTTCAAGCTAACGGTCCAATCAGAAGAGATTTCATTCACAGCCTGAGCAGAGCTGTCACACACACACACACACACACACACACACACACACACACACACACACACACACACACACACACACACACACACATACGCTTAATAGGGCTTCCTTTGAGATCACCAGGACGCTTGACCCTAAGTAATTACTCACCACCCTTCGCTTAAGTGTGTGTCTCTGTGTGTGTCTCTGTGTGTGTGTGTGTGTCTCTGTGTGTGTGTGTGTCTCTGTGCATGTGTGTGTGTGTGTGTGTGGCAGAAGCTGATCTGTCAGAGGGAGTCAGTCCGACCTGTGCACCACGTTATTGATTCCTTTTGTCTCCTGTCTCTTTAAAGCAGAACAATATCACATTGACCCGTTTTAGGTTCGCTGTGTTTTACTGCCGAAGCAATTTTCAGTCAATTGATCAGTTGATGGAAATAAAATGACAAATTATTATCATTTTCCAACCGATTCATCATTTCAGTCACTTTACCGGTTTAAGCTTCTCAGATGTGAAGCTTTGCTGCGTTTCTCTGGGTCTGCGTTTTATTGCAAGTTAAGTTAAGTTGTGCTCGTTTTATGCTTTTTATACACCCATTAATCTCATTTAAAGTGTAAATCGTGACATATTTTGCTTTGTCAAAGGAGAGAGAAGGATGCAGCCCTCTTGACCAGAAACACATAAACACAGTTGGGGATCCAGATGTTTGAGATGGACACATGTGGATTTTGCTGTGCTGTGTGAAACCGTCTTTGTGCACGAGTGTCACAGCGTCTCATTTCTGTTTTGTTCCCACCGTATCATCATCGTTTATTCTGGCATCTCATCTCGTCTCATCTTCAGCCTCTTACCCGGGGTCGGGTCGCGGGGGCAGCAGCTCTAACAGGGACCCCAAACTTCCCTTTCCCGGGCCACATTAACCAGCTCATGACCACATCGCAAACTATCACAATATCTCTAAATACACCGTTTTGAAAACTGTTCTAACTCCACACACAACTATAACGATCATCGATTTGACTTTCAGAGCAATTTAATGAACGCTAGAAACACTGACAGCCAATCAAAATCCATCTGGATGAACAGTATGTTGCACTCAAACCCTTCATAATAAATAAAGTGTAGACTTCCGACTGTAATCGCACCATCTCTCTCGCCTCAGCACCACGGAAGTGCAGCACAGCAGCAACTACTTTTTTCATTTTCCCATTAAAAAAAGAAAACAGACGAGTGTTTTATAGATGTTGTTTCTGCCTCTGTTGTGTGAGGTAATTAATGGCATTTAGGAAACACAATAATGCAGGAGTAGAGGGGCATGTAGGCTCTTTTGCGGCCTGCAGTCTGTGCCTGGCACCGCTGTTTACGGAGCGTTAGCGTTCATCATGTCGTCGTGTGGATGCTCACATTGTTATCGTTAAGTTCTTGGTTTGGACGGATCTTTCATCTTGAAGCTCTCAGTTAACGGCTGTAAACCAAAATGCCTTCGGACACGATTGGAAAGGCCCACAATTAATCACAGCGTGAAAGAATGAAACGTGACGTAGCGCTGAGCGACTGCTGAATGCAAACGCAACCGAAAACGACGCCATCGTGCATTTTGCGTAAAGCCCAAAACCTCAGTAAGTCGTCAGTAATTGCCTGGACACCGCCACATTTGAGGTAAACTGTTGTGATTGGGCCTGGTCGGCTGGGTAGCTATTCTGAACGGGACGGGGACCAGACGTAGCTGCAGAGCAAATAATGCAAGGAGCTCAAGATTCGTCTGGTTCCAGGCGACTCATCGAAGGTCATTTATAACAGGATCACAACCTGGAAGCTTCTCAAAGGGGATTTGGTAAACCAATCAGCCGATACGTTGTCTTTACACGAGCATTAAAGTCGTTTTTAGTCCAGATTTAACTACAGAACAACTGAAAACCTTCATGATTAGTCAGCTAATCTAATTCGAGACACTGCTTGCGTCCTGCTTGTTTGCTGAGATTTATCTTCAGTTTGCCTGAAAACATCATCTCCGTCACCTACGACACCTGGAACTCATGAAAACGTATCATGTGTGGTCCGTCTAATGTGTCCAACGTGTGATAGTTTGTCACTTTAGTTCAGTTTGGTGTGATTTAGTGCTCTCTCCATGCCCTAACATCATTCATTACTGTAGTTCACTGCAGTCAGTAATTAGCCTGTTATCCTGTACTACACAGCAGTAAAACACTTTATTGGCTGCAGGGAAACTACTGTGTGTTTACGTGTGTGTGTGTGTGTGTGTGTGTTTACGTGTGTGTGTGTGTGTGTGTGTGTGTGTGAGAGAGAGCGAGAGAGCAAATGAGGTCAAGGAAAAGCATGTGTTCTTGGTAAAATGTGATCACAGTTAAGTATAAAGAGAGTTCTTGTCTGACTTGTTGCAGCATCTCTTTGTCTCGGTTTGACGGTTTGACGGCAGGATTACGGAAAAACTACCGGGTCAGTTTTCGTGAAACTTGGTGAAAGGGTTTGGCATTGTCCGAGGAACAGAACGCACAGAGAAGCTGCACACAAAGCCGTAGCTGCCCCGCTGTCACACAAAGTTCATAAAGTACCGATACTAATGAAAGGTGTAAAAGTATCAGCCTGTGAGTGTTCTCATGTGTCCAGGTCGTCGTTCTCCTCAAAGCAATTTCAGTCAAAAGCAACTGGACTTGGTTATTTGTCTAGGAAGACGTTTCACCTCTCATCCAAGAGGCTTCATCCGTTCATGTACGCATCTCACCAGGCTGGGACTGGACCAGGACCAGGTCCAGGACTAGGACCAGGCTGGGACAGGTCCTGACAAATAACCAAGTCCAGTTGCTTTTGACTGAAATTGCTTTGGGGATGGTGTAAACGTATCGTTTTTAATGGCTGGGTACCGCAGTACCTTTCCAGTGTTGGTTTACCGTGCAACACTAACATGTATAGTCCTTTTTACTCAACTAGAAACAGTTTCACAGATAGAGAGTCTAGATCTATTTGAGGCTCCCCAAACACTCAACTTCAGGGGTTCCCAAACTCTTTCAGCTCAAGACCCAAAAGAGAAATTTGGACCAAAACTTACAAAAACACATCATGAATTCACACATCGTGTGATCGTCTTTCTCATTGTGCTGTCGGAATATAGTGACAGTTTCAGCTTTTTACAGAAGGTAACCAACTATAGACTTGGTGTTTAGTTATTCACAGCCCTGCAAGAATCACTTTTAGAGTTGTGTAGCTTGAAAAGAATTTAAAGGTTTACCAGCTTGTTGACTGACTTTAGTCTCTGAGCGTCCGTTTTGCCGTGGGGCCCATTTGCTCGCTGCTCATCCGCAGTTTTACTTCAGCCTGAAACTTTGAACGTCTCAAGTATATGAATATTTAGTGTGCTGCGGTTTGGCCTGAGTCAGTGTGTGTGTGTTTGTGTGTATGTGTGTGTGTGTGTGTTATATACGGTTGGAAAACACTCCAGTGCAACCACAAGCAGCTCTTTGCAGGAGAGTGGCAGTGCAGTTGTGTGTGCATGTAAATCCTGCATTTTATTCATTTTCAAAGTTCTCTTCATAGTTTCCATTCAGACCCAATGAATGAAGCAGCTGGGACTGATTCACAGCACTCTTCATTCCTTCTTTTGTTCCTTTAAAAAAAAAAAAAAAAGTGGTTTCTTTGTGCGGTCAATTACTTTTTTTTCATTTTGTAAATTTTTTTTATCCTCCTCCTGCTGTTTGGTGCTGTTTCTACCTTCTGTCGGTATCTTTCCTTTCTTGGAACGAAGCGCTAATTAAAGCTCATTCTTCGTTTAAAGGAGGCTACACACACACACACACACACACACACACGCACACGCACACGCACACGCACACACACACACACACGCAGGAACGTTCGTGTCAGGCTGTAATTGAGGGAACAGAACCGGGCTTATTGAAGGTTATTAATAGAACAGAGGGGACGAGAGTGGAAACATTAATCCTTAATATTCCTCAGTTCAGCGCCCAATCATCATCTGATCTTCTGGGCTTCACATCCACGATCTGAGGAGTTCGTCTCGCCCTTTTCCTCATCATCCCCGTGGTGCTCTTCCAAAATTTATTAGAGAATAAAAAACGCCCTTTAACCGAGACGAGATTTGGTCAGAAAATGGCAGCTCAGGGTTCGGCTTCGTGCCTGCTGGCAGGTAGAGGTTTGGAGGAACACCAAACTCTCATCGTCTCTGTAGCTTCTCCCGGTATAGAGCATGAGACCGACCCGTGAGAACTAAAGAAAGGGAAATAAATGAATAGTCAGGTAAATACATGTGCTAATTCAGAGCTCGCAGCTTAATATTTTCACACGTATACACCAAAAGTACTCGCCTCGTAGGCTGCACACTACCAAAGGGGCTGAATCTTGTCTTTTCTTCTGTCTTTGTCTTCTTTTTTTACATTTAGGGCGCACTCACACTGTCCTTCCGCACCGGCCCTGGGCTCTTTAGGGTACTTTCCCCCCCTCCCTCTCCCCCCGCGCCCCAGGCCCGTTTGTACTCACACTACCTGGGCCTCGCGCAAATGCTTCTTGCCTGTCCATACGTCATCACGCCGTAACACGTCACACGCATTGATTGACGTCATCACCCCAAACCGAAGCTTTGATTCGGTTTGGGAAATGATCTTGTCAGCATATTTTTTTGTTGTCTCCTGGCGCCCCCGCAACAGATGTGGACCAGAGATGGAGGGATCGATTAGTTGTCGATGCATTAATCAAGAAAATGATTTTTCCAGCTTCTTAAATGTGAATATATTCTGGATTCTTTCCTCCTCTGTGAAAGTAAGCGTTATATCTTTGAGTCGTGGGCAAAAGGAGTTATTTTAGGACGTTATCTCGCCCTTTGGGAAACACTGATCAAAATTTTCCAACATTTTATGGACCAAATAATAATAATAATGATGGATTAATCAATAAATGAACTGATGGATTAGTGGACAATGAGAATGATCGTAGGCCCTGATGTCGTCGGATCGTTTTGCAATTGTGAATTTAGATGTTTATTAGTGAACTTGTTTTTTAAGTCATTGAAAGAAGTTTGAGCAGCGGGTGACCATTCGTAGGTTTGTGTTAGTGAGGTTAGCTGAGTGAGCGGGGCGGCTACGCGGCTATAGTTCCTCTGTACTATAGCCGCTCACTCAGCTAACCTCACTAACACAAACCTACAAAAGGCTCTGTTAGTTTGTAAAGTACTTGAAAATGCTTGAATTTTCCTGTTAAAAAGCGGTCTGAATACTCAAGTGCCTCAAAAGTGTCCTGAAGTGCTTGACTTACATGGATTTAATGACTTTGCACCGCTGCTAATAACTAATACCGTCAGATTAGGAGCCTTTGTTGTTACAGTGAATGTGGCGCCTCCAAGTACCTAACTGTCACCAGGCTCTTCACACACACACACACACACACACACACACACATTCCTCGTCTGACCACTCGGTCGAGGTTTTTCCTCTGCACAGACAGCTGCTGTCTGGAGACTGAAAGCTGATCCAGAGAGCGAGAGTTTCATCTGATAGCTGAAACACGTGTTCCATGTTTTAACATTTGGTTCCCTCTCTCCTCGTCTCTGTAGCTCCGTCTTTCCTGAAGGAAAGCAACCTCTGGCTTCCTCTCGACCTGCGACCTCTCTGGTTAATCACGTTTGTGTGTGTGGAAGTGTCTCAGCAGGAGAAAACAACTCTGTGTGTGTGTGTGTGTTTGTGTGTGTGTGTGTGATGGATGTGTCAGGATGCAGCGGCGAATGTTGAATGTTATCAGCAGATTGAATGGGCGTTATCGGTGGTGAACTGTACCTCCTAGTAGGCTGAGCACGCCGTTATCATCTGTCGGTGAGCTGACACCCACTTAAGGGTCTGTTCTGACGTTCCCGTCTGATTAAAGGAAGGTTTTCGCCGCCACAGTTGCGGTTGCTGTCGCTGTTTGCTCATGGGGGAATTGACACTCATGAATAAAGTGTGCTGAGATAACTTCTGTTGTGATTTGACACTTAAAATATTGAATTGAATTGAATCCATATGCATATTAACGCTCATTTCAGCTCCCATTTGGTGCGTAGATAGAGACGTACACAGCAGATGACATTTTTGATGCTCACAGCAGTGAAATGACTCTAGGGGCGCACTCACACTGTTGTTCTGTCCCGGGCCAAAACCGGCTTTTCAGCTAAAAGTGCACCCGTTCCGCGCATAACAGCCGACAGCGCCCACGGCCCGCTTGAAAGAGGTGGGCTTTAGCGGAGCCGTTTGCACATGTACGAGCACGAGCCCTATGGCGGTAGCGCCTGTTCGGACATGGAAAATAGAACGACGGACCATGCATGGACATTTAACAACAACAACAATGGCGGCGAAAGGTTCACGTTGGTGTGATGCGGAGGTGGAGTGTCTACTGCAGATTTGGTCGATGAAAAGATTCAAAAACAGTCGACAAGACGCACAAAAACTCAGAGGTCTGTTGAAAGATTTGTAAACAAAGCCACACACACGCGATCAATGCGTGTGACGTGTTACGGCGTGATGGCGTATGGACAGCAAGAAGCATTCGCCGAGGCCCAGGTAGTGTGAGTACAAACGGGCCTGGGGTGCGGGGGGAGAGGGAGGGGGGGGACAAGTACCCTAAAGCCCGGAGCGCGGTGCGGAAGGACAGTGTGAGTGCGCCCTTAGATCATCTCTCCCCCTGTTATTCGTCTGGAAAATACACCCATCTCACTATGAAGGTTTTGCAGAAGTAGTCCGTATGACATTTATTTTTTATAATCCTGTAACGCTGAGTACAAGGAATGAGATCCGCCTCCAGATATCTCAGTTTTTCCATCATGTGTGTGAACTGACCATTCAAACCAGTGAATCAGAACGACTGTACTGGTTTTCTCTCACTGAGGCCAGCACTGTTTGATGTCAAACTACAATATTAGAGTGTGTGTGTCTCTGTGTGTGTGTGTGTGTGTGTGTTTGCGCGATGTGCTGAGTCAGCACCCTCCAGATGGCATCTCTCCATGTGGTTGGATCGCAGCGTGAATGATGTCATCACCCCAAACCGAAGCTTTCATTCGATTGGTTGCTGCCGAATGACTCAGATGGTGGCGATGGACAGGACACACACACATACACACACACACACACACACACACACACACACACACACACACACACACACACACACACGTTATATACAGTAGATTTATAATAAACACAAGGTCTTTCTCAGTTCCTTAAGGGGTGAGAATATTTTGTTTTGTATGAACTTCAGCCCACTGTGTGTGTGTGTGTGTGTGTGTGTGTGGCAGCCTTGAGTCTTTAATGGGAGGAAAAGCTCATTGTCATCGCCTTGGAAACAGCAGGAAGAGTCCCAGAGTCAGTCAATTATCCAGAAATGAGGAGTAAGTAGTTGAACTGACCGTACGGAGACAGATATACACACAATAATTGTGTTGTATGCTTTTTTCTTTTTCCTTCCCAGCAACTGTCCCTTTATGAGAAGAAGCTTCCCCCTATGGAGAATACATCATCTGGTGTGTGTATGTGTATGTGTGTGTGTGTGTGTGCATGTGTGTCTGTGTGTGTGTGTGTGACCTGAGTGTGATGACTGGCAAGCACTTAACTATTACAGCCTCTATTTCTGTGTGTGTGTGCGTGTGTGCGTGTGTGTGTGTGCGCGTGTGTGTGTGCGCGCGTGCGTGTGTGAGAGAGCAAGTTTTGGAGTGTGGTTGCGAGAGACAGAGAGTGAGAGAGCAGTGTGTGGTTTGCCGTGGAAGAGTGATGGATGTGGTTTTCCTCTGCAGGGGAAACTGGAGCCGGCCGAGGCCATTAGTGTGTGTGTGTGTGCGTGTGTGTGTGTGTGTGAGAGAGTCAGTATTCGTATTCACCCTGCAGTGTTAAAGAATATTCGCAGGTGATATATTAAAATAATGAGACAGAAATGAATTATTCATCACGTTCAGTTAGGATGCTTGACGTTACACCGCTCCCCGCTGGGCTGGAGTGTGTTCTTGTTTGGGTCACATGTTGTTGACAGTCGACCGATCAAATTTAAAAAATCTGACTGCGTGATGTTGTCGATGCTCGTTTTACTCCATAAAGATCATTCGCATCGTCGACCTCAACAGGCCGGCAGAAAAAGACCAGCGGCAGCTAGCGAGATGTAAAAAGGCGCGGTTAATTAAAGCTAACGAGCTGCATGGGCTGTCTCTCTCACAGCCCCTATCAGCTACTCCAGATCACCGGCCTTAGCGCGGTTTAGCAGCTGATAGCGGGAGAAGTTATTAAGCAGGTCTGTGCGAAACACGTGAAACATATGCGTGGAAGCACTTACAACAAGTACGGACTCTGTTTTAAATGTAAACTAGAAGCCGTTTGGTCCAGGAAAAGTGAAAGGAGATGAAGGTCTCCTCAAGATCGCTTATTTTCCAAACCCAGACGGCTGTTTGTTGTGCAGCTCGATGAATGCCAAGATGTTCTTCAGTATCAGGTTTATTGTTTGCCAGACCGATGCTGTTTTTAGAGAGGAAAATCGGTGGTGTGGTGGTCGCCTCACAGCGAGAAGGTTCCCGGTTCGCACCCCGGCTGGGGCCCTTCTGCGTGGAGTTTGCATGTTCCCCGTGTCTGCGTGGGTTTTCTCCGGGTTCTCCGGTTTCCTCCCACAGTCCAAAAGACATTCACGTGATATTATAGGTTATTTGGTGACTCTAAAATCACCCGTAGGTGTGAATGGTTGTCTGTCTCTGTTTGTCTCTATGTGTCCTGCGATAGACTGGCGTCCTGTCCAGGGTGTACCCCGCCTCACGCCCAATTTCAGCTAGGATCGGCTGAAATTGGATATTAAATCGGATACTAAAGTGCAGTTACAGGAAAACGCGTCTCCGTGTGGATGGGCCCTTAGTACGTCCGGGACATGAGCTGCAATGGGCAATCAACTTTGCTCGCCCGGGTGAAAGTCCTGTGTTTCGGGAATATGTTGAGGTGGTTCGGGCATCTAGTGAGGATGAACCCTGGGCGCCTCCCTAGGGAGGTGTTCCAGGCACGTCCAGCTGGGAGGAGGCCTCGGGGAAGACCCAGGACCAGGTGGAGAGATTAGATCTCCACACTGGCCTGGGAACGCCTCAGGATCCCCCAGTTAGAGCTGGTTAATGTGGCCCGGGAAAGGGAAGTTTGGGGTCCCCTGCTAAAGCTGCTGCCCCCGAGACCCGACCCCGGATAAGAGGCTGAAGATGAAATGAGATGAGAAGACACACAAAATAAATAATAAAAATCTACAAATTATTGCACATTAATTATCGTTGTTATAGGTACAAAAAATTCACGAGAACAGCCTGATCTGGGATAGCTGTGGCTCCAGAGGAAGAGCGTGCATCCTGTCCATGTGTTGTAGTGTCCTTGGACCAAACATTAAACCTGAAATGGCTCCTGAAGGCTGTGCCTGTGCGTCTGAATGGTTCGATCAGCAGTTAGATTCTGATGATAAAGCCTCTGCCATCAGTGTATGAATGTGTGTGTGTGTGAACGGCTGAATGCGACATGCCGTGTAAAAGCACCCCGAGTGGTGGGGAGACTGGAAACTGTGGTCAAACACACATTCTCAGCGTTCAGTGTTTTGGCTTTTTTATTGACCAAACAGCTGCTCGTCATCACTGAGCAGCTTTTATTCAAACATGGCCGGTTGCTCCCTCTCGTAAATGAGGTGACAGAAAAACAGTGCAGTGTGCTGCGAGTGTTGCTCCAGGTTTAACGAGACCCTGTGGAGTGTTTGACCACTAGTAGCACTGTGTGTCACACGCGCGGGGACACACACACACGACGCGATACACCCCACCGCCAATATTTTCAAGCTTTTCCACGGATCAGTCGGCCAAGAAGCACAGCAAAGTGCCAGCAAAAGCATTTAAAAGAAAGCTGCTGGCGAGCAAACATGGATGCAAACAATGCAGGTTTCAAATAGTCAGGGTTACAAATGTTTCATTTTTACGACTAAAGGGAACGCAGTCAACATGTTTGCTAGCCCCGGAGAAACCCAAACAGTGAGAAATAGTGTGTGAGTGAACATAACTGTGTTTGTTTACAAGGAAACTCCTCGGGGAAGCTTTTAAGTGCCGAGCCACAGCTCAGCTGCACTTCACCTCACCGTGGTGGAGTTCGCTCACCTCCAGCTCCGTCTGCTGAGTTTACAGTTTAACGACGCGCTCCCTTCACTCTCCAAAACACAGAGACGTCCACGTGTGAAGGTGAAGGTCAGTCTGGGGCTCACCGTACCTTGCTTCAAGCTGCAGCGGGTGCAAAGTAAAAGAGAAAACTCCCAGAATTTGCAGTAGAGTGAGAGCACTTTCTCTCAGAGCACTCGAATCACAATATGATCCAAGATTGTTATGGATTTTTTTACCCAACAACACCAAATATACAAAAATACACCCCAGGTTTAAGCATCAAAGTGTAGCGCTAGAAAAACTCTCTAAAGCCTCACGCCCGATGTCAGCTGGGATCGACTCCAGCCCCCCACAACCCCGACAGGGACATGTAGTTGAAGATGAATGAATGAACATACTCGTATTGTATCGAAGCTCAACACTCTACATTCTTCATACTGTGGAGGATATAAAGCACGCTACAGCCTCATCATAGACACGCGTCAACGTGGGGAAATCCAAAGCTCAACTCTCAAAACCCTCAAAACCCACGCCATACCTTTGCGGGACTCCCGTAAACTCTAAATCCAGCTGAACACTGCTGCTGCTGTATGGACTCTACTTGCTGTATTTTCCGTTTGCAGAGGCTCGTCTGCATTTTTTGGCCGGGCTTGCTTCTGATAGCAGGATGAATTTCTCAGATATGCACCCAGATACAGATGCATGCTAACGGCTCCCTTAGAGAGAGGGTGAGAAGTTCAGCCATCTGTGAGGAACTCGTAGTAGAGCCGCTGCTCCATTGCGTTGAAAGGAGCCAGTTGAGGTGGTTCAGGATCATCTAGTAAGGATGAACCCTGGGCGCCTCCCTAGGGAGGTGTTCCAGGCACGTCCAGCTGGGAGGAGGCCTCGGAGAAGACCCAGGACCAGGTGGAGAGATTAGATCTCCACACTGGCCTGGGAACGCCTCAGGATCCCCCAGTAAGAGCTGGTTAATGTGGCCCGGGAAAGGGAAGTTTGGGGTCCCCTGCTAAAGCTGCTGCCCTGCGACCCGACCCTGGATAAGAGGCTGAAGATGAGATGAGATGCTAACGGCTACAAACGGGGCAAACTTTGCATCAAGTAAAGCAAAGCACCAAGATGTTTAACCCAACACTTGTTGCTTCAAATACGGCATTTATGGTAGTTTCTCTTCAGTGACCTCTGTGGTTACATTTCTTTTTTTTTTCTTCGTCCAAATTTCGTGATTGAGTTTTTTTGCAAACAAGCAAATAAAAGTATATCAGTTGCATTCTGGGTCAGAGCGTCGGCTTTAAAGTGAAAAGGAAAAACGCAAAACCCCGACATGAATCCCACTATCCCTCCCAACAACCCAGACGTAGTCACAGTAAATAACTAGGTAGTTAACTAACATATAACATGTACAGTGAGACTCCGCGGTTACATTTCTGATTGATTTCTGATCGGATCTCTCCACAGATGTTTCACTTCACACACGACTAAAGACTCTACCAGCCAAGATATTCCTGCTCTACGCTGTTCAAGCTTAATAAGGTCTCAAACACAAGATACAAACAGCTGATGCAACCCAATCTGGACAGTTAACACATGCTGACGTGACTGGGCGACAAGTGGTAGCTTTGATGGAAACGGGTGTAGCCCCGCGCCGACGTCATCGATTGGTGTAAATGGATGATATCGGGGCGGATTTAAGTTTCCGCTGACATTAATCCTGCGAATACCGTACAGTGTCACTTTGAATTCTTTCAACATGTAAGCTGAGCAACATTAGATATGATAGACCCCCCCCCCAAAGCGCCTGTCTCCGTGGTAACACATGAGGCCCGGCAGCCGGTTGTCTGGGGCAGCTGTTGCTAGGGGTTCAGACGGGCCTCACCTGTTGCCTTCCAAAGACATTTAAGCACACACGGCAGTTTAGGTTTGCATAAAGCTGTTAAACTGCGCTTGTTGGATCGTCATTTTACAAGGGGTATATTGAGAGCACACACACACACACACACACACACACACACACACTGAGACCTCTTGGCAACAGTTGTGGCGTTCTGGCCAATGAGCGTCTTCCTCCTTCGATGTGTTCATCATATTTAAAGTGATTTATTCAGTCTTAATAAATGAAGCGGACCTCTGAGACTCTCGAGTGTCACCTTCACTGTCAGAGGAAAAGCTTCCCCTCCCTGGCTGACGTGAACAGAACTTAAAGCTGGAGGCACCCGGCTGCTTATCTCAGCCCTGTTGCATTGTGGGTGCATGTCAATGACGGTAGCAGTCCTTCCTGTAAGGTTGGGTCATCATTCGGTTCCTGTGTGCTGCTTCGAGCCGTGTTAATGGTTCCAGCAGGAGTACATGTTGACCTTTAAACTCTACATGTCTGGAAACATTGAACACCAGGTGTGTGTGTGTGTGTGTGTGTCTTTGTCTGTGTGTGTGTGTGTGAGTGTGTGTGTGGCTGTGTGGCTGTGTGTGTGTCTGTGTGGCTGAGCATATTGTGACCTTACCCCGGTAGTTAGACATAAGAATAGACATAGATAAAATGGATTACACACACACACACACACACACACACACACACACACACACACACACACACACACACACAGCTAGCAGTGACATCACTTCCTGGCAGTGACCTTGCTTTGACAAAAGAAGCAGACTGTACACACCAGTACGTTCATGGTTGGTTCTGTTTTTATCCGGTGGTAGTGTGGGAATAAATGTTTCTCTAGAGTGTGTGTGTGTGCGTGCGTGTGCGTTTGTGTGTGTGTGTATTACTTACAAATGACTTTTCGTAGTTATATGTTCAAACACTGCCTACTGTCCACGTCCAGTTTACCTCCCCGGATACACTTTATATCGCCAGGTTGTCAGGGAGTTTAGGGGTAACCATAGAAACCAGTGAGAAACACGAATAGAGCACATGAGACACTGTTAATCAAAGACACACACACACACACACACACAACTTCACAGGAACAAAACATCAGAGCGACATTTATTCCCACTACTAAATGAAAAAAACATTCACTGAAAGACTTCTGTGTGTGTGTGTGTGTGTGTGTGTATCTATGTGTGTGTGTGTGTGTGTGTGTGTGTTTGAGAGCGGTCGGTTTGGTCACAGTGGTTTTTGTGCAGCTTTACTTCTTTGAAATACTGTAAGGCACTAAATCAGACACTGACCAGAGTCTGTGTGTGTGTGTGAGTGCATGCATTTTTGTGTGTGTGTGCGTGTGTGTGTGTGTGGTGCCTCAGTACTGCAGTATTTCTCTTTTCACATCTAAAAAAATTGATGAAACAATATGTTTTAATATTGTATCTTTAGCTTTAACGCTGTACTGTGAATGTTTTATTACATTTTCTGCAAGAAGCGAAGCAAAGAGACGACTTCACACTCTGAGAAGAGCGTCAGGAAGTCTGAGGATGCGTTAGAATAAGGCTGGTGTGTGTAAAATCAAACGTATCAGTCCCTTTTATAAAGTCCTGTGTTGACACGAAGCTTCTGATTAGATGCTCAGGTTAATCAGCTGCTGACATGATCCGCAGTTCCTAATCAGACTGGAATAAAATCATCTCCAGAAGAAAAAAGTGTTTTGTCAGCAGTCAACAGAGAGAGAGGCAAAGTCATTCCCCATCAGAGATGATTTGGTCTTATCCGAAATTAAACTTTTAAATGGTGCTCATTGGAAACGTCTGAGTATATTGACCATACGTGGAAGTCTTTTATCTTTTGTCAAGGTGATATCATCATATCATGTTGGGAAGTATGTAAATGCTCGAGTAGTACGACAAAAAGACACAAAACGACGACAGAAAGACACAAAAATAGGAAAACTTTTGCATTGTCTCATAATCCGTCCATAGTGATATGTATCAAGAGCGTAGATAAGGGCTTCAGTTCCCCCCATGTAAACTTACACAGACAGTATAAAGTGGTGAAAATATTCTAAATATAGCCCAAACTTAAAGGTTGAATATGGAGAAATAAGCAGAACACCGCCATCCAGTGTCTCAAGACTGTAGTCGCCACAACAAAAAATAATTCCAGCAGACGGGTTGCCAGGTTTGTTGCAATGTGTCAACCCATCTCCTCCTGCAAATCACACTATAAAAACAAGTATTGCAAAGGAGTTTGACTGACAGTTACCGTTAGCCGCTACAGCTAAGTAAACATGAGTTAGTAAACATGTTAGCTTAGCGATCAAGGAGAACCGTAGCCTTTTGGGCGTGCGTTTGAATGCCGTTTCTCTCCTTTCTCTCAGTCCATGGAGTGAATGTTTGGCCTATATTGACTCTGGTTTTTTGCCTGTCTCACTCAGCTGCTTGGACAAATAAGCAACTGCAGGATTGGCAAACTCCATTTCACCCAGTGCCAGCCTACAGTAGCTGCACCCAACAACAGACAACCCTGGCAACCAGCAACGCCCAACGCTATTGGCTGCTACAATGGAAACAGAACGTGACAGGAAGTCATTGTCAAACACGCAAAAAAACACTTTTTTTAAATGGAAAATGCAATACTTTAAATCTGTACTCCTCAAAACGCCCCGTGGTTGTATTATTATTAATATTTTTTTTATTTTACCTTTTAAAAATAATTTTTTTAGGTAGCTAAAACACATTTAGCTGCTGCCCTTGTCCACAACAGTAGGGCCTAAATTTCTTAGCTTCCATTTATTTTTACATTTTTAAAGTCTTATACTCTCATTGTCGTGTTTACATGAGGCGTTATTCTTCTGATTAGGTTGTAATTGCGATCATCAGTGAAATAAAAGGCTCCATGTAACAGCAGATGTTGACATCCATGGGATGCTCGCTGCCAACAACACTGTCATGTAGCAGAGCTTCCAGACGGCGTCCTGCCCCGGCTCCGACGCCGCCGGGTGTATGTGTTGACTGAAGCAGCTTAATCTGAATTCATTACTTTCAATCCTTGCTAGCATGTAAATGAGTCCAGACACACAGTCAGTCATTCATGCTTATTAGAAGTTTATTCACTGAGGGTTTTTTTATGCTAACAAGCTGCTGCAGAATGACGCACAGAGCTGTCAGTTTCTGCCGGTTGCCTAGCAACACTTGCTGAGTCTGAGGGCTTGAAAACCATAGAAAATGCTACTTTGGTTAAGTGTCTCTTTGATGGTAGTTTAGGCTTTTCCATTTCCTCAGTGTTTTCCATGTTTTGTTTTCCTTTCAGGAGGCAAAGACCTCTGGCAATTAATTTAGTTTGTTTGTTCTGCAGCTAAGACGCTAGCTAGTTAGCTGTTGTTACACAGCTGCTACTTTTATGTAGCGGTATTTCTTACTCACAAACGTTTTTTTTTTGAAAGAACACATGTTGGGAAAAGGTCAGTGTTTAATTGTCTTAATTAACATGATTTTTTAAAGGAACTTTACCCGTTTTTACCCCTGGTATCAATTCAAATGGGCTTTAGCTTCTCAACCGACACCAGTAGTTGGTTTAATTTGAACATTGTGGGGGAGTGACGATGACGACAGGAGAGGCGACCAGCGTGACAATGACGGATCCTGATGAGGTTAGCTTAGATGCTTCATTAAGACTGTTCAGGTTGACGTCACACCCTTTCAAAATACGATTTCCGGGTCCGAACGCTCCGTTGAAACAAAACAAACAGGAATGGCTGAACATTTGAGCAATTACGATCACCTCTTTCAACAGTTAGGCATCTTTTTTATTGATAAGAATGAGGTAAAATGACGATTAAGTTGTTTTTTAAGGAACAAACAAAACAGTTAAATCAACAGGGATTATGTGATTGTGGCTTGGACCTGGAAATCATATTTAGAAAGGGCCTTACATCACGTCTTAACGGTCGGATAGCATCAGTTTATCAGAACTCTTCCCCAAACTGACTTCAGCGAGAGTTTGATACACGGACAGTTCATCCAATCACCTGCCTGTTTTGAACAAGTCTGCCCTTTCCCAATCCGTTTTCAAAGACGCCTTCTCAGATGGATCTGTGAAACAGTTGACCCATAGCGTTGGGCAATATATCTGCTAACAAGTTCATTGCCGGTTGTAGTTTTCGGGGCGATCCTTTAAGGACATTTGTTCTAACTTAATTTTGCTCATTTGCTAGTCTCCCGCAGAAGAACGAGCCGCGGCTAAAAGTGTACGTTTAGAGCCGGCGTATTTTTGCATCTCGCACTTGTTGGAACTGTTGAAAGTGGAAGTTTTATTGTCTTTACATCCAGTTTGAATAAAGTGTGTTTTCTCTTAGTTTTTTAATGATGAACCAAAAGGTAAAAGGAGAGTTTTCTGTTTGATAAATGTCAGAAATTGAACTGAAAATGACGTCGACAGCGTGGATAGGGCACTTGCTACAAAAGCTCTCCTCGCTCCCAATGAGAAATACGTTAAGAAGGGCTAAATGAATGAGGTGACACCATAATACTAATTCAATCTTATTAACTGTCCTTTATCAAATCAAACAACTTTCAATGGGTACTTCTTTATAAAGATGCTGTTCTATAATTGTATGCCACTGGTACCACTGGCTTTAAACGCTACAGCTGGAACAACCAGACTCCTTCTGTCTGATATTTGCTGGTGCAATTAAATCCCACTCTTGTACGGACGATGGAGGGTTCACTGAACACGCACCAACACAAAAACACACCCACACATACATGAAAGCCTTCCATCGCTGCACCAATGGCTAGCAGATGTCCCCGGTTGGTTTCTGTGTGATGTCAGCCTCAGTGTAAGGGCACAGACAAAAGGCTGCACTGCTTTGATCCAGGCCAGAGAGGCAGCAACGATGAAGACTGTCAAACGATTCAGGTTTTCCTCTCCTCTCCTCTTCTCTTTTTTTTCCTCTTTAAACTCCGTCTGCCCCGTTCTGTGTGTGCGTGATTCAAAAGCCCCAAGTCATTCGGTCTAGTGTGTTTAGCAGCCATATGCTGCTGTAATCACTGCTGCATTGCTACTGTACAAACATACGCTCGATATGTGTATATGTGGTGAACATCTCTGATGGAGAAAACACATGCTGGATCAAAGATATGTGTGTCTGTGTGTGTGAGAGAAAGAGAGAGACAGAGCAAGGAAAAATAAGAGCTGGGATTGGGCCAAAAACGTGCACGACCGTTTGAGTTTCACACCTGAGCCGTTTGGTCCCTTCTAACCCAACCCTGGAGCGTTGTGTCGTTCAGTCCTCTTGGTTTGTGGTTGGTTTTTAAACACCTTGGTGTGGACCAAACAACCGCTCTTTGGTCCGTTTGAAAGGGTTTCATTTCACATCCAAGTGCACTAGCATAGTGCTACATCAGAGGTCTCTTGTGATTGGTTAGGGGAAATTGAGTTTGGTTAGAGTGCAGGCAATTTCAGACTGGAGATGGACAAGGGTCAATATCAGGCAAAGAAAACCCTGGGAGCTCATATCCCTGAAGCAATTTCAGTCAAAAGCAACTGGATTTGGTTATTTGTCTAGGAAGACGTTTCATCTCTCATCCTGTGGCCTCCTGTGACTCCAACGACTGTCGTTCAGACTCAATAGAGCACTAACGAAGTCCAAACCTACTTCCCACCAACAACTGTCACTTTAACAACGGTCGTTGGCACTTGGGGCACAAAGGGTTCCAGTGACATCATCGACCTTGTGAGAGGTTAAATACCTGGATCTCACACCAGTTAGTTGGACCAGTCCCAGCCTGGTCCTGGTCCTGGTCCTGGTCCAGTCCCAGTCTGGTCAGATGCGTACATGAACTGATGAAGCCTCTTGGATGAGAGGTGAAACGTCTTCCTAGACAAATAACCAAGTCCAGTTGCTTTTGACTGAAACTGCTTTCGGGAAAACGACGACCTGGACAAATGAGAACATTCACAGACCCTGGAGCTCATAGAATTTGGTGTTGCTCCAGTCCTCAGATATTCTGTCCAATAGACGAGTGACCGCTTTTGCCATGTGACATTTGTTTACAATGTTTGAATTTGTTTACAATGTTTTCTCCTCTTGACAAAGTCAATCAATGCGTGTGACGTGTTACGGCGTGATGACGTATAGGCAGCAAGAAGCATTCCCCGAGGCCCAGGTAGTGTGAGTACAAACGGGCCTGGAGGGGGGGACAAGGACCCTAAAGCACGGGGCACGGGACGGACGGACAGTGTGAGTGCGCCCTAAGTGTTAAGGCGCCGTTACTTTAAAGAGCGACTAAACCCCCAAACATTTTGCAGCTGAAAACCAATATGTAGGTATTTAGTAGTGTTGTTAATGGGTTCAGCTCCAAAATCCTGACATTTTAGAGCAGAGTAATTGAATTCTACATGTTGTGTTATATGTGTCTTCCAGGGTAGAGGCACTTCAGCCAAAACTCTGGGGTTTTACTCTTTCATTGGGATTCTTTGACGACGTTGATCTTTAACATAATTAATGAATCAAATGTGTTTTGTGTGTGTGTGAGGAGAGAGATGAAAGCACAGTCAACATGCTCTTTCTCTCTGCTTCCCTGTGGGAGCCAACCGGGGCTTTTAATCTTGATGTAACAACCTTTGCTTTCTTACGATCACACGCATAAGAAATTAAAACAAATCACGTCACCGGTCCACGAGATATATTTGTCCTTCTCCTCTGTAATGCAAATGTGAGCACAAAAGAAAGACCACTAATTTGCTCGGTGTAATCAGCCACCTGTTAACTCCTGCTGCTTCTGTTTTGGTGACATTTTCAGCATGTCGCGTCTATCCAGACCTCTGCTCCAGACCTGGGAGTCACTACTGTCTTCGTCTCAGATGTGTGCAGCAGTTCAGATAACTTTGGCACATCTGGTTCATTAGAGGCTGTTTTTCCCCAGTTGGAAAACACAGAAGTGATCCATTCAGAGCTTTATAGGCAGGGTAAGAGAGGAAAAAATAAGATTGTCACAGCCATAACGGTTAAATGGTCATGTTTCTTTGATCAATGTGAAAAACCTTAAAGTACTCAACTTACAGCCTTCCGCGGGACCCAAGGAGTCTTATCTTATCATAAATAAGTCATAGTGTGGTCTATACCTACTCTGTAAAGTGTGAATTGAATTGATCTAGTTTTTTAATTTCAATTTTATTTACAGTGCCAATTCAAAACAAAAGTTATCTCAAGGCGCTTTACATATAGAGTAGGTAAAGACCACACTCTATGACTTATTTATGGTTTACATAGACCCAACTATTCCCCCATGAGCAGCCGAAGCAATCTTGTGCATACTGTGGCATTGAAAACCTTCACTATAACAGGCAGGAACGTCGGACAGACCCAGCTCTGTGGAGGACGGACATCTGTCTGCACCGAAGAGAGGAAGAAAAGGAGAGAGAGAGAGAGAAAAGACGGACAGATGGACAGAGAGAGACAAAGACAGACACAAAGACAGACAGAGAGACACTTCCAGAGATGCAAGCAAGCACAATGTTACAGTAACTATAATAATATCTATAGTAATGTGAATATGACTCATATGTTATGGCAGTTAATACAGCAGGATAGTAGAAACAAGCACAGCTAAGATGACAGAATATGACAATGATAATAATTATGGTGTAAAATAATTCGCAATGAAGATAAATAAAGATAAATTGATTCAAACTGGGAATTTTTTATTATTTTTTAAATCTAAATAAGGTGCCAGAGTGCATAAAAAACCCTGAATGCCATCAAATCCTGCAAATGCCCCAAAAGTCATCCAGAGATGAGGATCATTTTGATCCCGTAAATGTGCGTTTATTTTCATACTAAGAGCTTCAACATGTGTTCCCATGACCGAAGAGGTTCCAGCTTTGTTTAATGTTGCATAAACTTGTAAATGTCACCAAGGCATTTACAACTAAAGTACGGTTGCATCTATTAAACGCATTTAAAAAAAATTCAGATTTATCGGTTTTATAATCCTATAGTGTCAATCCTTGTGCCAAGTTCTGTTCGATGTTCCCGTCTGTCAAAAGGAAGCTTTTCATTGCCACTGTGCCACAAGATCACTGTGTATATATATTATTAAATCAATAAAACCATCTTTAAATCTATAAGTTATGTCAAACGATTGATTTCTTCAGTTAGTGGCCTTGTAATGAGCATGCTGGTCATTACAGTGAATCAGTCTTACCTGGTCTTAGGTAAGACTGACCTATGACCAGGTGCTTAAACATCCATCCTTCCCTTTTGTTTTTTGGTTCTCTCCCTTTATTCCCTGGAACACCAACTCTTTTTATTGACAAATACATTTTTAATATAAAGACATAAATTTCCAAACGCCCAGCTGTGTCTCCATCACGGAGGAACATTGTGAAATAGTTCGCCTAGAGCGCGTCATCGATTCGTTAGCATCACCAGTCCAGAGTGAACATTGATGATGATGATGACATTTTCCATTGACATGGTGGGCGGCACGGTGAAGTGGTGGTTAGCACTGTCGCATCACAGCCAGAGGGCTTCTGGTTCGTATCCCGGCTGGGGCCCTTCTGTGTGGAGTTTGCATGTTCTCCCCAAGTCTGCGTGGGTGCTCTCCTCTTAATTGATGACTCTAAATTGCCCGTAGGTGTCAGCTGGAATCGGCTCCAGCCCCCCGCGACCCCGATAGGGACAAGCAGTTGAAGATGTGTGTGTGTGTGTGCATTGATATGTTTCTGGATTGAGCTGACGGTGTTGACCTGAAGCTGTAGGTGCAGTTCATGTGTGTGCAGGTTTGACATTTATGCAGATTGTTTGTGCTGCAGGACCAGTTGGGTCCATATCAGGTCAATTCCTGGTTCCCACTTGGCATCAGTTTCCAGTCTAGATGGCTCATCAGCCTCAGCACATTAAGCAGCATGTAAACATACGGCACTGTCGCGCGCTGCCACCTGCTGTCAACAGCGCATTTACGGTGAGAATAGGACAAAAAGGACAAACTTACTATCTCCTTAACTATATGTTAATTAATACAATTTATGAAAATACTTTTTTATTAATCCTAGTTGTTAAAAAGTATTTAACCTTGATAGTTATCTCTACCTTTGTGTAACTGTTTCTCACCAGGAAGTAGGAGATAGAGAGGATTATGCAAACGATTTCAACTGTCAAAGTCCGACACACACACACACACACACACACACACACACACACACACACACACACACACACACACACACACACACACACACACACTCCTAGAAAAATTCATAACCCAGCATTAACCATAACCACGATATAGCCCAGACTCTAACTCTAACCAAAAACCAAGACTTGCCCCTAAAATGTAATGGGTCACATTATGGGGACCAACTTTTTCCCCAGAAGGGATGATAGTCCCTACAATGTGACCGTGTCTGAACAGAATGTTTTCCCCACAACACACACACACACACACACACACACACACACACACACACACACACACACACACACACGTACACACAAGCACACCAATTCAATTCAGTTCTATTCATAGTGCCAAATCACAACACAAGTTATCCCAAGACGCTTTCCATATATCGTCGGTCTAGACGCACCACACAATTTACACAGACCAAACATTCCTCCATGAGCAACTGCAGGTCACATTGCTTCAATCTTGTGCACAGTAGCAACAAAAACCAGACCAGACCCGGCTCTATGGTGGCGGCTGGCGGCCTTGACCGGTTGGTGGGGGAGTGAAAAAGAGGCTACTGTCATTGTCCGGTAAATATAGTAGAATAAGTACAGGTTGGTAACCGGAAACAAAACAAGTCGCCTTTGCACTCTAACCATCTACACGGGTAAAATGGAGAGAGGTTTATAATTTTATATTGATCATGTTTCCTGTGCTGTCAGGAGACAAAGACACGTTACAGTCAGGGCTTGACATTAACACCCGCCCACTCGCCAAATGCGGTGAATTTCAGCCATGGCGGGATACACAGTTGCTCCTACTCGCCACTTTGGCTGGTTGAATTTAATTGTAGTCTTCTCAAAGGTCATGTGAATAAATAAACTGTTGACAAAGTGATACAATGACACTACAACTCCCATGAGCACTCGTGACGGACGGCACTTCAGTGTTGGATGGACAAAAAAAACTGTTAAGTTGAGAAACACAGCTACAACTAGAGAAGTGAATCCGGATGTGATTAGCAACTATTAATACTCCCCCGTGTCTGCGTGGGTTTTCTCCGGGTTCTCCGGTTTCCTCCCACAGTCCAAAGACGTGCAGGTGTTCGGTTCATTGATGACTCTAAATCACCCGTAGGTGTGAATGGTTGTCTGTCTCTGTTCGTCTCTATGTGTCCTGTGATAGACTGGCGTCCTGTCCAGGGTGGACCCCGCCTCACGCCCGATGTCAGCTGGGATTGGCTCCAAGCCGTCCCGCGACCCCGACAGGGACAAGCGGTTGAAGATGTATGGATATATATACAAATTTGTGGCTAGTGAGAATGCTTAGTGGCTAGTAACTTTTGAAAACCACTTGCCACAGTGGCTGGTTTGCAAAAAAAGTCAGCGTCAAGCCGTGGTTACGGGAATATGGAGTACAGCTCCTGACTTACACAGTCGTCCCACCATCATCCAGCTCCACCTTCACAAAATGGAGTAAAACAGAAAGTAGAGTCCTGAAGGCTCAGGCGGCCGTGAGGGTCAGACAGGAGCCGAGAGACTTAAGTCCTTAAATCCCTTTTGCCTGCTGACTGTCTCTCACACAGCAGTGCTGACGCGCCGCAATGTGAAAATACAGTCGTCACGGTCAAACTGTGCTCATCATCGGCCTTTTGTGCTGCTGCCTATAGTTGTGTGTTTTCCCCCTGATGTCTGTTTTAATTGTTAGTGCCTGTAAATTCCACAATACAAGTAATAACAAGCGCTGTCCCCACTACATTTGCTTCGCCTGAACCATCAGCACCAGCTGTGCATTAGCATTGTCGTACTTATCACCTTCTGCCAGCAGTCACTCTGTCGCTCGTATAGCATTTAAACAGTGGGATGTTCTGCTTAAAGACAATGTTGACGCTCACTGTACAGCTGCTGTGGATGTTAACGCATCACTTCCTAAATAAACTTAACTTTATATATAATATGTTCTCGGTTGAAGGTTGCAGGGTTGGTAATATTGACTCAATAAGGTCAATTTTGACAATTTCCTGCACCTTTTTGGAGGTAAAATCTATTTTATTGTTAAGAAAAGTTGATAAATGGAAGAACAGAGGGATGAGGGTGCTGCCTACACCAGCAGCTTCTTCTCCAGCACCATGAGAGAGGAAGCGAGTGTGTGTGTGTGTGTGTGTGTGTGTGTGAGAGAGTGGACGGGCCGGTGAGTGAGTGAGACTCATTTGTCCATTACTGTTGAGAGGAAACAGCCTTTGTCACTTCTGCACACACAGGAAGCTGTCGGTCATGTTTCTGGACAAACACACTCCTTTAAAGTTTCTTCTTGTGTTTGACAGGGAAGTGATGGTGAGTCAGGGCGCACTCACACTGTCCTTCCGCACCGCGCCCCGGGCTTTAGGGTACTTGTCCCCCCTCCCTTTCCCCCCGCGCCCCAGCCCCGTTTGTACTCACACTACCTGGGCCTCGTGCAAATGCTTCTCGCTGTCCATACGTCATCACGCCGTAACACGTCACACGCATTGATCACGTGTGTGTGGCTTTGTTTACAAATCTTTCCATAGACCTTGGAGGTTTTGTGCGTCTTGTCGGCTGTTTTTTAATCTTTTCATCGACCAAATCTGCAGTAAACACTCCACCTCCGCATCACACCAACGTGAACCTTTCACCGCCATTGTTGTTGTTGTTAAATGTCCGCGCATGGTCCGTCCTTCTATTTTCTATGTGCGAACAGGTGCACAGACCACTACCGCCGTAGGGCTCGTGCTCGTGCTCGTACACGTGCGCTCGCTTGTGCTCGTACATGTGCAAACGGCTCTGCTAAAGCCCACCTCTTTCAAGCGGGCCGTGGACGTCCAGCTGTCCGCAGTTATGCGCGGAACGGGTGCACTCACACTGCTTAAAGGTACTAGGCTTTAGCTGAAAAAACGGTTTTGGCCTGGTGCGGAAGGACAGTGTGAGTGCACCTTAATCTTGATTATTTGTTTCCGTAGTAACAAAATAAAAACTATAAAATGTGATAATGGCCCCGCCCTGCAACGCTCCATCTCTGCTCCGTAGGTTCAACGGCTCCATCGGGTTTGAATCAATACTGTTTCTGTAAACCGTCGACACGTGAGCCGACATAAAGCTGATCAATTAGATCGTTAACCTTGAACGACATTAATGATCGTGACCAATCGCTCAGTTGCCGAACACCTCTGATTAGTGTCGAGAGCGACCTCTGAACGTCGCTGAGCGGTTAAAAGATGTTCGCGTGAGATCGAATCCCACGGGGAAGGTTTTTGAAACGAGTCAATAAAAATACAGATTTACCTCCAAATGCCCTAAACATGTTCCCGAAGTTAAAATGACGTGTTTGAATATCAAAGTTGCCCCTTCAGCTTCTTTTTTTGTGTCCTTTTTCTTCTTCTTCATGAATCTAAAAACGGGTTTGTGTTGATGTCAGCGCTTCAAAACACAGAATCGACTTTTCTCTCCCTCTGTCTGTGTCCTCAGAGAGATTTTGCCGACTTAGCGTTCTCACTGTGGAATGTTCTTGGAATGTGTGTGTGTGTGTGTGCGTGTGTGTGTGTGCGTTCGTGTGTGTGTGTGTGTGTGTTGCTGCCCGGGTAGTGTATCACACATGCACATACACACAGCAGGACATGGACATTTGGGCTTGTTTGCTACTAAGAGATAGAAAGAGAGAGAGAGAGAGAGAGAGAGGGGTGAGGGGGTAGAGAGAGCATTATTAAAAGCGAGAGAGAGAGAGAGGGAGAGAGAGATATTTCATAACATGGCAGACGGATGACCAGATGAACTGATATGGGAAGACGGAGGACAAGAAGGAACGAAATCATAAAGATAATCGTGAAAATGGCCACAATGACAGTGTGACAGTGTGTGAAAGACAAAAGTACATGAAAACTTTGTATACGCCAGTGTGTGTGTGTGTGTGTGTGTGAGAGAGAGAGAGAGTGTGTGTTCTCTCTCAGGAATGTTGATCTGATAATGGGATTAATACTAAAAGCTCCGTTCCTCTCTCTCTCTCTCTCCCTGTCTCGCTGCAGGGTCACTGAGGACTGAAGGCATCAAGGCGTCTGATGTTCTTCCTGTGTTGAAGGAGAAAGTTGCCTTCGTGTCAGGTGAGTGTCAGTCGCTGTTACATCACCACACCTGCAGTCCGGGACAGGACACCGGGGTCATATCCTGAATGATCGTTGATTGACATCATCGGGCCTAACGCGAAAACCACTCGCAATCACCCATTTTTACCGTATTTTGAATATTCTTTGAGAAAATCCTATAAAATACACACTTCATAATTATGAATCGGCGCCCCGAGCAGTTGGGGGTTCGGTGCCTTGCTCAACAGCACCTCGGCAGTGCCCAGGAGATGAACCTCTCCAGCCACCAGTCCCCGCTCCATTCATGGTCCACACAGGAACTCCAACCTATGGACTGAGCTACTGAAGAAGAAACATGCACGAGCACGAGCCCTGCAGTAGGAGGAAGAGCTGCGAGGAAGAAGAGGGGTCGGGTCTGAGGTCTTAATACAACCCTAAACTTGGCGTACAGCTCAGGGAGCTCAGATACACACACTATCAGCTTTTCCTCCATGTCCGCGGGCTTCGTCAGGGAAATGGATGTAAACAGAAAAGTCTGGGCTGGCTGCCCTGTTTCTAAAGGCTGCGCAGGCACCCGTCACAGCACCCGTCACAGCACCCGTCACAGCACCCGTCATAGCACCCGTCACAGCACCCGTCACAGCACCCGGGGGCCGAAGTTCAGGCTAGTCGTGCAGTATGCAACAGTCTGCACACAGCCAGCTAAGGTGATACAACATCTTGTAGCCGCGCACTGTTGAAATGACAGTGGGCCTCAGGTGGAGCCACCCACAGCGACCCCCCCTCAGCCTTTAAACCTTCAGGACTGCAGAAGAGATCAGTGGCGCGGTCCCGGACTCGCACACCTCCTGAGACAGGAAACGGGGCAGGCAAAATCATCACAGGCCCTTCACACCCTGAACATGACTTATGTGGACTGCGCTCCTCTGGCAGCCGCTGCAGCCCACCGCGTGCCAAGACAAGCAGAGACAGCGGACACATGAACCGCTTCGCTCCACAGGCGGTCACACTGGCAAACACTCAGCCGTGTGATGCATTTGGATTCTGAACAAACAAGATGCGACGTCGGAGGTCGATCAACCCAAATATTGTCCCGCCGTAATAATGAAAATGTACTAAAACATGAATTCATGACATGGACCCTAAAAACAAGTGAACCGAAGAAGAAGAAGAAGAAGAAGAAGAAGAAGAAGAAGAAGAAGAAGAAGAAGAAGAAGAAGAAGAAGAAGAAGAAGAAGAAGAAGAAGAAGAAGAAGAAGAAGAAGAAGAAGAAGAAGAAGAAGAAGAAGAAGAAGAAGAAGAAGAAGAAGAAGAAGAAGAAGAAGAAGAAGAAGAAGAAGAAGAAGAAGAAGAAGAAGAAGAAGAAGAAGAAGAAGAAGAAGAAGAAGAAGAAGAAGAAGAAGAAGAAGAAGAAGAAGAAGAAGAAGAAGAAACATGCACAGACAGGACCTATATACATGCAATTAGTGGAGAGATGTCAGAGCGAGGGCGCTGCCAATGGCTCAGTTGGGGGTGCCTTTCTCAACAGTACCTCGGCAGTTCCCAGGTGATGAAGATGACCTGGCACCTCTCCAGCCACAAGTCCACCATTCACGGTCCACACAGGGACTCAAACCAGCGACCCGGTTCCCAGCCCAGTCACCTACGGACTGAGCTACTGCCGCCCCTAATGTGTCACACAGATACTTTTCATGCATCTTCATGTGCTCAATGTCGTGGGGATGGAAAAGGTCTTGCTTTGGTGGTGGTGGTGGTGGAGCAGCAGCAGTAATAGTAGCAGTCGTCGTAGTAACAGTACCAATAGTGATATTAGTGAGAGTATGTGAGTAGTGAAAGAGTAAAAGTGCTGTGTCATGAAACAAAAACAGCAGCTTGACGACCTCTCAGGATAAAAGCCAAAACGGTTCCCCCAGTTTCAGGGTTTGGGAGAGTCAAGACATCGATGAGCATTCGGAATTGTATTTAATTGCGTGTTTTGATATTTTATAAACCAAAGGATGAATTGAGGAAATGTTTGCATGTTGCAGATGAAAATGTTTCATTTTAGAAAAGGAAAACATTTGTTTGAGAATCACCAAGAAGGTTCTGGCAAACACAAACTCCTTTGTACGGTTTACTGCACCGCGGCTTCGCACTGCACTGTCAGAATAGGATTTTTTTCTTATATGCTAAGTGCTAACACACACACACACACACACACACGTCTTAAGTGTTTTTGTACTTCCCTTCTTTCCTGATCGGCGTCACGCGTCGAGTAACCGAATTAGAAAGAGAGAAGGGGAGAGCGCCAACAACAACAACAACAACGTGTCATCAAGATTCCTCCTTAGATTGCAGCGGCGCGCGCTCTCCCAAACTCACACACTCAAACACACACACACACACACACACACACACACACACACACACACACACACACACACACACACACACTCACACACGGAGCGATTTTCCACGACTGAGTAGCAGTTTCATAAACAGTGCGGTTTGAGCTTCTTACATTCATCTAACCAAAACATCTCGACACACATCGTTTATCACAGAGAGGCAAGAGCCAGAGTTTGGAAAGTGTGTTTACTGGCTGACGTAGCTGTGATGGGAGTCATGTTACAGATACACAGATATTAAAGCTATTAGTGTAAAGTAATGTAAGTAATGTGCAGATTAACACTGACACGGTCAGGCAGCGATAACCGAGTGACAGTGGCTGTAGCGTAACGTCTGCTCTGTCGTTACAGTTCTTTAATGGTCACTTCATTTCGTCATCTGTTATATTTTTATATAGGTGACAAAAATAATCAGTTTTTTTTAGATTATTCTTATTCTACCTGGCTCGCGCTGGTTTAAAGAAGTAATGTCAGTCCTCAAACTAGAAAGATGCACAGTTCAGGGCTCGTTGAAAAGATTTTAAAACAACTATCCCTTCCTACACTATAATGCAAACACCCTAGATGAAAAGCCTCCATCATCTCTACACCTATATACACTGTACTATACTTAGTATGATACATTCCTGTTTACAGTTGCTTTTCATCTAGCCTTTGGTAAACCTGCTGTAGCTGTGTGGTTTAGGGAACTGACTCCCAGTTTTTCCCCCTGGAAAAAAAATCTTCCACTCTTAGGGCGCACTCCCACTGTGTGTCCGTCCCGTGCCCCGTGCTTTAGGGTCCTTGTCCCCCCCCTCCAGGCCCGTTTGTACTCACACTACCTGGGCCTCGGCGAATGCTTCTTGCTGCCTATACGTCATCACGCCGTAACACGTCACACGCGTTGATGACGTCATGGCGATGCGTGGCTTTGTTTCCAGATCTTTCCATAGACCTCAGAGTTTTTGTGCGTCTTGTCGACTGTTTTTGAATCTTTTCATCGACCAAATCTGCAGTAAACACTCCACCTCCGCATCACACCAACGTGAACCTTTCGCCGCCATTGTTTGAAATGTCCGCGCATGGTCGCCTTTTTTTTTTTCTATGTCCGAACAGGCGCACAGGAAATGACCTCAGAACCGCCTTTAGGCGATTTGGGCGTGCCACTCCTAGGCGTGGTACAGTTGCACTCACACTGGTCAAACGAACTAGACTTTAACCGTGACACGTCCTTGGACACGGTACGGTAGGACAGAGCGAGTGCGTCCTAAAGGACAGGCAGGAGGTATTTCAAAATGTATGGGGTCGTTTCATTAATTACATGAAGGAGAATGATTTGGCGCACCTGGTGGATGGGTCCGGAACAGTGTAAGCACGTCCTTTGCATAACCCAGTTTCCTCTTCTCCTGCTTTTTGGACTGTATGTCACTGTATCTTCTGTGGATGATTATGTGCCTACATTGGCATGTTTTTGTGGAAACTTTGTTAGGGCGGTGTTTGTTTGTACACTTGTGGACCATTTACACACTTCTGCTGATATTTGTTCTTGTGTTTGGTCTTTTATAAAAATGAAATTCAAACATTCTAACATGAAACTCCTCTTTTTGACGTGTGCGTGCACAGGTGGACGAGATAAAAGAGGCGGACCCATCCTGACGTTTCCTGCCAGGAGCAACCACGACCGAATAAAACAGGAAGACCTGAGGAGGCTGGTAACCTACCTGTCTACTGTTCCCAGGTACACACACACACACACACACACACACACACACACACACACACACACACACACACACACACACACACACACACACACACACACACACACACACACACACACACACACACACACACACACACACACACACACACACACAAGCAGCATGTGTATTCTTCAGTTTAGATTAGATTTGATCCTATTTTTTATGAACGAGGACAATAACGTTTGTCAAGCTTGACTCCTTAGAAGGAAGAGGTGCGGGGTGAAGTGGCTGTGAAGTGCTTCGGTGCGCCCCACACTGCGGAATCAAACGCCGCTTTCTTCCACATCGCAGCGGCAGACTGCGAGCAGCGTTTGATTTGCATCAGCATGAAAGCTGCAGTGTTTGCAGCAGACAGCGGCGAGGCTGTCACACTTCACTTTGAGTGTATTCACCCCCGCTGCTGCCCCTCAGCACAGTCTGAGGATGTTACAGGGAGGGAGCTGGGCCAGGGTAAAAAACACAGATCAATATTCAGTCACACATCGGTCCATGTAGCTCTTCAAATACGCCCCTCTGTAAAAAAGCTAAAATTTTCTTCACTGACCACATTTAGTGTCCTTGAATGTAACGGGGACAGTTTTCAATCTAGCCTGTGCTTTAAAACTGCATCTTTTTACCTGGCGGCTGACTATGACACGGTGTGATTGGACCAAACCGCAGCCCCGCATCTGTATCATCATTCGATCCCCGCTCTGATTCCCCCCTACTAATCGAGCTGCTGTTTCCATGGCGACGACTTGAGTTTGTACTTCCCCGAGGCGGCCTATAATGGATGTGCTTTTGTTAAATTTTTATTTATAGATTTTGTGTGTGTGTGTGTGTGTGTGTGTGTGTGCGCGTGTGCGTGTGTGTGAGCAATGCTCACAGGGTGTTGTGACGCGTCTAGTGCAGCATGCCAGGTAGACGTTGCATGTAGAGATGCATGTGACTTCCCTCCCTTAGTCCCTGCCGCTGGCCAACCCAGTCCTGGGTAAAGGAAGCCGAGTGCGTAAGTCTTCTCAGGTCAGTACATAGCCTCTCCTTCACCAAGACCCCTGCTGTGCCTCCTCGTGGCCACACACGGTAACTGGTGTCCTGCGGCTCCAGGCTGAACCAGCAGGGGATCTGGGAGCAGCAGTGGGCCCCAGAGATGCGGTGTGCAGGTCCACCATGCAGTGGATACGCCCTGGCACCCATCAACCACTGACCCAGCTATGGGCAAATAGCCCCACTGCCTTATGGGATAGTCTTTTGAGACAAAGGCTAAGGGAGCAGACCCTAACAGAAAAGCGTGTGCTGGCAGGTGCGCAACAGAAGGGTCAATAAAGACCTCGGACGACCTCAGCCTGTCTAGGGGAGCAAACCCCGAAGACAAACCTGCACCTGGGGACAGGCACAGGCGGAGTCCGACTGACCGGACCACCGGCAGCCCCCTGCAGCTCCTGCCAGACGAAGGTCGTCATGGGTTCTCTCATGCCACTGGAGGTTAATCTGGTAGGAGTGAAGCTGGTGGGAGTGAGGTCTGTGCACCCTCACCCTCACCTTAATCCTCACCTACGCGCAAGCTTTCTTGTCCCACCCCCCCCCCCTTCCCCCTCCCTATCCCCTCCCCCAAAAAAAGTCCTGTGGCGTTGTGGAATGGCGGTGGGTACAGGCCAAGGATGTGGCTGGGAGTGTCTAGCCAAACCATGCACGCAGGCGGCAATGGAGTGATGGTCGTTAGGACTGTGGGATGGAGCAGCGCATCCTTTCGGCAGCTTCCATTGCGACTGAGCAGCCCCGCACTGCTCACCCCTGAGATGGGGAAGGACCTAGAAAAGGTGGTCCAAAAACTGCCTGCTCTCCATACTCCGGACGGTAAACCGCAACCGTCGGAGCATCCCCCCTCGCGGTCGAAAAATTAAAGTAAAACATATGCTAAAAATAGCATCATGGAATGTGCGCACACTACTTGACCTGACTGCAACTCCTGACAGGCCCCACCGCAGGACAGCACTGGTGGCCCTGGAGCTTGCGAGATACAACATCGACATTGCAGCTCTCAGTGAGACCAGACTACATGGAGAGGAGTCCCTGTCAGAGGTTGGTGCTGGGTACACCTTCTTCTGGAGGGGGGTCCCCGAAGGCACTCGACGTAACCATGGAGTCGGCTTTGCTGTGAAGACCAAACTGCTGCAGCGCATTCCGGAATCCCCCATCGGCATCAATGAAAGGCTGATGACGTGGCGCATTCCCCTGGCAAAGGAACGCTCCGCCACCCTCATCAGTGCATATGCACCAACTCTTGATGCCGATCACAACACCAAAGAGGATTTCTACCGAGCTCTTGATGCCATCCTACAGAAAACCCCGGCTACGGACAGGCTCATACTCATGGGAGATTTCAATGCTAGAGTGGGCACAGAGCACCTGGTATGGAATAAGGTTCTTGGCCAGCATGGTGTGGGGAAAATGAACCACAATGGGCTCAGACTCCTCTCCCTCTGTGCAGAGCACCAGCTGGTCATCACCAACACCATCTTCCAGATGAAGAACAAGCTCAAGACCACCTGGCAACACCCCCGCTCAAAACATTGGCATCTCCTTGACTACGTGATTGTCCGTCAAAAGGACAGAAGAGATGTCCTCATCACCCGTGTCATGCGTGGAGCCGAGTGCTCGACTGACCACCTCATGGTCAGATCCAAACTCCTCATGAGCATTCAACCCCGTGGCCCGAGGGCAGCTCCACACAAGAGACTCAACTGCACAGCTCTCAACAGCCCCACCACCACAGACAATCTGCGACGGCTCCTTGCTGAAAACCTCAACAACATCCCGGAGGAATCAGCCGACTGGCCAGCCCTGCGCCAGGCTATTCACAGCTCAGCCTTAGAGGCGCTCGGCCAGTCAAGGAAACGTCACCAGGACTGGTTTGACTGTAACTCAGCTGAGATACAGTCACTCCTAAAAAACAAGCATGAGGCCCACAAAGCTCTCCTGTCCTGCCCTGGATCTCCCACCCTCAAATCCACCTTCGCTGCAGCAAAAACAGCAGTCCAGCGAGCCCTCCGGACTATGGAGGACACCTGGTGGGTGCAAAAGGCGCAAGAGATCCAAAATCTGGCAGACTGCAACAACACCCAAGGCTTTTATGATGCCATAAAAGCCTTGTACGGCCCCAGGAAGCGGGCGATGGCCCCGGTTCGATCAACTGATGGGTCCATGCTTTTCAAGGACCGGCACCAGATTCTTGCCCGTTGGGCAAATCACTTTGAGGATCTCCTCAACCACACCAACCCAGTCGACCTACATATCCTGGATAATCTCCCAGACCTGCCATCAACCACACACCTGGACACCCCACCACTCTACTCGGAAATCCAGCAAGCCATTGCAGGGCTGAAGAACAACAAAAGAGCTGGACCCGATGGAATCCCTGCAGAGGTGTTCAAACACGGAGGATACATCCTCACACGTCGCCTGCACCTCCTGATCCACAACATCTGGGAACATGGGACAATCCCACAGGACTGGAAGGATGCAAACATTGTACTAATTTATAAAAAGAAAGGAGACAGAGCAGTATGCGGCAACAGCCGTGGAATATCTCTCCTCTCCATCGCAGGGAAGGTCCTGACCAAGGTCATGCTCAGAAGACTGGTTGAGCACATATCAGAAGCTGTGCTCCCAGAAACACAGTGTGGCTTCCGGAAGACCAGATCAACATCAGACATGGTATTTGTCTTGAGACTGCTGTTGGAGAAGAGCAGGGAACACCACAAAGACCTCTACATAGCCTTCATCGACCTCAGCAAAGCCTTCGACACCGTCAACCGTGAGTTGCTCTGGCAACATCTCACCAAACTTGGGGTTCCACCCAGGTTCCTCAGCATCCTAAAACAGCTGCACGATGGGATGCAAGCCAGAGTGCTCACAGGAGAACTCCAGTCAGAGTCCTTCAAGGTGAACGTTGGGGTAAAGCAAGGCTGTGTCTTGGCTCCGGTGCTCTTCAACATCCTCCTCTCTGCCGTAACCTGCCTCTTCCACCGGGTCATGGGAAAAGAAGACGGTGTCCATGTGGAATACCGCCTTGACGGAAGCCTCTTTAACATCCGCAGGCTCCAGGCCCACACCAAGACAACAACCCGCCAAATCTGTGAGCTTCAGTATGCTGATGACTGTGCCATCATAGCTCACAGCCCAGACTCTATGCAACATGCCCTCAACACAATATCCAGTCTGTACCAATCCTTTGGCCTACAGGTTAACACTCAAAAGACCGAGGTCATGTCCCATCTCACCACTCCCGCCCCCACACCCCCCAGTTTTCACATACACGGTGTCCCACTTAAAACAGTGGATCACTTCACCTACCTTGGGTCCACGCTGTCCTCATGCTGCTCCCTTGACAAAGAAATACACACCCGGATCAATAAAGCCTCATCTTCATTTGGACGCCTGCGCAGCAGGGTTTTTGAAAACCGCAACCTGAAGGTCAGCACCAAGGTTGCTGTGTATAATGCTGTTTGTCTCTCCACTCTGCTCTACGGGGCAGAGTCATGGACCCCATACCGTCAGCACATCACCAACCTAGAGGCCTTCCACATCCGCTGCCTACAGAAGGTCCAGGGTCTGTCCTGGGAGGATCGAACGCCCCATACAGACATCCTCCACAACACTGGCTCTGTTTGTATGGAAGCAGCTGTGGCCAAAAGACACCTGCGCTGGATAGGGCACATTATACGCATGCCTGAACACCGCCTGCCCCGCCAAGTCCTCTATAGCCAACTATTGGGCGCAAAGCGCTCCGCTGGAGGGCAAAAGCGGCGCTTTACTGACTACACCAGGGACATCCTTAAGCGAGCGAATATCCCCCTCACTCAGCTTGAAAACCTGGCCACCAACAGATCTGCCTGGCAGGGAACCTGTGCCACGGCAGTGTCTCAGATACACAAAACAAACCAAGACAGAAGATCTGAGAGGCGCACCCAGCGACACCAGCGGGCGGCTGGTGTTCCCCTGGCATCTGGGTTCCCGTGTTCCATCTGCGGGCGAGTGTGCGGCTCAAGGATCGGACTCTTCGCCCACGAGAAGTGGCACCAGCGGCAACGTCGCTGACCCACCACAGCCCCCCCACCCACCCTTCCCCAACCCAATCCCTGGAGCAAGCGTCATCTTCGGAAACGATGGACAGCTAAGAGTGTGCGCGTGTGCCTGTGTGCGTGCGTGTGTTTGTGTGTTTGTGTGTGTGTGTGTGCGCGTGTGCCTGTGTGCGTGCGTGTGTTTGTGTGTTTGTGTGTGTGTGTGTGTGTGTGTATATGTGTGTGCGTGCGTGTGTGTGTGTGCGTGTGTGTGTGTGCACGAGAGGGCATTTCAATGTATTTCTGCTCTTCAATCAGCAGCAGCTGAATTAAAGGCTCATTAGACTCCAGCAGACACAACTGTCTCTCTGCACTGGTTTCAGGAAATTATAATTATAATAATTATAATTTCTATATTGCCTTTCAAAACCAGGGTTGCAAGGTGCATAACAAAATAAAAGAATATGGTAGAGAATGAAATATAAACAGGGATACACACACACACGCACACACACACACACACACACACACACACACACACACACACACACACACACAAACACACACACAAACACACACTGTATATACATATTTAAACTACTTAAATACTAGCATTAAAAATGAACATTTTTGATACAAGAAAAATGTAAATATATATGTACACAAACACACACACACACAGACACACACACACACACACACCGGTTTACTAGCGTTGTTCTTTTAAATGTTCATTGAATGATATTTTGATTACAGATCCTCAAACTTTAAACTGCACTAATTAACTCCCATTTCTCAAATTTCACCTTTATTCAGTGTGTTTGTTTACATATTTGCAGACGTGTGTATAAACTGCACAGTGCACACATTTGATACAGCCCACATGTTTACGTAAATTAACATCTAGAAGCACAGTCAGGTTCCCATCTGGAAGGCATTCGTATAATTTATTTACACATGTGGATGAAGCCCCAAAGCTACGGAAGCCCTGATGGGCCAATGAGAAATGTTTTTTTTTGTGGTGATCATTTTAAAAAGTCTGATCTAAGTTGTTGTCTCTCCGGTGTTTATGACGTGAGAATAGGTGGAGAAAAAAACGTTTATTCCAGGATAATGTTTTACTTTCTTTTTCATCAGTGAAGGTGTTTTTTTTCACCTGTTTTCACTGATAAAAAAACACAAGTTATCCTGGCACCTGTTCTTAGGGCGCACTCACACTGTCCTTCCGCACCGCGCCCCGGGCTTTTAGGGTACTTGTCCCCCCCTCCCTCTCCCCCCGCGCCCCAGCCCCGTTTGTACTCACACTACCTGGGCCTCGCGCAAATGCTTCTTGCTGTCCATACGTCATCACGCCGTAACACGTCACACGCATTGATTGACGTCATCGGGATGCGTGGCTTTGTTTACAGATCTTTCCGTAGACCTCAGAGTTTTTGTGCGTCTTGTCGACTGTTTTTGAATCTTTTCATCGATCAAATCTGCAGTAAACACTCCACCTCCGCATCACACCAACGTGAACCTTTCGCCGCCATTGTTGTTGTTGTTAAATGTCCGCGCATGGTCCCTCCTTCTATTTTCTATGTCCGAACAGGCGCACATAAAATGACGTGAGAGTAGCCGTAGGCCTTGTGCTCGTGCTCGTGCTCGTACATGTGCAAAAGCCCACCTCTCTCAAACTGTCCGTGGACGGCCAGCTGGCCGCAGCTAGACGCGGAGCGGTTGCACTCACACTGGTCAAACGCACTAGGCTTTACCCGCAAAACCTCTTTTGGCCCGGTGCGGAAAGACAGTGTGAGTGCGCCCTTAAAGACTTTTAAACACCAGGGCTGTTTTTTCATGGGATTAATTCACGCTTTTTTGTCATGAATTCTTTCACACAGAACGTGAATATTACTCCGCAAAATAGCATCGTCATTTTTTGCCTGACGACGTCAGGGCGTGAGGCGGGGTCCACCCTGGACAGGACGCCAGTCTATCGCAGGGCACACCGTATTTCAGTGTACTGTAAACAATGTGTTAAAGAAATAGTTTTACATTTGCAAAACACACTTTTCTTGCAGAGGAATGAAAATATTGACTCCATTCTCATAACTGTAAATATAAGATGACAGAAAGCCGCGGAGCTTAATGATTATCAGTGCTCGCCGTCAAGAAATAGTTTATAGTTTGCTCAACAAAAGGCAAACTCTGGAAAACACATAATTGTAAATCAAAAGTGATTGATTGCAAATGTGGTCTCGACTGCTTCCCTATAGATCGGCAGGCCTGCAGACTAAAGCTTCCTTTAGCAGTCTGATGTCAGAGTCTGGCAATAATAAACAACATTAATCATGTCTCTTTTTAGGATTTCCAAGCTGTTCTACCATCTTATAACGCTCTCCATTGTCCCCCCCCCCCTCCTCTCAGCGAGGATGTGTGTAAACGTGGCTTCACCGTCATCATCGACATGCGTGGTTCCAAGTGGGAGCTGATCAAGCCCCTGCTGAAGACGCTGCAGGAGTTCTTCCCCGCTGAGATCTGCGTGGCACTCATCATCAAACCCGACAACTTCTGGCAGAAGCAGAAGACGAACTTCGGCAGCGCCAAGTTCTCCTTTGAGGTCAGCGGGATTTCTTTGTTTGCGTTTCATCTGACGCGGTCTCACTGCGGGTTTCATGTTTTTGAACGGCAGTGATGTTCGCCATAGACGTCGTCGCTGCGGGAGGAAAGTGTGTGAAACAGGCGTAAGAGAAATCTAAGTGCATTTGTTAACAGTTCTCTAAATATATATTGTAGATTGTGTCACCGATGCCATTTGTTGTAAAAGCATCCTTACTGGGGCTGCCTTAAAGTATAATCTCGGCGTACAATCATCGTGTCCCGGGAAAGGGAAGTTTGGGGTCCCCTGCTAAAGCTGCTGCCCCCGCGACCCGACCCCGGATAAGAGGCTGAAGATGAGATGAGACAATCATCCCCTGGTCTTTTTTCGACAGTTGCACACTTCGGATAAGCCATCAAGAAAGTTTTTTCATGTGTGAGGGCCCGTCCACACGAGGGCGTGTTTTCCTGTAACCACACATCTTTAGCATCGTTTAGGCCGACCATCGACACACAGCCGGTGTTATCGCAGCCTGAAAACTGACTTTTTTGTAACCTGGTCCCAGAGTGGGAAGATTTGTTGTCGTTTGGACGGTGAAACCTCATACTTTTGTTAACTGATGACGCCATGGCCCCACCTCCGACCTCTAACCCCATGGCTTCACATAACAACAGTGCTGCTGTGTGAGAGAAGAGAGATAGACGCATAGACTGTTTACTGAACTAAATTGTCAGCACGGTGAAGGCATTAAAACATCTTTTTTAACCACTACTGCTCAAAATAACAGCAAACCTCTGCAGCAGCATGAGAAGAGTCCCTACACAGAAAACAAAGCACCAACAACGTAGTTAGAGAACCCAGAGTTTATTAAAAGAGTGTTTTAAAGACTTACCTACTGGCCCCTGTACCAGCTCCTCTCATAGTAAAGTCCATTCAAGTGGATTACCAAAGTCAATCCCAAAGGAAGGAGCCCATTGGTGCTTTGTTTTATGTGTAGGGACTCTTTAATGCCATTACCGTGCTGCCCCGAGCTAATCAGTGATAGCCACATTCGGCCGTTAGCGACTTCTCGTTAATATTTGTTATATGAAAAAAATGTCTCGATGGCTTATTTGATGAGTGTATTTGCGAAAAAGGGACCCTGGGGTGATTTTAAGGCAGGTTAATCAAAATTCACAAATGACAAGTTAATTCATGTCAAGGTTTAATTTTGCGACTTCCAGCTCAGTCAACTGTCATCTCTGAAAGTCTGCAAACTGCAGCCTGGAAACCACTGAGATAAGACGTAGGCCCTCGCCCACAGAATCAAATATCCTGCTTAGTTATTAAAATGTTACGAAGAGTCCCAAGCCTTTCCATTTTCTTGGTTTAACCACTGGAATACAAATGGTACTTATCCGTTTATCTACCTTACTGCACACCTGCACAGTGTCACTGGAACATACGGCACGAACCGAGTGACCCGTCACTGCTAAAAAACAAACAAACAAACAAACAAACAAACATGCATCTTGATATTTCTCTTGTTGTGTGCCCCAGACCAGCATGGTGTCCGTCGAAGGTCTGGCCAAACTGGTGGATCCCTCCCAGCTGACGGACGACTTCGAAGGCTCTCTGGACTACAACCACGAGGAGTGGATGGAGCTGAGAGTCTCTCTGGAGGAGTTTATCTCCAACGCCGTTCACCTGCTGTCCCGACTGGAGGACCTGCAGGTGGGGCACGGGCCGATAGATGAGCAGATGGATGAATGTTCATAATGGGGAAAGACGCACGGATGAAAGGAACTCTTTATCACAGTGGTTCTCAAACTTTTGTCACTAATGTACCCCCTGACCATGAAAACACACATATATATAATTATTAAATTACTTGCAAACCTGTGGCTTAGTGGAAGAGCGGGTCGTCCTCCATTTGAGGGATCGGAGGTTCGATTGCCAGCTCCCCCGGTCCACATGTCGAAGTGTCCTTGGGCAAGACACTGAACCCCCAATTGCTCCCTGTGCTGCGCATGGGTGTGTGAATGTGGTGTGAATGGTTACATTAGATGGTCTGTAGATGTCCACTGCCATCAGTGTGAATGTCTGTGTGAACGGGTGAAAGCGCCTTTAGTAGTAAGAAGACTAGAAAGGCGCTTTAGAAGTACAAGTCCATTTACCATACTTTTTGTCATGTAATAACCTCATTGTAGTTGCATTGAACCGCGTCTTTTTGATAAACTACCTTTACAATTAAGTGAGAAACATTTGCTTGTTTTCCACTGTACTGCTGCTACGGTTCAACCACAAATCTATTTTCTTGGATTTCCAATAGGAATATAAAGGAAATGAATATAAGGATATTTAATACAAAATGTGGTTTATCGAATCGAATTGCATTTCCATTTTATATTGTCCCCATTATCCTGTAATTATTTTAGGAATCTTGCATGACTGGTATTTCTTAATTAACCATTTGAAAAGGAACTCACATGCTCCCTGCAGTATCTCAGTATGAAAACCATGTACTGTGTGTCGCAGGAGCTTCAGTCCAAGAAGGAGTTTCCCGCAGATGTGGAGGGATCTCGTCGGTTGATAGATGAGCACACGCAGCTGAAGAAAAAGGTGAACGAGCTGCTGTCAGGACGGTCTGACACCAGCGACATCGAGCAGCATCTAAAGAGATAAACAGTCAGCTGCGTCTCCATCGGCTAAGCTCAAGCTAGCAGACCAACATCATAGTTCTCTCTATCATTTCACACAACGCTGAGTCATCGTCAGGCACTAAAGTGAACTCTCCTGCAGGTGCTGAAGGCTCCGGTGGAGGAGTTGGACCGGGAAGGCCAGAGGTTGCTGCAGTGTATCCGATCAAGCGACGGTTTTTCGGGGAGGAACTGCATCTCAGGCTCTGCTGACTTCCAGAGCCTGGTGCCCAAGGTAAGTTCACTCCAACGGGGACTACAGGCAGCTGATGAGAGTCTTTCATCCACGACACAGAAGGGCATCCAAACAGGCCCAGGGGTGAAACAACAAAAGAATTATTGAAAGCTTCATAATTGTAAAAAAAAAGGTTAGTTATTGCGTTCTCTTCTGAGCTTTATGTGTGGATGCCTTCAGGCTTATTGTCAGATACACAGAGGGAGCTGACTTTCAGACGCTCTTTTGACTGTTTCAATGTTAAAAACTGAGGTTTACTCTCACTTGGAAGTATCGAAGTAAATACCAAACACAGGGTTCCTACACATTTTCATTCATTCATTTATTCATTCATTCATCTTCAACCGCTTGTCCCTGTCGGGGTCGCGGGGGGGCCACAGCCGATCCCAACTGACATCGGGCGTGAGGCGGGGTACACCCTGGACAGAACGCCAGTCTATCACTGGACACATACAGAGAAAACAAAGCACCAATGGGCTCCTTCCTTTGGGATTGACTTTGGTAATCCACTGTAATGGACTTTACTATGAGAGGAGCTGGTACAGGGGCCAGTAATTAAGTCTTTAAAACACTCTTTTAATAAACTCTGGGTTCACTAACTACGTTGTTGGTGCTTTGTTTTCTGTGTAGGGACTCTTGTCATGCTGCTGCAGAGGTTTGCTGTCATTTTCAGCAGCATTAGTGGTTAAAAAAGACCTTTGAATGCCTTCACCTTGCTGCCCCGAGCTAATCGCTGTTGTACCGGGCTCTACTGGACCCTGGGATGATTTTACGCCGTGAATTTTACCTTAATGTATATAAAAAATTAATTGACAGATGTATTACTGTTTTTTAAAAGCTGCAATCGGCTGCTAGTGACCGTAAGCATCTGTTAGTGACTGTTAGCATCTGTTAGCGACTTTCCAGGATTTCCCCGTTAATAGTTGTCGCACGAAACAAATTGTCTCGATAGCTTATTGTGTATTTGCCGAAAATAGACCCTGGGACGATTTAATGCTGGAATTTCACTTTAAATGACAAAACAAAATGTAAAAGTGGTTTGAGTGCACAACTGATGCACAAAATCCATCTGCACAAGTGAAAAAGTTGAGCCGGAAATTGGCCTGATGTGGTTTCCCTGTAGACACTGAAGGATGAAATATACAGTAGATCTATTTTTGGACCGATAACTGTCCAACCATGATCTGCGTCATGTTCCTCTGCCTCTTCTCTTTTTAAAGGAAAACAATCAAACCAGTTGAACTCTGCTTTGAATGGATAATATATCATAAAAAACGATTCTTTTCTGCTTTTTGCCAGGTGGCCAGTCTGCTGGATAAGCTCCACTCCACCAGGCAGCATCTCCATCAGATGTGGCACGTCCGGAAGCTGAAGCTGGACCAGTGCTTCCAGCTCCGCCTGTTCGAACAGGACGCAGAGAAGGTGAGTCACGACCTGAGCCTGACGTCACCGAGTGATCAGAAATGGTCCCGATGGCAGTGTGATGCAGAGAAAACACAACAGGTGTAATAAAGTATCTGACTCATCACTGCATCATGGGAAAGTGGAACCTAAAGATAACCCCATAACATTATATATATTACAACTTTAACAATTTCATCTCATCTTCAGCCTCTTATCCGGGGTCGGGTCGCAGGGGCAGCAGCTTTAGCAGGGGACCCCAAACTTCCCTTTCCCGGGCCACAGAAGAAGAATTACTTTATTCATCCCGCAACGGGGAAATTGAGTTTTTTCACTCTTATTATTATACATGTTACAAACCGAAATACACACATGCACAGACATGACCTATACATGCAATTAATGGAGAGATGTTAGAGCGAGGGGGCTGCCAGTGACCGGCGCCCCGAGCAGTTGGGGGTTCGGTGCCTCTCTCAACAGCATCTCGGCAGTGCCCAGGAGATGAATTGGGCGAGCATACATGGTCCACACAGGGACTTGAGCCAGCGACCCTGCGGTTCCCGGCCAAGTCACCTATGGACTGAGCCGCCCCAGCTCTAACTGGGGGATCCCGAGGCGTTCCCAGGCCAGTGTGGAGATATAATCTCTCCACCTGGTCCTGGGTCTTCCCCGAGGCCTCCTCCCAGCTGGACGTGCCTGGAACACCTCCCTAGGGAGGCGCCCAGGGGGCATCCTTACTAGATGATCCTGAACCACCTCAACCACCTCAACTTTAACAATTTGTCAACTAAAATACCATATTATCCTCAGCTTAAATTCAACATAATAATATGATTGTTCATTGGAAATTACAAGGCAGAGGCTTATCCAGTAGCTCCTCTTCATGTTCATCTTTAGCTCCGTCTTTGCTCCAGTCTTCTTTTTCACATCTGCGTCACCGTGAACGTCTCTGGAAACTCATCAGTGTACAGAATTGCCTGTTTGTCTAAACAGAGGAATACAGTGAGCAGCTAATCCAGTGGAAAATCAGCCAGCACTGCTTCGCTTACGCCAGTTAAGCCATCAGCTGCGGTTGTGACTGCAAGCTCGGATTCATTCATCATTATCATACCAGCCCGTTCGAAGCAGCGTGCAAAACTAATTCAGCTGCTTTCCGGACTGCTATATTTAGAGAGGTTACACTCCCCGATGTGAAGTCGTGGGTATTTAAGGAATACAGGTAGTTGCAACTTCAGGAATGCATTTATTTTGTAAATGCCACTCAGGTGCACCGTCAGGAGATGGAAATCAGACAAATGCACGGGGAACCTGTAGTGGAAACTTCTCTAGACTGGTCAGGATCACAGTTTCCACTGGTTCTTTTGCTGCACAACGAGAAATCTTCTTCTTTGTTACAGAACTTCTTGAGACCTTGATGCAAGCACAAGCCTTTTTTTTACTGGGTATACACCAGGGCGTCATCCGCTAACATGTGCACAGGCAAATGTCACGTTATGGCGCACAGAATACAAGAACAGGGCGTTTTTATAGGATTCTAATACATTGGTGTCTATGTGGAGTTCACTTCAGATGACCATACATTGGTGTCTATGTGGAGTACACTTCAGATGATCATACATTGATGTCTATGTGGAGTACACTTCAGATGATCATACATTGATGTCTATGTGGAGTACACGTCAGATGATCATACATTGGTGTCTATGTGGAGTACACGTCAGATGATCATGTGCCCAACATAACACCTTAAAGAGGAACTACGCTAGCAGACGTCTAGCTGAAAAAGCCGTCTCTGCGTGTGCTCACTCAGAAGATGTGCCTGGTATTGGAGAAGTGCAAAAAGAGTTCATAAAGTCACAGTTTTCATGCAAGTACAAGTCAAAAGGTCATGCTACATGCAGGATGTTGCACATGCAAACATGGTTATTAGTTATTTTTACCTTGCAACAAGCATCACATCCAGTAATAATTTTACCATTACAATGTTCCATATACCGTGACACTTCATTTGTAGAGCTCTCTCCCTTCTCTAGAGCGTGCAGGAGGCAGCAGCTGACACACAGTGCAGCCTGTTCATTATGTGGTCACAAACAACAGAGTCCCTGGCCATTCTCTGAGTTTGCCTGACGATTTTGGTGTCTGCTCTAACCGACATACGCTCCCAAATCTCCTCGTCTCTTCAGTCAGGCATGTGGGCTGGCGTCAATATGGCCATCTTATATTTCAGCCTCATTGTTTGTTATAAGCTAGACTGTGAAGCTAGTATTGTTTTCAACTCGTGAGATGGTCTGAGTGTGTCATAGCAAAATGATGAGATGAGATGTGCCAGAGACAACTACTGTAATTTTGGTAGGTGTTAGGTTTTAGGTGTCTGTCTGTCAGTCTGCGATGGTGTCGCAGCTTTGCAAGACAAGCTTTGTTGTTATGATCAATATAAAGGCTTAGTTCAAGGAGTGGTCTGAGCAAAAGCGCCGGACGTAATTAAATGATTTAAACCCACTTTACGCCTATGGCCTGATTTGGCGTTGCAGCTGATGGGATCCCATAGCGAGATGGTCTCTAGTTTTCTTCCGGTAGCATTCGCCGCATGAACGTCATCAACACGCCCACCCCCTCGCTGTGACGTTCAGGGCTGTGTAGGGAGCAGCAACCCAGGCCCACCCTGCAGTGCTGCTTTTTCACGATTTAATATAGATGATCTTTTTTTAAACAGCCCCAGTGTTTCCTCTCTGGGGCCTCCCAGTGTCCAGGATCACCACTGACACCGCTGCACAGCTGCAGAAAACACAGTCATTGATCACTGATCACTGCAAACTTTGTGTCAGGGGTTGCCAACATCTGCACACCTAATAAACACCAATATGATCTGGTGACTGTGGTGGAAGTTAAACAGGTGAGGAGACATAAACTGTAGACAAAGATCTGTATTTAAGGGTTATTTTACACTCGAGTTTGGATCAGATCAATGTGCAAACTGAGCGACCCCGAACAGATCAACACATTCAGTCTTTATAGGGGTCTCTCACGTGATTTGTCCAGACATATCAATGATACGGGCCAAAAATACTTGCACAAAAGGAAATCGAACAGTTGAAAAGTTTAACTGAGCTGGTCAGGGCCAGGTCGTGGGTTTCACACGTCGTGGGTTTACATCATGAGTCACAGGTCTTATACATTAGCTTTGCATAATATGAGTGCAAATTGTATTGTTCCATTATGGAGACAAAGGTTTATGGCAGTGGTGCTGTTACTGCACGAGACCCATGGTCAGCCTGTAGTCCTGCCTCTCTGACAGAGCTGCATGTCTTTGGTAGGACTAAGTGTTGTTGATGGAAGTGCAGCTTGTACGCTCCGACACACACACACACACGCACAAACACAGACGGGTGTCAGCTGACTTGGTGTGCCTCTCCACACAGAAATCCACATGCAGGAGCGGTAAATATTTACTGTAAAGCAAACAGAGAGAGAAACAGAAAACAGTTTTTGTCCACATCAGCGTCGTCGCGCTGAGGAATCGCGGGGGCGTGTGCACGAGTTTACACTGCGAGGAAACACTCGGCGCTCGCACCGGAGCCAGGGAGAAACGGCCAGACCTGACGAGGTGTTCGTCCCCGTGAAAAAAACACTGCCGGAGGAATGACTGCACGGATGATGTGGTAGCCATGGTAACCACAAACCGTCCTCCCATCTGTCAGCAAAGATTGATTTGCGATGGAAAAACAAGCGAGCGTAAAGGTCGTCTTCGCCTCTTAGATGAAGCTGACTAGGGGCCATGTTGCTTTGTGTGTTTACAGCCGCGCAGGCGTGTTTATGTCATTTTTGCCACAGTTTCTCTCAGTTATGGAGACGTTTTACTCACCAACTTTAGTTCAATTTTATTTACAGTACCATATCATAACTAAAGTGATCTCAGGACACTTTACAGAGTAGGTAAAGACCACACTCTATGACTAATTTATGATTTACAGAGACCCAACAATTCCCCCGTAGAGTACGGTGGCGTTGAAAACCTTCACTATAACAGACAGGAACGTCAGACAGACCCAGCTCTGTGGAGGACGCACATCTGTCTGCACCGGAGAGAGGAAGAGAAGGAGAGAGAGAGAGAGAAAAGACGGACAGATGGACAGAGAGAGACAAAGACAGAGACAGACACACTTCCAGTAACTATAATAATATCTTTACTGTCGACACATGAGATTTGTTACGTCAGCTGTTTGCAAAAGCTAGACTTATGTGATGACCTTTAAATGCATCACACAAATATAGTTTTAGGAGTCGCCAACTGTCTGTAATTGTGTCTGGTGAAGTTCAAATCATTTAAAAGGTGACTTTCTCCCTGTGTTTTGAGTGTTAAAGGTCATATTTGAACTTGGAAACAGTAGTTTGACTAAACAAATCTAAACTCATGGTCCAACTTCTATTTTTTTCCAACCACAAAAAGCCATAACGCTGTCAACCACGAGTGTTTTAGCTTCAAAAAATCCTTTTAAATCAATCTAATGGTCACGTCAGATGGTTTCCATTTGTTCCTGATGCGACTGTCAGTTCCAATGCAGCGGGACAGAAGAAATGAGTGTGCGACACAGTTTGCAGTGTTGTTTTTAATACTGCTGTGTGATGTGTAATGTGTGTGTGTGCGCAGATGTTCGACTGGATCCGCCACAACAAGGAAGTGTTCCTGCAGAGTCACACGGAGATTGGCCGAGGATACCAGCACGCCGTGGAGCTGCAGACTCAACACAACCACTTCGCCATGAACTCCATGGTAGCTAATGTCGTCGGAGGCATACGGTTCTCACGTCACATCACTGTTGGTCACTGACAGTAGAGACAAGAAGAGGTTACCATAGTTATCATCACAGTACCAATGCAAACACACAGCCTGGCTCTGTTTGTCTGCCTCAGTTACCTTAAAGGGAGGATTCAGGATGTTAGAAGTGGAGTTATATGAGGTATAAATTCCTGTTTCCGACGCTTTACCTTGCCGTTAGAAAGCCTTCTGGCAGTTTATGCTAATCCTGAAAACTAGCCTCCGAGGACAAGTGAGGGCCAGAGGCTAGCTGTCACCCAAGAGGCCGCTCTCCTAATTATTCATGAACTTTAACCTTCGATAAAATAAAATAAAAAATAGCCTGGTACAAAAACATTCGCCCTCCTCAGTGTTGTCATGGAGATATCTCCTAAACACACAGACTAGAATGTTTTTTGTGTACCAGGTCTTAAACAGGTTTAATGATGCTGTGTAAACGGCCTGTTTAACATGAGGGTCAATGAGAAACTGCTCTATTATGAAACCTGAAACCCCTAGTGGACACTCTGAGAACTGCAGTTTTTCGGCACTTCCTGTTTGGATCAACCAGGAAGTGGCTGTGGTGGGGGCTTGGTCCACAGCAGTACATTTCTGAGTCATAAAATCTGAACTATCCTTTTAACATAGTGCATCTGCTTCAAAAGTCAATGAAAAAAAATCACTGAAATTGAGAAAAACACAAGAAATGGTGAAAAATAAGAGTTAAATGAGTTAAAAACAACAATCTAACAGCATTTCCTTGTCTGTCTTGTCCAGAGAAAGACCAACAGGACCCAGTTTGTTACCAGCAGCTTTTTATTCACGTTTTTGTTTCTCCCTCCCCCAGAACGCCTATGTAAATATCAACAGAATCATGTCGGTGGCGAGCCGCCTGGCCGAGGCCGGTCACTACGCCTCCACGCAGATAAAACAGATCTCCAGTCAGCTGGACCAGGACTGGAAAAGTTTCGCCGCCGCACTCGACGAGCGCTCCACCATCCTCGCCATGTCGTCCGTCTTTCACCAGAAGGCTGAACAGGTGAGCTCGTCTTTGAGAGGAGCTTTTCTCCTGAGCCGAACAAATCCGCACTCAGCAGGCGTGAAGTGCATCCTCCTAACCCGGTGTAAGGACGCCGCCCTTCACGCCGCCATTAGCAGAAAAGCCTTTCCACTTAAGTGCGAGGCTTGCTTGTGCTCGGTTGCTGATTCGCTAACTGTCTAATCTCAGAAGGCTCTCTGCAGCAGACACATGTCCAGAATGTAAAATGTAAACGGGACATTTTTAGCATCTGATTATATTTAATAGATCAAACTGCTCCGCCGGTGATTCTTGGAAGGTTGACATGGCAACAGATGGAGCTTGTTTGATTCCTGCTGGGCCCTTGACATTAGCTACAAGTGTACATTTGAGAGAGCTGGAGATGAAAGAGGGGAGAGGAGGCACTGGCAGAGATCGAGAGAGCGTAATGAAAAACAGAGAGAGACAAAAACGTGTCCCGACGAAAGATGAAACACAAGATGGGGAAAAAAGAGACACGAGTGAAAGGAAATGTGGCGAGGGAACAAACGTCAGAGCGTGAAAACGAGAAAGATTAAGAGAGCCGAGGAAAGGCAGTTTCATTCTGTGGCCATGTTGATGCAATTACCTCAAAATTAGCAGCAACACTAGCGCCCTTTAGAGCTCGCAGTGTTCGTTCACATATGGGGGACTAAGAGACGTCTTAAGGTTCAGAGTCCGGAAATGAAGATCTGCTCTAAAAAGGCCAAAAAAGCTCACACACTAATGCAGATGTAGATGAGGAATATGGCTCGGCCTGCTGTTATCCTTGCATTTATCTAGATCATGGGTGTCAAAGTGATCCAGTAAAGGGTCGTGTAGCTGCAGGTTTTCATTCCAACCAATCAAAAACACACCTGGTCCAACGAATCAACCGTGTGAAGACAGTTCAGGTGATTGAGTAAGTCGAGTCAGGTGTGTTCTTGCTTGGTTGGAATGAAAACCTGCAGCCACACGACCCTTTACTGGATCACTTTGACACCCATGGTCTAGATTATTCATTCATTGATGCATTCAAAGCTACGGGCAATTTAGAGTCATCAATGAACCTCACACCTGCACGTCTTTGGACTGTGGGAGGAAACCGGAGAACCCGGAGAAAACCCACGCAGACACGGGGAGAACATGCAAACTCCACACAGAAGGGCCCCAGACGTGATTCGAACCAGGAACCCTCTTGCTGTGAGGCGAGAGTGGCAACCACCACCCCACTGTGCCACCCTGTATCTAGCTCAGCCTACTGTAAATCATTAAAGTCAGAAATGTTGTAAAAATAGACATAAATAAATGTATAAAACAATGTATCCTCTAACATTTCTGAGAGACGGGATCTTGAAGGAAGGAGACGAAGAGGGAACATGTCCCAGTTAACTCAGTCACAGGAGAATCATTCTAATTCACTGCATGAGGATGAATATATATATATATTTTTTATATATATATATATTTTTATATATATATATATATATATATAATGAATATTTTATATATATATATATATATAATGAATATTTTATTGTTTTTATTGTTTATCTACAGGAAAATGTCATTGCAAAATCGTCTGTGTTGCTTCCGCAGTTCCTGTCTGAAGTGGAGGCCTGGTGCAAAGTCTGCAGCGAGGGAGGGTTACCGACCGAGATGCAGGAGCTGGAAATCGCCATCCACCGCCACCAGAGCCTGTACGAGCAGGTCACGCAGGCTTACACCGAGGTAACCGACATCTGCTGATCCTCTGCTGAGATCACACAGGCTTAAGCAAGCGTTTTATCCCCAAACCTCTAAAGAAACTGTTAAAAACACACATTTTAACCTTTTTTTTGCAGTCATGAACACCTAACCCCATCATTTTTAAGACATTTTATTCCTTTTAAGACATTTTTTTCCTTTTATATTATATTTCCTTGCTTTATTAAATTATTTTCTCATTAATTGTGGCTACTTTTAGTTCCTTTATTTTCTAACTATTCAATTGTTTGATCTTATCTGTCATTTATTATTTTATTTTTCAATGTTTATTGAAAAAAAAAGTTTATTATTATTACTCCACCCAAAATGTTATATGACATGTCAGCACCAAACCTGAGTGTGCAGCATCTGTGTTGTCACCTTTTGGTTTCTAAATAGAAGTTATGAAGTTTCAGTTTACTGAGGCACAGCTGTCTCTGTCAGCTACAGGCACCAGTTTCTCCCTTTTTTTCCAAGATTTCTGTGTTTGCTTACGGCTCTAATCGAAAAGTATACTCACTTAAAGTCTAGTTCGTTTGACCAGTGTGTGTGCAACCATACCGTGCCTAGTAGAGTCTTTAGTAAAGCACGTTTGCATGTGTAGGAACACGAGGCCTACGGCGGTTCTGACGTCATTTCCTGTGCGCCTGTTGGGACATAGAAAAAAGAAGGAGGGACCATGCACGGACATTTCAAACAATGGCAGTGAAAGGTTCACGTTGGTGTGATGCGGAGGTGGAGTGTTTACTGCAGATTTGGTCGATGAAAAGATTCAAAAACAGTCGACAAGACGCACAAAAACTCTGAGGTCTACGGAAAGATTTGTAAACAAAGCCACACATCGCCATGACGTCATCAATGCGTGTGATGTGTTACGGCGTGATGACGTATAGGCAGCAAGAAGCATTCTCCGAGGCCCAGGTAGTGTGAGTACAGACGGGCCTGGAGGGGGGGACAAGGACCCTAAAGCATGGGGCACGGGACGGACGGACAGTGTGAATGCACCCTAAGAGTGTCAAAAGAAAAGAGACAACTTTTCTAAAGTAGTTCAACTGAGTGCAATTACAAGCTGCGAACAAACCCCACTGTCGCCATGGCGAAATGTTAGAGAACAGCCGTCACTTAAATCACCACTTTCAGCTGCTGCCCTCAGGAAAAAGGGAAAGAAAAACATCTACAGGAACTAAACCTTAGTCTTAATCAGTGAGGACAGCCTGCTCCTTCAGCTCACAGCGCTTTATATCTATTTATTTAACCTCGACTCGGTCCTCACCATCCAGTACCTGCTGTTCCCTCCAAATGTAGTTTCCATTGGGTTTTTAAATAAATTTATTTGAATACTGTGTGGGTGTTATGCATCCTTTTTAATAGCAGTTTTTACATGCAAAATGTCCCATTTCTCCTCTTTTCTCCATTACAAATGTGTGTTTTGCAGCATACTCCAGTGGTTGTCATTGTGTGACAGTGATAGTTAAGAGAGGCAGGTCTGTTTGTAATGCTAGGGCTGCACAATGTGACCAAAATCTTCCATCCAGATATAGATCAGCCAGATGTGACGTCCTTTAGCATCACTTAAAATGCGTCCCGCTTTAGCTTTTAAGACATTTTCCTGTAAAAGTCCCTGTCAGAAGACAAAAAAACTGTCTAACAGCATAGTTTGAAATCTAACAAAAATAGCACTAGTATACCCCTCAGGGAGCGATGTACACCCCAGAATACATACTCTCCTCTGGGTGCTGCTCAGTCTTGGTGGCTGTGACCGGCTGTGATGACAGGGTGGCGTTTGCTGGCTGCCACACGGCCGTCTGAAAAGCCTCCGTGTTCCACTAAATTTAGTCTGGGAACGCTCCCGCTCATCTCTGCCCTTTTGCCAGCAGTCTGGCACTTTATCTTTAGACGGTGGGCTGTTACGGCGTTAGCTCAATTTATGCCCTATCTGTGAAAAGATAAGACCATAATGTAAACACACACGTTAAGCGGAGGCGGTTCACTTTGGCACGCTGTGACAGCATTGTTTCCAGTGGGAACGCTGCAAAAAGTACACACAGCGAGAGCGTTTTTTTATCTCCAGCTCTGGACTTGATGCATTTGTTTAAAGGGGTGAAAGTGAAAGCACGTTACGGTGTTGTCCCTATCTTTAAAGTCTCCAAAAACAAAATAGAAGTGTAATGCTCTTCTTGTTTGATTTAAATTGGAGAAGATGGGTTACAACAGCGTGTTTTCTGTTCGGTGACGACGGACGTCTTCTGAAGGATTAAAAGCAGAGAAGATAGATGCATGTGTTGCACTTGGCTGGTGTCTGTGAACTCCAGAGAGCGTTTGCTTCATCACTGGTTCAAAAGGACAAACTCCTTCATGTCGTATGCCGATCTACCTCCGGATCGAGGCGATAGTATGGGTTGGATTTCCGTTATCATCACTGCTCACCCTGTAAAACAGAGGTGTCAAACTCCAATTCACAGTGGGCCAAATTTAAAAACAAGGACAAAGTTGCAGCCAAACTCAATATTGACTAAAAAAATAAAGACTGCAAATGTGCATGTGTTCCCTTCTCTCCAGATGTGTAACGTTGAACCTCTTCAGTGCAGCTCCTTGTTCTTGTCGTGGTGTTTCTCATGTTTGATTCTTTGGTTACAGCCACGGTGACAAACAGCTCTTTACCTTCACACACAGATCATCTGCTGAAAGCTGCTGTCCTCCATCTTTCTTTGGGTCGTTTTTGGGGAGGGGTGGATTCAGTGTGTCTGCAGAGACTGGTCGCATGGATGCTCATGTTTGTTAACAGAAAAGTAGACGTGTATGTGCTTTATACTCACGGGCCAGCTCTCAGAGAACCTTGATCTGATCTTTATAATTTATAATCTATATAATTACACCCACGGGCCAGATTTGGCCCACGGGCCTGAGTTTGACCCTGCTGTAAAAACTCCATTTAAGCTGGTTTCTGTTGTGCATCTCATTATGTTAATCATGCACCTAACGCTTATTTTCATTGTAGATTAATCTGTCGGTCGTTTTCTCTATTATTCCCTTATTTTTTGGTCTATAAAATGCAGTGGAAAATGTAGATTGGTGTTTCCCAACATCCAGCATGACGTCCACTCCTCGGGTATTCAGTTTCCTGTCACAGAGGAGGAAAGAAACCAGGAGATATTCACATTTAAGAAGCTGGAATCAGAGAAGATGGACTCAAAACGATTCACCGGGACTTGATTAATCAAATGTTTGATTTTCAAAATCGCACAACGTTTAAATAAAATGTGAATTAAAAAAAAACAAAGGAGGTAAATGCATTTGTACAGCACCTTTCAACAACAACGAGACAAGTCAAAGTGTTTTGCGTAAGACACAAAGGCATTCAGATACAAAAGGAGCACAGGGTGATATGAAAAGAGACACAGGGCTCATTTCTTGAGGTTGAGGTTTCAGTGGTGTTTCCGTGTGTAATTTAGCAATTAGCAGCGAGCACAGCAGTGAAATGCCGATTTAGTCAGAGAGGAGAGGGAACAAAGAGAGGGCGGAAGATGGAAATGGAGCCGAGATGAAGCAGAACATTCTTTAACTAAAAAAAACTGAGATTCCCATGTCTTTTGTGTTCTATAAATACTATGAAAGCATCAAAACGGTCAATCCACAGAGTAAAGCACACAGCCCGTATTCAGAAACTGTGTCTTTAAACGAGCCGTCAGGACTTCCTGTACAGTTGTGATGTCACAACTTTGTTATATAGCGGTAGAGAGTGCTGCTACAGTCATGTTACAGTCGTTCCCCAGCTGCAGTGATGGTGCAGAGACATCCTGACCAAAGATGTGGAAGACTGAGAATCGCTGACCAATCAGAGCAAACCGGGCTTTTTCAGGAGGGGGTCTTAAAGAGACAGGCGCTAAAACGGAGCGTTACAGACCGAGGGGGAACACTGGTGTATTCAGACAGACAGGATGAGAACAATCATGTGTTTTTGAACATTAAATCATGTAAACATGTTATAGCAGTAACCCTACTATGACCCTGAGAATGAGCAGAATATGTCCCCTTTAAAAAAAAGTTCCACTCTTTGTATCTGAGCTTGTGTTCCTGTCTAATCTCTGTGTGACTCACCCGTCTGTGTTCCCAGGTGAGTCAGGACGGGAAAGCCCTACTGGACGTCCTCCAGAGGCCACTGAGCCCCGGGAACTCTGAATCGCTGACAGCCACGGCCAACTACTCCAAAGCGGTCAGTGCCACTGCATACCTTTTTGAGGGCGGGTTTAAGGGGCTTCTCGTGCCAATCAATTACAAAAGAGAAGTACATTTTAAATGAAAATCAAGACGTCCACGTCCTTCTCGCAGGTTCACTGCATCCTGGACGTGGTTCACGAGGTTCTCCACCACCAACGGCGCCTGGAGAACATTTGGCAGCATCGAAAGGTCCGACTGCACCAGAGACTGCAGCTGTGTGTGTTCCAGCAAGACGTCCAGCAGGTACACACACACACACACACACACACACACACACACACAAAAGTGAAATGAAAACATTGGGATTGTGGCAGCAAGAGCGAAGTGGGAATATCTTGTTGCAACTGGACCTCCACTAAACTTTGATTTCTCCAAAATGTCGACTTTTTACGAACTGGGAAAAACAACATTGTAACTTTTTACTGCAGTTTTGAAGAGTTACACACGCAAGGTCGGAGAATGAGAACCACAGTGGAGCACGTAATCTTATATGTGAGCATGTGATCAAGTGAACAGACGTGTGTGTGTGTGTGTGTGTGTGTGTGTGTGTGTGTGTGAGTGATGAACAGAACTGAACCTGTGAGAATCACCACAACACATTCATTCATCTCTGCTGTCTTCTGGTCCCAGCTCTACAGTGTAATGTGAAAATTCCTGAGATAAAAACGCTCAGCGCGGACCTCTGCGCCGCTGGTACCGCCGCTCGTGTTTCACAGACGAGCGGACGATGTGGGTTTGGAAAGGTGTCAGCGCAGATTCCTGGAGGTTTTGGAGATATTCTGGAGCTGGCAGTGTAATATCAGCTCTGTTTTTTGACGAAGGGTATTTTTAAGCAGCAGAGGGGATGTCATCAGTGGAGGAAGAGGAGGTTTATCACACTTTTCTTTACTTTTCTTTACTTTTCTTTAATGTGATCGTGGGTCTGACTGTAATGCAGGGGGGATGAGGCGCAACCAAATACCACTGGCGTTACTGCAACCTCTGGATTCCCAGTAAAGAGTCCACATGTGCACTCTCTAAGAGTTTCTCCAAAATGATGAACACAAAGTACAGTAACAAGGTAAACACCTGCAGTCCACTGTGTGCCACCTACAGGCAAAGACAGGAACAGCAGGGACTGTTTAGTCCAGCAGATGAAGACGTGTCGCAAAGCTCCACCTGCAGGAAAGGAAAGCAAATGCTCATTTCTGCTCTTTTTACGAGAGAAACGACGTAACCCTCTCTGCCTACAGAACTACACAGGTCCTTAACATTGGTATAGATGCTGGAGGGCAGCAAAAGTTTCTGACTACAGACAAACATGGAGGTCGTAATAATGTAATGTATGAAAAAGAGGCAAAACTGAACGCAGCGTTGTCTGCGGTGTGACGTGGCCATTTTGAGCTGAACTTTTGTCAGAGGTGTTCATACAACAACCTCCTCTTTTCACTACAAAAGCCTAAACAAATGTGTTGCTGGAGCAAATCAGGGACAGGTAAGATAAAACCAGAGGAGTCTCGGAGGAAATGAGTTTGTCTGGTGCTTGGCAACTTGTGTGTGGCAGAGCGGATTATGGGGAGAGGGCATGAGAAGTGAAGGCGCTGCCTGAGGGGCTGGCGATATGACGATATTCGATTGTGAAGGTCTGCCGAAGCAGAGAGGTCGTAGTATCGTCTATAGGGCACATTCTATCCACAGCTGTTCTATGCTCTGCACAGACGCATCAGGGTTTTTTTTCCCCTCAGCCAAATCCCACGATTGACCAGTCCGCCTCATCCGCCTCATGTGGACTTGTCCTAAAGACACGGAGCTCAACCAATCATTGCGAACTAAAGGCAGTGATAAGGATTTCTCATCCCCCATCATGTTTGATTCAGAGAGTAGCGGGAAGTCATGGCAAACAAAAAATTAAAACGAAATTGGCGTGTCCTAACAGCACGCGAGCGTTGACGTTGTCTGTCGCATCGACGTTGTCTGTCGCGTCGGCGTTGTCTGTCGCGTCGACGTTGTCTGTCGCGTCGACGTTGTCTGTCGCGTCGACGTTGTCTGTCGCGTCGGCGTTGTCTGTCGAGTCGGCGTTGTCTGTCGCGTCGGGTTGTCTGTCGCGTCGGCGTTGTCTATTGCATCAATGTTGTCTGTTTTTTCTTTCAGGAGCGTATTTTACAGATTGTTCCACACATTGAGTTCATATTTAACAGAGTCGGCGTGGACAGAGCACTTGCTTACTGAAGATTCTCTACTGACACAACAGATGCTCCCTAAAAATAGATTTCCATCGTTGAGGAATCGATCCGCCCCACCCCTCTGAGTAATGCGTGCGATTCCTCGATCTGCGAAAATGTATTACTGGTGCAGATGCCTAAATCCGTTCCATCTTTGTTGTGTCCCGTCGGTATCAGAAAACGTGCACCTGGGGGAATAGAGGGCTTTGTATCGGTGTCAAACGTTGAGCATAAATGAGCAGCATGCATTTGCTGTCTGGAACAAATGACACGTTATACTGTGAGATGAAAATAAAAGTCCACATAAAGCGTCCCTCTTTAAACACAGACCCAGTTATTTCTCTTGCTAAGTCGTGATTTTAGCTAAAAAAAAAAGCAGATAGACGAGGTGAACTGTACACGCTAATTTTCTAGCGCAGCTTTAAATCTTTTGGGTGCTCCACAAGTGTCCCAAATATAAAAACTACAAAGTCACATCTATTTATGGGAAGAATAATGAAGTGAATCTTACTTCCGGATCCAGGCAGTGTCAATAAATCCCTGCATTTTCTGCAGGACACAAACCAAAACACGAGCAAAGTGAATGAATTTAAAACGGGTCGGCTCCAACTGCCCGGTGCTGCCGAGTGTGGACGAACATTTCCAATGAGGCCCAAGAGAGAGAGTGTGAGAGAGTGTTTAAAAGAAGAAGAAAGACAGCAAGAGAGAGAACACAGTGAGCGAAGATGAGATTGTATCAGTAGGTTATAAATTCATCGAAAACAGAGCTTTGCCAACTGTAGTCGTCATGCATCAGCTTCTATGAGACTCCGGGGAGGTTTCACAGAGACGCACAGAGGGGTGAGAGACGTACGTAGAGAGTGAGGCGAGGAGCGAGCGAGCGAGGGAGTAAGCTCATACCAATAGACTATAAATCACTGAAAACAGGGCTATTTCAACCAGGAGTTGTTACGCTGCAGGATATATGCGACCCAGGAGAGGAAGAGCTAGAGATGCACATGTAAGAGAAAGAGAACGTATGAGGTGTGCGGTTTTATTTGGCAGTTTTAGCTTCACGTTCAAACAAAGGCTGAAGTCCGTGTGTTTGCAGTCTCTGTGTGCGTCGTGACCTTCCTCTGACCTCTTTGTGGCTCCAGCTGGACTGACTTCACTACACTTACTTCATAAATTACGACATGGCTCATCCCTAAACACGCTGCTCCTCCAAGGCCCGAGAAAAACTGCTTTGAGATGTTTGTAATGGAAGAAATACCCAGAGAGAAGTGCTCACAAGTCAATGTCATTCATTTAAAAGCTCACTGGAGGTATAATCAAAATGTACTTAAAGTGGAGTTGTATGAGATATTTAACCACAGCCAGTGTGCTAGTGTGCTGCAGTAGATGGTGGTGATGTGTTACGCTATATTTAGAACATTTTCATCACTTTACCTTTGCCGTATTTTAAGATTGTCCCGTGGAGGTTAACTTTTGCGCACACATAACACACACAACACTGACATCCCTCCACAGAGTCCTCCCAGAAGGTACTGCACTGTCAGATAACGAGTGAATGCAGAGCTTCGTCGTCTCTGAATGTGTCTGTCTTGTGCTCTGGGCTTCAGTATCTGACGCTGAGGGGGAAGGGCGTCACAAAGTGGTGACGTCCGTGTGTTTTCAGTCTCTGTGTGCGTCGTGACCTTCCTCTGACCTCTTTGTGGCTCCAGCTGGACTGACTTCACTACACTTACTTCATAAATTACGACATGGCTCATCCCTAAACACGCTGCTCCTCCAAGGCCCGAGAAAAACTGCTTTGAGATGTTTGTAATGGAAGAAATGCCCAGAGAGAAGTGCTCACAAGTAAATGTCATTCATTTAAAAGCTCACTGGAGGTATAATCAAAATGTACTTAAAGTGGAGTTGTATGAGATATTTAACCACAGTCAGTGTCCTAGTGTGCTGCAGTAGTGTTACGCTATATTTAGAACATTTTCATCACTTTACCTTTGCCGTATTTTAAGATTGTCCCGTGGAGGTTAACTTTTGCGCACACATAAACACTGACATCCCTCTACAGAGTTACTGCACTGTCAGATAATGAGTGAATGCAGAGCTTCGTCGTCTCTGAATGTGTCTGTCTTGTGATCTGGGCTTCAGTATCTGACGCTGAGGGGGAAGGGCGACACAAAGTGGTGCCCCCATCTGGGCCGAGTAAAGAGAGAATACAGGCGAAGGCACCACACACATCGAGTGGATCATAAGTTTCCAGCACAGGTTACACACACAGGCCCGAAAAACACACATGCAAAACAGAGCGAGGGGGCTGCAGTTGGGGGTTAGGTTGCTCAACAGCACCTCGGCAGTGCCCAGGAGACGAAGTGGCACCTCTCCAGCCACCAGTCCACTCTCCACTCTCCATTCATGGTCCACACAGGGACTCAAACCGGTGACCCTCCCGCCCCAATACATATTATTAAATAGATATTATAAAAACATATTAACACAGGGGGAACTGAAGCTGTATCTATGCTCTCTTTAAAGCCACCAGACTCTATTGACAGAAACAGTCATTTTACTCCGTAGAACACAGAACAGAGTTAGTTTGTTTGTATTATTTTGTGTGTTTGGTGTTTTAAAGGGTCAGGAACTTACAAAGCTAACTAACTAACTAGTTCTGTATTGTCAAAATACAGTCCATCCTGCATCATAGCCGTCCTTGAAAAGACTATTTACGTCAACACTGGCAGAAAATGAAGAATTTTAGGAAAAGAGCTGATAAAACAGTTTGATGACAAATGAAAAAGTACCAAGAATGAAGAATGACGGTGACTGCATCGAGCTCATTGAAGATGACGTTTGGCCTACAGTCGTCTGACATAGAATATTTAACACCCTCTTCCTCTCAGCTGCCGTGACCTACATTTCCCACGCATATCATGGAGGTTTCATATGTTTCATTCCTAATTCATAAGGTTCAAGACCATTTTGTACTGCTCATCTGTACGAACACTAGATAGGCTGCAGCGCCAGGAACAGAAGCTTCAGCAGGTGACCTTTTAATCCCGAGCGTGTGTGTGTGTGTGTGAGTGTGTGGTGTAGGTGTTCATTGTGTTCTCACTCTTCCACAGGTGATGGACTGGATAGAAAACCACGGCGAGGCTTTCCTCAGCAAACACACCGGCGTCGGGAAGTCCCTTCACAGAGCCCGGGCCCTTCAGAAGAGACACGACGACTTTGAGGACGTAGCTCAGGTGAGTCCGTGCGTCCGCGTGGGTTTCCTTCCAAGGGTTGTAATTAAAGGTAACGCTTCCTGAGACTGAGGGCGCACTCACACTGTCCTTCCGCACCGCACCCCAGGCTTTAGGGTACTTGTCCCGCCCTCCCTCTCCCCCTGCTGGCCAGCCCCATTTGTACTCACACTGCCTGGGCCTCGTGCAAATGCTTCTTGCTGCCTATACGTCATCACGCTGTAACACGTCACACGCATTGATGACGTCATCGCGATGCTTTCTTTCCATAGACCTCTGAGTTTTTGTGCGTCTTGTCGACTGTTTTTGAATCTTTTCATCGACCAAATCCAACCAAAATTGTTCATTCATTCATTCATTCATTCATCTTCAACCGCTTATCCCGGGGTCGGGGTCGCGGGGGGGCTGGAGCCATTCCCAGCTGGCATCAGGCGTGAGGCGGGGTACACCCTGGACAGGACGCCAGTCTATCACAGGACACATAGAGACGAACAGAGACAGACAACCATTCACACCTACGGGTGATTTAGAGTCATCATAAATGTCCGCGCATGGTCCTTTTTTCCGAACAGGCGCACATAAATGACGTCAGAACCGCCGTAGGCCTCGTACTCGTACACGTGCAGACGCGCTCTAAAAAAGCCCACCTCTCTCAGACGGGCCGTGGACGGCCAGCTGGCCGCAGTTCTGCGCGGAGCGGTTGCACTCACACTGGTCAAACGCACTAGGCTTGACCTGAAAAACCTGTTTTGGCCCAGTGCGGAAGGACAGTGTGAGTGCGCCCTAAATTACACGGACAAATGCCACAGTGATCGACACTTTTTAGTAGAAATCCAGTCTTTTGTCATGTTTCGTGCGCTGCATTTCTTTATGTTCTTCTGTCTCCGTCTCAGCTTCTGGGTCGGTGCACGTCCACGTCTCTGCTCTCACTTACAGTATCACCAGAACACGGGAAAGGTCCACTCCTACCACGACCATTTTAAAGTTCTTAAAGTTTTTCCAATCAAATGTTTATGCGCTTGCCTTGCAAACATCTGCAAGTAATCTTCCTTGATTAATACCAAATTTTTTGAAAACCACCGTGCCTGGTGATGGCAGGAAGCATGAAGCCTCTGCGTCTACGTAACCATTTATGGTCACGGGCCTTTCCTGAAGGATCTGCAGGAGATGTTATCCATTCCTGAATTTTGAGTGCTACAGTCCATATCGTCTGGAAGTGGATCTGGAGTTTTTTGTACTCGTAAAAGATGGAAACAAAACAAAGAAACACATTGAAGCTCTCAGCGGAGATTTCAAAAATGTGGGTAGGAACGGGGCCTCGTGTGCAAAGTAGTAGTAATGGTTTGAACATCTGCCATAGTTGAGTAAAAATAGATAAGGTCGAACATGCACCACTGACACTTTGCTGTACGATTTTGAACGGCGCACAGGTCATGTTATTGCAGAGCCCTCGGGTTTCTTTGAGCCTGAAGTCGAGCCTTTAAAGCAGGTGTGTCAAACTCCAATTCACAGTGGGCCAAATTTAAAAACTGGGACAAAGTTGCAGCCAAATTTAATATTTACTAAAAAGCAAAAAAAAAAGACTGCAATTGTGCATGTTTTCCCTTCTCTCCAGATGTGTAATTGATTTGTTGAAATTGTTGAACCTTTTCAGTGCAGGTCCTTGTTCTTCTTCTGTTTGATTCTTTGGTTACAGCCACGGTGGCTCTGCAGACGAGACCAACAGCTCTTTACCTTCAGACACAGATCATCTGCCTCCCACCGCTCCCAAAGATCCTGTTCTCCATCTTTCTTTGGGTCGTTTTTGGGGAGGGGTGGATTAAGTTTGTCTGCAGAGACTGGTAGCATGGATGCTCATGTGTGTCAACAGAAAAGTAGGTGTATCTGCTTTATACCCGTGGGCCAGCTCTCAGAGAACCATGATATGATCTTGCGGGCCAAATATAATTACACCGCGGACCAGATTTGGCCCACGGGCCTGAGTTTGACACCCCTGCTTTAAAGGGATAGTTCAGAGTTTTTGAAGCGTGGATGTATGAGTTACTTACCCATAGTCAGTGTTTTACCTACAGGAGATGACGGACGGCACGCCCCTAGTTTGGAGAAGCTGTAGACCAGGGCAGCTCACTCGCTCGTTTCGGGGGAAACCGTAGCTGTTATCTATGCTCTCGTCAAAGCCACTAGACTCCATTAACAAAAACAGTAGATTTACTTTGCGGGACACAGGAGTTGCTGGTTTACAGGCTTGATCGGTTATTTTAGACTTTTCTCGTGCCTGTCCTCGTCCAACCCTGCTTCTGCAAAATCAGATTCATCTTAACGTTTTAATATTTGATGTTCAGCATCTACGCACCACAGCTGTGCTCAAAGAAGCACACAGAGCTCACAGACAAATTGGTTCAGACGCAACTGAAGCCTCGCGGAGCTTTGAAGGGGATTGTTGTTGTGACAGTGTGCGTTGTTTGTCTCGATTGAATTTGTCTGATTTGATTTGTTTTAAAGTCAAGTAAGGACTCTGTAGCTGGTGTGTGTCTCTGCTGCTGTTTAATAAGACACTTCTGCTCTGTACGGTGTCAAGTCATACCTTTCCCCTTATTTTCTTCTTTCTTTCCTCTTCTCCTCATTCTCCTCTTTTGTCTTTGTGTCGTTTGTCTCTCCTGTCTTACGGAGCTGACTCCTACCACACTTCCCACCCACGTTTGCCTCAGCCGATCAATTTATAATATCCTCTGCGGGGCTCTATTGCGTGCTTTTTAGTCCTTAAAAAAAACATAATGTAGTTTGTGACCTCCACTGTCCTCCCAAATTACAAAACAGAATGAGCTCTCTCAGAGTTTCTCTTTCACACAGGAGGTTCCCTGAGTCAGACGCGTTCTCATTTACTAGAAATACTCGGTTTGGTTGAAGCGGAGTGTGGCGCCCGGGTATAGCGCGCAGGAGGCAGGACATGATGCAGATGACACCGGTTTGTAACTTGGTCATAAGCAAAGAGGTACTTTCTTTGGCCATTCTTTTGACGATTTCGTCGTCGGCCTGTGCTGCCAGAAGCTCCTGGATCTCCTTGTCTCTCTAGTTTGATATTTTCATTGCCGTCTACGCTTAAATCACCTTCTTCTAATTGAATTTCCCCGTGTGGGATAAAAATGAAGTAATTCTTCTTCTTCTTCTTCTTCTTCACCCTCGGATGTAGAGTATACAATCCTGGTCCTGGAGGGCCACTGCCCTGCATGTTTTAGGTTTCTCTCTGCTCTAACACACCTGATTCTAACAATGATCAAACTGTCACAAGCTTCACCTGCTTGATAACGAGAACATCATTAGAATCAGTTGTGTTGGAGCAGAGAGAAACATAAAACATGCAGGACAGCAGCTCTCCAGGACCAGAATTGCCCACCACTGATTATATGGAAACGTCATCAACACACCCACTCGCACATGGGCTCAATCGGATGTTCCACAGACTTTGTGCTCAGGAGCTACAGTAGCAGAGTCACGTCCGGTCCCACCGATTCGGGCGTTTGCATTCTCACATCGGGCTCCTCTGGTAAATGTCCAGATAAGTGTGCAGGTGTTTAACCTTACTGTGAAACAGGTGTCTAATCAGAAATCACGGCAAATCAATAAACCCTTCGCTCCGTTGATCAGTGGGGTTTCAGTACAGTGATAATCCTATAAGAGAATGAATGCAAATCCTATAAAGAGTATTCAGCTGTGTAATCTGATGTTTACACTCTGGATTAGGATTAACCTCCATAACCTGCTGGACCTGCATTATCTGGGTCAGGCGCTCTCTCGTTTCCCTCTCCCTTATTGTTCCCCCTCCGTTAGCATTTTTAGGCACTTTGCGGTGTTTTGCTTGTGGATCTTCCCACTTAGTGAAATACATAACATTAATAAATTAAGTGCATGTTTAAGATACATGCCAGGACATGAATATGTAAGCATGTTTAACCACAAACACACAGACGCAGAGACACGCTCAGACTTTATTCCCTTCTTTATGCAGTGGGACGTGTGTTTAACTGGCTGGAGTTTTAACGTCTTCTTTACCATCATTACTGCTAGTTTATTTTTGGCTTCCCTCATCTACATCAGATTAGTAGCTTCTCCATTAGAACTGAGCAAACATCAAACAGAAAGACTCGATGAAAGCTGCGGACGCTCATTAAAGCCTTCATCCCCCAGCTGCCTTAAATCTCAATTTGTCCAGTGAGGGTTTACACGCCTACCGACATCGTTAGGGTGACACGGAGGTCAGGCGGTTACATTTTGTCAAAAGATCAAAGCTTCAGGTTCAAGTAGCGCTTGTCCAAAAAGCACGTCCAAGAACTGGGATATTAATTTCTTACTCCGCCTCAGTGCGATCAGGTAAAGGTTGTCAAAAGTATCGATACTATTCCGATACCATGTGTTTAAAATGATGCAATCTCTGTTAATTATGCATGTGATAGTGTAGAAAGTACAGAAACCATAAAGACAAAAACACAGAGGACACAGCGTAGCTTACCGCCTGGTAGCATGCGGCTAAAGACATAGCGTAATGTTAGCTTACCAGTAGTCTGCAGCTAGCTGGAGTCGCAGATGACGGAGAAACAACAGAACTGTTAAATGCTCCTGCTTCACTGAAGTCGAGTTATGTAAATAAACAGGGGGCGGTAAAGCACTGGAACTTCATGGTGCATTCAGGTTCCCCTCCGAAACTTTGACTGCCGCCGCCGAGTAGTAACATTACCCTGTACCAGCGCTGTGTTGTTATTAGGACTTTTTTAAATCTTTATTTGAAACATAGACTGTATAAAAAATGGACGTAGCGTCTCCGTTGCTGTCCGTTCTCTCAACTTGATCCAATCGTCCTCGCCTACGGGAGTCGCCATCTTGTCAGACTTTGACTCCGCCTCATTTCCTCTGACCAAAAAAGGGCATGTATGTGACGTTGGGGGGAGGGGCGTACGTCCATCTGGCTGACGTTTACCTCCGAGGAGAAGTGAGGGCCAGAGGCTAGCTGTCGCTCAAGAGGCCACGCCCCTAATTATTCATAAACTTTAACCTCCAATAAAATAAAAACTAGTCCGGTACAAAAATATCCACCCACCCTCAGTGTTGTCATGGAGATATGAGCTAAACATACAGACTGCCCCTAGTGGCTACTCCGAGGGGTAATAAGATCGATTATATTCCTAATGTCTTCTTTATCCATATTGAAATGTAGAGTTTGTTGTAATCAGACAAATTACATATGGTAAGGATGTCCTCTTACCTTAGCTTACCTTAGCTTAGCTTAGCTTAGCTGACAGTTTGTACTCCTGCCTTCCTCAGAGCTTCTGTTTTCTTCCGGATATGATGTGAAAGAGGTGAAAGAAGTACTGTTTCATTATACTAGTATTGTAACTCAGTTAAAACATCGGATATTGTGACAAGTTCTATGAAACAACTTCATAGGATCTATTTTTTCATTAGCTGATTTTTGGTTTAATTGCATATGAAATCTATTTATCTCTCACTTTGTTCAGTTTTTTTAATCTATTACTCTTTTTGGTGAATTTAGGAGGAATCTACAAACACAAACAGACAAAGTTTAGTAAAATAACCACCTAAATGTGTACTTTTGATGTTTTCTTTCCACATTAATGAAGGAGAACAACCTGAAATCTCAAAATTGACCAAATGATGATATTTCCTGGGGTGTCTCCCCTTTAAAAAGTCAGGTTTAGGGGCGGCCATTGGCACAGTGGTCAGAGCAGTCTCCCCATGTAAAGACGCTGAAGGTCCTTAAGGCGGCGGCGGTGGGTTCGACTCCACCCTGCGGCCCTTTGCTGCAGGTCCCCCCCCCCCTCTCTCTCACCCCATTTCCTGTCCGTCCTATAAAATGAAGGCTTGAAAAACTGCAAAATAAAAGAGGTCAGGTTCGTTTCTCTACCGTGTTTTCAGGTGACAGGAATGATTCTGCTTTCTTGTCCTCCCCCCGCTGTAATCCTCACCCTAAACCAAACCGGTCATGCAGTGAAGAGTAATAATCTCTTGTAAATTATAATCTTTATCTCCTTTCTAATCCCTCTAAAATGTGAAATATCCAGACTGTAGGCCTTTGACTCATATTCTTGAATAATTGGGATCGTAATGCAACACAACGTAGAGCCACACCCCTTACGTCCCGTTACCACAAAATATGTAAAAGTGAAATGTTCCTGTGATAATTTCTCATAGTCACGAACAGACACTAATGGATTTAGTCGCTTTTTGCTGAACACAGAGGTAGAAACAGGAAACCTCATTCTGTTGATGTACAGAAAAGTACCTCAGGATCTTGTTCACGAGTGAGGGGACGATGGAGCGTGAGTTCGGCCGGAGAATCGGAGCAGCGGGGGCGGTGCTGCAGTCGCTCTACTGCACCGTTGTGACAAAACGAGAGCTGAGGAAGGCAAAGCTCTGGATCTACCGGTCAATCTTGGTTCCTACCCTCACCTGTGGTCATGAAAGCTGGGTCAGGACCCAAAGAACGAGGTCGCGGGTACAAACGGCCGAAATGTGTTTCCTCAGGAGGGGGTCTGGAGTCTCCCTTAGAGAGAGGGGGAGAAGTTCAGCATCCGTGAGGAACTCGGAGTAGAGCCGCTGCTCCTTTGTGTTGAAAGGAGCCAGTTGAGGTGGTTCAGGATCATCTGGTAAGGATGAACCCTGGGCGCCTCCCTAGGGAGGTGTTCCAGGCACGTCCAGCTGGGAGGAGGCCTCGGGGAAGACCCAGGACCAGGTGGAGAGATTAGATCTCCACACTGGCCTGGGAACGCCTCAGGATCCCCCAGTTAGAGCTGGTTAATGTGGCCCGGGAAAGGGAAGTTTGGGGTCCCGTGCTAAAGCTGCTGCCCCCCGCGACCCGACCCCGGATAAGAGGCTGGAGATGAGATGAATATAACCTGATCTGTGTGTGTGTGTGTGTGAGAGTTCAGAAACACCGCCAGAGAGGTTGAGACGCCAAAAATGTGATGAAAACATGAGGAGACATTCATAATTAAAAAGAATGAAGAATTAAGCTTATAGTGACACCAATAATGCTGCATAATTATAAATATAAAAGCAGCAAAGATGACCGTGATGATGATGATGAGTAGATGAGAGATGACTGGTAGTGTGGCATGAATCAGAAGAACCGTAGCTATGGATATGTGTGATTGGCATACAGCTCGTTATTGTCCACGGCCATGTTGATGATGATGATGATGATGATGATGGTGATGATGATGACCATATTGACCACGCCCCTCCTCCGCCCTTTCAGAACACGTACACTAACGCAGACAAGCTGCTGGAGGCGGCTGAGCAGCTGGCCCAGACCGGAGAGTGCGACCCCGAGGAAATCTACAAGGCAGCCAGGCACCTGGAAGTCCGAATCCAGGACTTCGTCCGCCGAGTCGAACACAGGAAGCTGCTGCTCGACATGTCCGTCTCCTTCCACACACACACCAAGGAGGTGGGGACAAACACACACACACACACACACACACACACACACACACACACACACACACACACACACACACACACACACACAAACATACTCACAAAGCAACACATTCTCCAACAGTTCTGTCTGAATTCATTATTAATTAGTCTGTAACGACAGAGACTGTGACTCCTCAGACATGTGTAGTTGCGGTTCGAGTCCCACTTGGACACTTGCCCAATTAGTAGCCGTCAGTGTGGTGTGTCTTGTACTCGTTAGTGTTATTTTCGACACAACAGTGTTGAAGTGGTTCAGTGGAAGTAAAGTTCTGTGTCTGTTTGTCCGTCTGTTTGTCTGTCTGTCTGTGTATCTGCTTGTCTGTCTGTGCGTCCGTCTGTGTGTCCGCCTGTGTGTCTGTTTTTCCTTCTGTGTGTGTTTCCATCTGTGTGTCTGTTTGTCCATCTGTGTCTCTGTGAGTCCGTCTGTCTGTCTGTATTTTCTTTCTGTATCTGTTTGATTGTCCGTCTGTGTGTCTGTTTGTCCGTCTCTGTGTCCGTCTGTTTGTCCCTCTGTGTCTGTGTCCATCTGTTTGTCCCTCTGTGTCTGTGTCCATCTGTTTGTCCCTCTGTGTCCATCTGTTTGTCCGTCTGTGTGCCCGTCTGTGTGTCCGTCTGTGTGTCTGTTTGCCCGTCTCTGTGTCCGTCTGTTTGTCCGTCTGTGTGTCTGTTTGCCTGTCTCTGTGCCCGTCTGTGTGTCCGCCTGTGTGTCTGTTTTTCTTTCTGTGTCCCTGTTTCCGTCTGTGTGCCCGTCTCTGTGCCCGTCTGTGTGTCCGTCTGTGTGTCCAGCTGTGGTCGTGGATGGAGGAGCTTCAGAAGCAGCTGCTGGACGAGGTGTGCTGCGATTCGGTGGATTCGGTTCAGACTCTGATCCAGCAGTTTCAGCAGCAGCAGACGGCCACGCTGGAGGCCACGCTCAATGTGATCAAAGAGGGAGAGGAACTAATACAGCAGCTCAGGTAATAATCATAATAAAATATCATATATAATCACTCATGATGGTGTTAGAGAGGCTCAGGTAATGGTATTAATATTTATAATGTTATGAAAGCGAGGGCAGGATTAATACGGAGCTCAGGTAATAATATCCACACTTACAATACTGTCATTTAAAAAGTGTAAGTCCCACAGCCACTCAGGTGAGATTATGGACATTAATTATCATATTGACACATTTATAACTGATTTTTCCTCGTAATTCTGTCTCAGTTTCTCCTCCTCTTACTCGAAATCGTGCTAAGGAAAATAAAACAATGCTATTTGTGAGGGAGAGTACTTTGCATGTAACTCTACCAGCTGTGTGAGCTTTCTCGCTCTCGTCGTCCAACAGAGACGCTGCCATGTCGACCAATAAGACACCTCACTGCAGCTCCATCGCACACATCCAGGGGGTGCTGCAGCAGCTGGACGAGGCTCAGGGCCAGATGGAGGAGCTGTTCCATGAACGCAAGATCAAGCTGGACATCTTCCTTCAGCTACGCATATTCGAGCAGTACACGATAGAGGTGAGAGAGCAGCGGAGTGTCTTTGTTCTGTTTCAAAGTGGTAGAGTGGGTCGTCCTCCATTTGAGAGATCAGCGGTTTGATCCCCCGGTCCACATGTCGAAGTGTCCTTGGGCAAGACACTGAACCCCGAATTTCTCCCCGTGCTGCGCATGGGTGTGTAAATGTGGTGTGAATGGTTAGATGTAGATGGTATGTAGATGTCCACTGCCATCAGTGTGAACGGGTGAATGAGACAAGTGTGAAAGAGCCTTGAGTAGTCAGAAGAAGTACAAGTCCATTTATCAAGTCTATAACAGGTTCTTGATTTGGGGGGGCATACTTTGGCTGCGGAGTAGAGCACAACTGCGGGCCAGGACACTCTCCACGCTGACCTCAGACAAGAGTAATCGTATAGTTAAAGTCTGAATATGTAGAATATGCACGGGGCGTTTTGAGGTGTGCAGAATGAAAGTATTGCTTTTCCATAAAAAAATATATTTAATCTGAATTAATATTTAAAGAAATTCTTGACGAGTTTGACAATGACTCTGTCACGTTCTGTTTCCATTGTAGCAGCCAATAGCGTGTTGCATTGTGGGTTGCCAGAGTTGTCTGTTGTTAGGCGACAGGGACAAGAATCATTTTGAGTTGAGAGCGAGCTAATCCATTACACACCACTCAAACAAAGACTTCCAGTTGAAGACGTTAAATACTGTTTTAAATTTAATTGATTCGTTGAAATCGGTGGTTACCCTGTATGACTCTCGCTTGATACACTCGGCAACAAACCTGGCAACCCGACTGCTGGAATTATTTTTTGTTGTTCAGCTACGATCTTGAGACACAAGATGGCGCTGTTCTGCTCATTCTCCATATTCAACCTTTAAGAACGATTCAAATCATGTTCCTGTCCCATCCTTGTATCTCCTCTTGTCCTCCGTAGGGTTCTGTGGCCGTGGGGGCGTTGTTGAGTCATTTGCCGATACCCCAGAAAATCTCGCTCTTTTTCACAGTTTATCACATTTTGCAAGCGGGCCTGAAATCATGGCTAATTTACTAAAATGAGCAACTAATCAGAGAGCATTTACCTCTCTCTCACTGCCCTCACTGCTGAGTCAACAGTCCCAGATGGGCCCAGCAGCCACTGATGAGAGCCAATTAGAGTCAATCTGTGGAGACCCACCGCAGAAAACAACACCCTCTGGCTTCTGGCGCGTGTTGTCAACTGTGTG